>NC_081536.1:22825713-23132713 GCF_030273125.1 Centropristis striata | reverse complement strand
AGAGCCCAGCTCCCCACCAGCACAAAGCCTTTGTTTTGTTACGGTAAATATGCTTAATTTCACTTGGTAGGCCTGTTTCAGGTCTTTTTCTTTCTGGGGTAGTTAAGTTTAAAGTTGCTGTGGTCATTTAAGGGCCGGGTTCATAGCCCTTTAGGGTGCAATCTTTCTCTGAAGCAGCAACTGCCTTTTTCTGGGTTTTTAGCTTTAAATGTTTTTTTTATTATTAAAATAATTAATAGAAGTGGAATCTTGAGTTTGTGCTTGTGTTAAGACATCATTATTTTCTGTCACATGCGTCTCAGCAGCACTCATGTTAACAACAGTGCCTATAGGCTAATTAACAGGCATGTCTGAATCCAGCCTGTTATATGGTCTATATGCAACATCAAAAACATAACTCTGGGTATTCAGTGTCAGTGACCTTTCTGCAGAACAACACTGATGTGTTCCAGTGAGATGTATTCATGATGATTGAATGCATAAAATATTGAAAGTCTTTTGATTAGACATTAATATGTATTGAGTAATAAATGGGAAAATCCCCAAAACGCCACAAGGGTTTCCTTTTTCAGAGCTGTTACATATTGTATTTCATAAGGATATTATTAAAATGTAACCTGAGGACAACCGCTCAACTAATGTTACTTCCCTACCAGTACTGCTTGTGCTGGTTCGAAAACAACTACAAGTACTTTTACGAGCCAATAATTATATTTGGAGAGTGATAGGACAACTTAGCAGAATGAACTTCCTGAACTCCTAACTAAAAAATAGTAATCTTTTTGGTGTTGCATATAAAGGGAAGATTAAGAATAAGTTGGTGATGATCATGATGCAAAACAAACCCACCAAATGAAAAAAAAAAATTAAATAAAACAAACAAAAAACATCTTTTAGTTTACAAAAAATGGGCTTCTAATGGAATTGCACAACAAATTGGTAATCTACGTTTTGAGTTTTTAAAGCAAATTTGCAATATAACTCACAATGCAATTATCCAAAGATGTTCATAGTGTAAAATAATCTGAATATCGTGTCATTATTTTCAATTCAAACACATAATTTGACGCTGTGTCCTGTTGACAAAGTAGGCCTATTTGTAGAACGTATTCTGTACAATATCTCAGTAAAAACAGATGAGATGAAGCTAAACAGACCCCAAGCTTCTATCATCTCAACTGCACGTGTATGTTTGCTTCTAATTAGCCTCAGTTTGAGCACACACGCAGGACAGGACGGGTGATCACTGACAATAAAAAACATTTAAAGGGCTCTAAAGTACATTTAGCCCCAACTAAGCCTCCCTCAGAGGTTCTTAAAAATGGGCTTTGAAGTCCAGCTTCATGCAGGACTTGTTTGGGCACCTTATTAGGAGGATATTTACTCTGAACATTAGGATGGGTTTTACAAGTTGAAAATGCAAGAAGTCTTATGACAATCACTGTGCTAAATTAATGTTTTACTTTGTGCATGAAAAACGATTTAAAGGATACAGAGATATAACACTTCAGTGCCTGTTTACCCTGCAGGGTTTAAACTTAAATTGAAGCTCTTGGCAATGTATTTATGTTCTATACAGAATGTGTGTGTGTGTGTGTGTGTGTGTGTGTGTGTGTGTGTGTGTGTGTGTGTGTGTGTGTGTGTGTGTGTGTTCGGGGCTGGCCAGGCTTGGATGTGACATGGCCTGACCACAGACACATGCAGCCCAGCCTTTTTAAATTGTGCAGCAGTCCCAATTTGGACATGCTCAAGGTCAAAGACTATGTTTTCCTCTCTTTCCAAAGGACTTTGAGATGTGGTTTCACTGGGGAAATGAAGAGATGTGGAACCTTTATTTAAGTAGTGTAATATTCACGCTTCTTGTTTTATCTGCCAGGACGCAGATCTAGGTTTATATTAAGTTCATATTAAATACAATTGCTACATTTGCTACTATAGAGAAACACTGATCCCTGTTTATGGCGAACTTTTTGTAGGTTTTGTTAGATCACTGGCCAAACCACAGCCTTGCTAGAATTTAGCCTAGTTAAAAGTATTTTAACTGTCCATGTATTTACCAGGCTGCACGTTTTCGTCAAAGTCAGACTTTGGCTCCATCGCTCCATCGCTTTTAACGGAGCACAGCAGCGCTTCGGCGAGAGGACTGCAGGACTACCGGGGCTACAGCCACCCTGAGCCCGGACAGCAGCACCGTCCTCCGTGGAGATGGAGCCTCCAGCAGGAGAACCGGCCCAACACCTCTGCGCCGCCGGTGGAAGCTGTTCATCACGAGTACCAGGGCTTGGCGTCCTCACCAGAGACCTTATTCACCGCAGGTAAAGAGGGTTTCCTGTACGGTGGATCGGTTTACAGCGCATCTGGTCCTCGTTTTCTCGCCGGAGACGCGCGGCGTTTCCCCGGCAGATTCCCGGCGTTCAACCCGGACTCACAGCTCCTCTTCCCGGCAGGGAGGAGTAGAGTCCTGCCGCCGGTTTTCGACCAGTTTTTTGACTATGCAGACAGAGGACTGGACCCGAACGCACAGGTTACACATGGGAGCCAACAGCAGAAAGACGCGGATGGAGTCGAGTGGATGAGCTGTCGCACCGAGGAGAGGAGCAAGGTGAAGGCCGAGTCAGAGGCTCCTCAGGCCGGCAGGGAGGACGAGGAGGATGCACCGTTATCCAGCAGCAGCGCAGGAGACTGCAGCCATGGCCCGAGTGAGTGGAGGTTACACAACAATCTGATATAATTTCAAAGAGAAAATGCGTGGATAAATCTGGTTTAAATCCTAATTCAAAGTAGGCTATGTGGAGACCTATTCAAAATCCCACAACTCTTTATAGGCAGACAAGAGATTTGTGGCTACAACTGATAACTTCATATTTGACATCATAGGCCTACTTGTTTTAATAGAAATATTACATATTTGTATCATAATTTACATATCTTCTAGTGACTCCTTCCATGTTATTGTAGCCTATATAAAAGGATAGGCCTCATTTTTCCGCTAAAACATTGGCACCTGAAATTCATACTTTTATTTTAGTTATGCAGTTGTTTATTTGTTGTATATGCTGTTTGTCTGTTTTTATTCATTTTATGCTTGTATATTTTATAAGACCAAGTAAAAAAAAATCCACTGGGATAGGCCACTAGACCAAATAATGCCATCATTAAAAATTACACAAGGCCTACTTTCTTTCTATGGTGTCTATATCTAACCAAAATACCAGTATAATTCTCTTAAATCCGCGTAGATTCTGATGTATAATCGCCCTGTATTCGATCCACATCCGAACCATTTTCCATAGCCTAGATATGGCTCCATTTTCTATTTGCCGA
The DNA here is from genome assembly GCF_030273125.1 of Centropristis striata. Classification (NCBI taxonomy): domain Eukaryota; kingdom Metazoa; phylum Chordata; class Actinopteri; order Perciformes; family Serranidae; genus Centropristis; species Centropristis striata. Next base: position 23,129,389 of record NC_081536.1, on the reverse strand, counting down.
TAAATATGCGTATTCATCAATTTACACAGTGAAGTTAGTTAATCTTCTAGTTTTCCTTCCATGTGTTAGAAATTAGCTACACGCCCGGCTGGCTGTGGAAACAGTCACATGATAATAAACATGCATGTGGGCCTGAATACGCATGTTTTGCGTGTGACTTCACTTTTGATCTGCAATTGTGTAACACTTTGCAATAAAAGCATGACTTATTCGCACGGAAGTCAGGTTATCTTTTTGAACTTCGACCTTGACATTCACCTCAAATTATTTAATTTTAATTAAACTCAGACTGTTCACATGTGTTTTTATTTATAAGCAGTTTTAAATAGTTGCTCATCCTCTGTGCGTGTTTGGAAGAGTTGGGTCTATTATCATTCACCAGAGCTGTGTTGCACATGTTCTTATTTTACATTAGAAACATCTAAAGTTGGATTATAATTATGTAGGCTATTGTTTTTATATAAGCCTATCTGTTATAGGTCTAAGATCCTTTTTTTTTTTTTTTTGCAATAACCTTTTTTTCGGGGCCTATATCACCCCTCTCTCTCCAGCAGAGCCTTGTGTGAGGAGAAACAAGCGCTGTCCTTACTCCAGGCTGCAGATCACAGAGCTGGAGAGAGAGTTTCTCTTCAACATATACATCAACAAGGACAGACGCATGCAGCTGTCCCGCCTTCTGCGCCTTACAGACCGGTGCGTGCACGGTGCACTTTTTCTTTATTCAATTATAGGGCTGCAGGTCTGAACCCTGGACACAGTTTCACCTGCAAGGGTAAAAAGAAACCTGTCTAACTTTGCTCCAGCTGGAGTTAGATGAGGGTAAATTAGGGATGATTGTTCGGCTGCTCAGGTGTTTCTCAGCATATCAGCTTCAGGCTGCAGCGAGGCATTAAATAGGCTACTCAATACACGTAATAGCAAGACGCGTCATCACACTGGACCCAGCAGAAGTGTCAAAGAAACCAATGGAAGATTAATTAGCATGACTATATACAGTATTTGATTTTAACAACACAACAGTTAATTAGACTTATAACAATAGCCTAAATGGCAGCCGATTTAAAAAAATAGTTGCTGATAACTTTCTAATTGTTTGGCCTTTTTGTGTTTTAGGCTTCTCCACTGTTGGATATTGTTTTTAAATATATTATAACTGAATATCTCTTTGTTTTGGGATGATAAACAGACATTTGAAGATGTCACCTTGGGCTTTATTTTGATTGTCATTTTTCTCGATTTTCCTACTTGAATCATTAACATAATTGTTTGATAATTAATATAATTGCTACTTGTGGTAACTAATCAATAATATAAGATAAACAGCATGCATATGCATTGAGGACAGGGTCAGATCCCAATTTGTTCATTCAAAACATTGGCTTTTCCATGCAAAATATATATAAAAACAGGACAAAAACCAACAACAACCAATTTATATTAAAATCAAAAAAGTATATTTACTATTTTTCTTGCTAATATTATTACTACCCACTTGATCTTTTTCAAATCAACTTGTTAATATTTCAAATACAATAAATTCATAAGCATGGAAAAGAAACATTTTGAAACATATTCCCATATATTTAAAAAGAAATGTATTGACATGCAAATTGTTCACATTAGACTGTTATAGTCTAAGGACAGATGTCACTGAGGGCAAAACAAGTTGCATTCATCCCCAATGAATATTATGTTTGGTGCTTTATTTTTTTAAATAACCTCTTTCTGAGCTAGAGCAACACAAAATAAATCAGATGGTGAAAACAAGTTGCTTTTTTTTCTTTGCTGACCCAGACAGGTGAAAATCTGGTTCCAGAACAGAAGAATGAAAGAGAAGAAACTGAGAAGAGAGACTCTGCTGTACCACGCAGGATATCACCTGTTCTGATGGACAAAGAAGTAAGAGACAGTCTTGGTCATGCACAAACAGTGTGACAACTCCGCCGGAACACTATCATTCCAACTATATATGCAACAACAAATTAAATCAAGGCACAAACAAATAAATGAACTGAAGTTCCTGCCAACAAAGGAGGACTCCAATGTTTTTCTAGAGTATAAAACATATCCCAGCAGACAAAAAAACCCAGATTTTTCTGAAAATTTCCACTTTTATACAGAAAACATTCAGAATCCTCCTCTTGCCTTATTTAAACCTAACTTCCCTGTGAAGACATGTGGCTCACTGTGAAGAAATGAACTCTGCCTCAGGCCTTCATGTCTTAGCCTATAAATACTAAGGAATGTAAACATACATTCTTCATCCCTTTTTCTTTCAAGAAAACGAAATAAAGGGAAACATCAAATACACATGAACCTCTTTACACGCTTGTCTGTGAAACCTTGTTTTGAACTTCACATTTCTGAGAGTGTCTGATTAATTATTTGGATGTGTTTTGATGTTAACTTGCACTGCTGACAATCTAATATGTGAATAGTATCTATATCAATCTATTAGAGCCCAACTGACATGGGACTTTTGAGACTGATACTAATGCCAATATTAAAGAAGAAAGATTATCTAGTTAACACCAATATTACCATGCAATGGTTGCTTTCTTATTTATAATTTTTTCAAGAGCATTTAACATTATTATGCATTATACATACAATGTATTACACTGTCAACCTGTGCTAGAAATTAAAATGATGAGAAAAATGAGAAAACAACAATAAAAAAATAAAAAATAGCTAAAATAACATTTTGATTATCAGTCAATTACAATTACAATTTTGATAAAGAATAAATAAAAAAGAAAATAAATAGCTAACACATTTTCTAAATCATGCATGCATTGTTTTCTGCATTATGTTCTTTATAAAGAGTTTCGGTGCAATAGGACAACATGGTGCTACAATCTATGTCTACCTATCTATCTATCTTGATGTCATGATTTTATAACAATCAATCATGGTGTTCCTGTGAATTTGTTTATAATCAAAGGTAAATAATGAATAAAAATATACTTATATCTTATTAATCTAATTTTACCATCTAGTTAGCATATGATGGAAATCATTTCGGCAAGAGAAGACAATCAGCATTAATTATTCTGATATCTGTGACATTTCATATTAATATTTTTACTAGACTGTAAAGATATGACATGAGACAGTCATATTCACTTTCATGTGCTTTGTGATTAGTTTAATGTAATTAAATTCTGAATGACAATCAATGTGGTTGTTTGATGCCTATCCACTACTTTTGTTACGAGTATGTCCTTGCATTTCTAGCCACTTTATGTAATTTGGATTTTAACATATGCATGTATTATTTAAGTATTAAAATATTTGATACAATATTTCTGTAAGAAGAAGTGTTTGTTGTTTGTTTTGAAGGAGCTTTGATGGACTTTTTCCTCTATGAAAACACTGAGTTTAATTTTAAATCCATTTCTAATGGATCAAAACCTTTGAAAACAAAAACAGCATATTCATGTGACATTAAAAGGGGAAACTTTTTTGTGGCACTTTTCAAATTTGTTATGTAATAAAAATGTCTTACAAAATGAAAAAAATATCTACTCAAACTACAAGCCTTGCTTATTTTAAAAAAGCTTGTTTGTTCTAACGTTGTTTGAGGCCATTCACGTGGTGTTGTTGTCTGAATGTTTTTACTTAGCAATGGAATTAACATAATGTGTGATCACATCTGCAACAAAAATGTACCCAGAGGCTAAATTAAATGGGCTAACATTTTAGTTGGATGACGCCTTAATGGTAAACACCACCACACTAAGTAAAAAGACGGTTATTGAGCAGGTAATTGCTGCCCCGGGTTACCTGAATATAAAATCTAAGTGTCAAACTATAAAAGAAAACAAGTTAAAGTTAATAGCTTTTTTGTCATGTTTTCTCTCTTGTTTCTACTCTGGGATCCCGACCCAGACTTTGAACAACAGCGGAAACACACAGTGAGTGAGTCCAAGGCTGCAAATGAACCTTGAACCGCAAAACAACCACAACATAACACACTGCACCGCCACAACCACCATTTCCTCAACTTAATGACTTTTATTGGGGCAATACAGACAGTCTGCTGTCTCTGTCTTTCTTTCTTTGTCTCACACATTCCCTCAGTCTGTGTGTGTGTGTGTGTGTGTGTGTGTGTGTGTGTGTGTGTGTGTGTGTGTGTGGGTAAAAGAAAGCTAGGGAGATGAAAGGAGAGATTGTGTTTCTGGTTGGAACTAAAGGCACTCAGCCTAATGACCTACAATAAACTCAACCACTAGACTCAAACAACCCCCTTTCTACCAACACAGGCACGATTTAAATTGACTTATTTTATTATAGGTAAGCATCATGATGTTTTGATCTATTATAGAATTTAGTTTCAATAATCAGACAAGTATTCGAGTAGCAGAGTTTGTGTAAAAGCTGTAACAGTGGCATATTTGTAGCTATTGTAGTGCAAATAGTAATAATGGTAGGAAAAATTGGAGAGGCAGTATTGGGGTTAATAGTATCAGCAGCAGTAGTAATAGTAGTATAATGGCAGTTATAGCAGCAGTATTGTCGTTAGAAGGAGAAAGAGGAATATTATAGCATGGATTTTTAGCAGTTAATATTAATGCTTGCAGAATAAGCAGTCCTTGCAGTTGCAGTGAAAGTGTAACACTTATCCTCCCTATTTAGCGTTTATTAGAATAATAATATAATAATAACAAACTTTATTTATAGAGCACTTTTCAACACAGGTCACAAAGTGCTTTACAAAGGCATATTAAAACATAAAAGACATTAAAATTTTTATTTTTAAAAAAGTAATTTAAGTGTTTAAATAACAAAGCAGTCATATAAGAAAAATGAAAACATCCTGTGTAAAGTTCAAAGACAGTTAAAGCTCAGGTAAAATCAGGAAAGGCTCTCAGATTAAAGTATGTTTTGAGAAGAGACTTAAAAGAGATCACTGACTCAGCCAACGTGATTTATAATCACTATAACATTTAATCAATAGTTTATAGCACAATATAATGTTGCGGTATACTCAGATATGTGTTTAAATAACATATTGATAAATTATACCTCTTGTGGCCACTCATATGTTCATTGATCAGTAGAAGGGTAATGAATGACATGAGGCTAGTAGTTGACAAAACTAAATCTAAATATCTAAATATCTGCTGACAACTATATTTATTTAATGTTTTTATATTACTTTTAGGTGGACTTAAAGTGAGGTGCTTCCAGTCTAAGAGGCACTGGAAATAGCAGTAGCAATGCTAATAGTAATAGTAAAAGCAATACTGCTAAAAAAAAAAAATAATAGCAATAGAAAGAATAAATGCAAGAGTACAAATTTTACTTCACTAGTAGATTTGCAACCTTAAAAACAGTTGGTGTCAGCTTATGGCAATGCATTGTGGGAAACTTAAGCAGTATCATTTCCTGCTTCTTCTAGTCTGTCACATTAATGTAAATACATTAGCCTGCATGATGTTAGAACTATCTGTTATTCTGTCTCTTATTCTGTCTCTGTTGTCCGTCTCGGTGGACGTGGATCACTGTCTGTTGACATACATCAATATCTATGTATACGTGGTTCACTGTCAGTGTGTGTGCCCTCTCTGTGCATTGGTGGATTGATCATGCAAGCTGCTTTGCTACAATGCTCCTGTGCTAATATTGTTTTTAAACTATGATTAAACTAAATACATTTACTCCATCTGCTAAAACTTTTAGATTCAATTATCACAAAAAGATATATTTTATGTGGATATTGTTTGTTGCAAAATCTGTGCTTCAATAATATCTCTGCAAGTCATACCAAGGCAGGAGTTTGTGATTTGAAAGTTTGTTCCAGGTCAGGTCACGGACATGATGTGCTGAGCAGAAAGATAACTGTCTTCTCTGCTTGGTGACATGACGTGTCCACATATGCAATAAACTGACAAATCAATGGATGTAATTTGGATTTTAACATATGCATGTATTATTTAAGTATTAAAATATTTGATACAATATTTCTGTAAGAAGAAGTGTTTGTTGTTTGTTTTGAAGGAGCTTTGATGGACTTTTTCCTCTATGAAAACACTGAGTTTAATTTTAAATCCATTTCTAATGGATCAAAGCCTTTGAAAACAAAAACAGCATATTCATGTGACATTAAAAGGGGAAACTTTTTTGTGGCACTTTTCAAATTTGTTATGTAATAAAAATGTCTTACAAAATGAAAAAAATATCTACTCAAACTACAAGCCTTGCTTATTTTAAAAAAGCTTGATTGTTCTAACGTTGTTTGAGGCCATTCACGTGGTGTTGTTGTCTGAATGTTTTTACTTAGCAATGGAATTAACATAATGTGTGATCACATCTGCAACAAAAATTTACCCAGAGGCTAAATTAAATGGGCTAACATTTTAGTTGGATGACGCCTTAATGGTAAACTGAAAAATTTGAAAGTTTGTTCCAGGTCAGGTCACGGACATGATGTGCTGAGCAGAAAGATAACTGTCTTCTCTGCTTGGTGACATGACGTGTCCACATATGCAATAAACTGACAAATCAACGGATTGAAAGGAGGTGACTTCTGGAGAGTTCTACCTACATTTTTTATTAAACCTCTGTTAGGATATAAAACTGGGTTTTAGGGAAATTAGACTTGGTTCAGCCTTCATGAACTGACCAGCCTAATGTTGCATCAGGGACAGGTGGATTGAACCCAGAGACTCTGTAAACTGCATATTTCTTGAGGTATTGTAATAAAGTGAAGTTAAACTGAAAATTTGGACATGCCCTGCTCATCATTCCCCATCAAACGATCAGCGCAGAGAAATGGGTGAGGATTTTGTGTTGGAGTCAGATAATTTAATTTTAAAGGCTTCCTCAATGCATTTCTCAACAATTACTTTTACACAGCAAACACTTAGGGTTTTACACTTAGCAGTGGTGATGTTACTGCCCCCTACAGTAAAGCACTGCAATAACACCCTCTGGCCTGAACTCTCAAGGGTCCAGCTAAATTAAATCACAAGTGCTGAATCATGTGTTTCTTTATTTTATCACTGAGACCAGTTGACGGAGCTGATAGTAACTTAATAAAGTGCTAAATAAAAAAGGATGCATTAAAGTGCCCCGCTTGCTTAAATGTCTTATGTAGCATGATAAAGTTTGGGAGTCCCTCTTGGAAAGTGCTTGTGTTGCTGTTTTAACTCATCCGGCCAGCAGATGGCGCTCACGCTGCACAAGACACTGCGATCAAGGTCTATGTTAGAGGGGCAGAAAACATGCAGGAGAGACGCAGCTCGTTTGTGTCTTTAAACTTTAGCCCACATACTGCTCCTCATCCTCACCTCCAGCCAATGGGAATTCACATTCACACTCAAACATGGGCACAAAGAGGGGGAATAGAGAAAGCCTTTAAACTGATCACTAATATTTGAATTGCAAGTAGTTTAATGTACACCTTGAGCAGGCCATCACCACTGGTTCATTTTGACGAATAGATTTATCCTAGTGTTTTCCAAAGTATTAATTATTCATATGACAGAAAAACAGCCCAGATATTTTTTAGAAAATCTAATTAGGTTTATTTAACCTATTCCCAGGGCAAATTCAATCCTTACTCAGACAATAAGATAAAAATATATATAAATAAGCAATTTTTTAACTTAATAAAATCCACACTTTGTACAAGCATGCATCATAGCTTATTAAATTGTTAATAAATTGTGTCAGCCAGTTAAGTAAGTAAGTAAGTAAGTAAGTAAGTAAGTAAGTAAGTAAGTAAAATTAATTAATTAATAAAAATAAAAAACTGTAGTCGAAAAAGACTTTTCCACGAGTGAATAACTCCACTGAAACAAATGCAATTAAAAAAAACTACATACTGTAATAAGCTAACACCTTGCAGCATGAACTTCGAGGATGTTTGTCTCAATTCTTCTGAGAAATAGCCTATATAATATTTTTATTGTAAGATTATGGATAAGAAGAGCCCTTGTCCAGACAAAGATCACTCCCGTTACATTAAATTGGCATACTGTGTTTTTCCTCCACAAATTATACATACCGAATAAGTTTTTATTTTGTAGCTACTGAAAAAGTGGCCTGGCTGCAGCACCTACATGCAAAAGTCTATCTGACACACACACGCACGCGCACACACACTTAAAACAAGCTTGTAAACGACTCCTGGCTACTTTTTATTCTGCTTGTAAAACGGTGCTTGAAGAAGCCCCTAGTTTTAAAAACCTATATGCTACATTCAGGCCCATCTGGCAGCCGACTAGAAGGCATGCGATCACATTTCTGAGCACAAAAGAATTAGATTTATTTCCTATAGCGGGTAAATACAGTCTAGCCATGTGATCCGCGGTGTGACCAATAGGCAGTCGAGAAGAAGGTAAGGGCAGGAAAAAAAAACTACCATTTTAGGGGAGGATGTAAGCCACTATACCAGCCCATCTAACGTTTTACAGTCGCACTTAAGTGTCTTTTTATTGAAATAATAAAATAAACATGTCGCTAACGAATTATTATTCCATGATGGGGATCCAGACTGAGGAGCCGTACGGTGCACATTTCATCCCGGGTGGTTTGCAGGGTTCGGCGGCCGGCTGCGCAAAGCCAGCCCGGAGAGCGGAGGAGGAGGAGGGGACCCCCGGTTCACACATTCCGGATTTTTCACATTTTTCCAACAAACAAACGGGCTTAAATGGCTTTTCTCCCTGGGAGAACACCTCCACTTCCTCCTCGCCCTCCTCTCCGCAGCTGCAGTCCAACCCCGGCGCCTCCATCCCCGGCCTTTTTCACCCACATCACCTCCTGAGCCACCACCACCCGTACTACGGCTCGCAGACGCAGACCCACACCGAGCACCTCGCATCCGCCGCCGCTACCGAGAGCAGGTTCGTCCGCTGCTGGGAGGAGGCGACTCCCACCTCTGAGACCTCTCTGTCACATGCGTCTGTCGGCTTCCCCGGGTGTGTCCCCGCTCAGGGTGACCTCTCCAATCCGAGCCCGAGGTATGAAGCGGTGAAACCCGAGAGTTCCCCTCCGTCGCACGACAGCCCCGGGGATTCCAGCTTCGCCAGCCCTACTGAGGTGGTCCTCGAGCGGCTTGGCACCGTCGAGGAGCTGGGCAGAAAGCCGGAGCCCAAAAAAGAAGACGAGGAGAGAAAAACAAAGCCACAGCTCGACCCGGGTAAAGACAGATATAGTCTCCAACTCAGGAATGTTTATTAGCATTTAAGAAGTAATACACAAGTGTGTGTCCGTGTGTGTGTGTTTGTGTGAGTGTGTGTGTGTGTGTGTGTGTGAGTGTGTGACACAGAGGGAGAATGTGGCCTAAGTAAGTAAGTGTGTGTGACTTTTATAGCCCTATAAATGTCTTGTAAACGGTAAAATATAAAACTTTATTGTCCATTAAAATAATTAAGGTGCTATTGCTGTTATTTAACAATTTGTCACTAAAGAAAAAAACGCAGGTAGCTCGCGCTGCATTTCTCTGACTGTAGTTATGAGTTTTTCTATTTTTCTTGCAACTAATGCTCGAAGAGTATTTGTCTAAAAAAATAGTTGACATGCTGCAGCCAATATATTGTAAAAGCATGCATATCCAAAACGACCCTAATGATTTATAGGCCCTCTACTGTTTGTAGCTTGCACAGGGGTAACTTCATAATGCAGCATGCCTCAAACAGCAACAGTCTGAATAATAATAATAATGATAATAATAATAATAATAATAATACAAAATAATAACAATTAATTTACTTAAAATAAAAATATGTATTATATATTACATAATAGTATAGCCACAAATAAGTTTGAATGACAATAAACCAAAATATATTATATTATTTAAATGAGATTATTACTATTATTAATATCATTATGTTATTCTTTTAATCATAATATTTATTATTATTATGATGATGATGCCAGTAACAGTACAGTTATTGGCTACTATTATTTCCCCCCTGGTTTATTGTTTTTATGTGCAACTGAATAAAAGTAACTCCTGTTTTTTGTGTCATGAATGAGGTTTTTAACATTTTAAATAGCCCAAATATACCTCAGTGTTCTACATATTAGTAGATAACAGTTTTCAGGAGATCTGTGGTAACCTGAAATCCAGTTAATCATATGAATAATTCAGAAATTTAAGGAAAGTGAGCAAATATGTCCTGTGTGTGAATGCATGACTACCAACCAAAAATACTTGTTGCTCTCTTGCTGTCTGTTTAACTATAATTTTCATTTCACAGTACTCTCTGGATGCTTCACTTTTTTTAAGTGGCCAATAAAATATTTCAGATCAGTCATAGGTTCAAATACCCCTCCCCAACTGCAGTTTAATAATTCTAAATATGAGGCTCAGTTTGGCTCTTTACCAACGCTGCCTACAGAGATTTAGACTTTATTGGGTACTCTGCTGTATTTATTGCTGCTTGCTGTCCTCCCAAAAACATTTTCATCCTAAAAGGTCTATGGCTACATCAGAAACCACAGACATAAATTAACATAATGTCACATTAGCTTAAATTATTAAAATGAAGGAAGGGTAAAACGAGGGCATAAACAACCCTGATGCTAATAAAGCTATTTTAGCCTCTGTAAAAGCAAGAATACTGTCAGTATTTATGGAGCTTAAGCATGTGTTATTGTTTCTTTTTCTAATGAGCCAAAAGTTGCAGGCTCATAAAGCTAGTTCCTGAGAATATTTTCTCAGCCTTTGAAGTGCAACAGCAGAAAGTAAATATACTGGTGTGCGGTTAAAGTAAAAATCTATGCCACTCTGTGTGTTTCTCCTGCAGAAAATCCATCTGCTAGTTGGATCCACGCCAAGTCCACCCGGAAGAAGAGGTGTCCGTACACCAAGCACCAGACCCTGGAGCTGGAGAAGGAGTTCCTCTACAACATGTACCTGACCAGGGACCGGCGTCTGGAGGTGGCAGGACTCTTAAATTTGACAGAGCGGCAGGTCAAAATCTGGTTCCAGAACAGACGGATGAAGATGAAGAAGCTGATGATCCGGGAGAGGAGGAGTGTTAATGAATGATGGATTTGAAGAAGGCGGCTGTTATTTTTTTTCCCAGGATATAGGTTAGGTGAGGAGGTGGCGATGTTATAGCTGATAAAAGAGACGCAGTGCTCCAAGATGCCCATCATCTTTAACAGCAGCTGGCATGAGCAGCTGTTACTAAGCAACGGATTGTGAAGCGTTTAAAGCTGCAGTGAGACTCTGCAGGGGAGACCAGGATGTGTTGTAACACTTTTATAAAAAAATATTCCTTTGGCCTTTTTCATGTTAGATGATCTGAACTCTGCTGTGAAATTCTTCCATCTGCATGTTACAAAATGAAGACAGTCAACCTGTAACCTGGGGTACTTGTAAATAATGCTCAGAATAAAATGTCCAGAAATATCCATAAATTGAATCAAAAGAACATACGAGTTGATATGAAAGACTTTTAAACATCTGTTTTTGATAAGGCTGCATATTTCACATGTCTAAAACTGAAACTACTTGACACACACTTGACTTCACATAAATTGTCTGTGCTTTCTGCCAAAATCTAAATTGCGTTTTATGATTTAATGCAAAAGCTATTGTCCTCATAAAAATGCTTTCAGTGTGCCAGACGTGACTGTACTCTAGGTCGGTTCTGGTCTGAAACAGTTGCAGCATGTTTATATCAAATTAAAATGAAGTACTTGTGGAAAAGAAACCTAAACAAATAGAATCCAGACACAAAATCCTTATAATAATAATAGAATAATAGCCTGAAAGAGACGAGAGTGAGACGTTTAGTTGTGAGTTGTCGTAGTAAATTATGTGAAAAGGAAAAGAGAATTTGGTGCATTTAACAAATCATTTTCTTAGCTTTAACTTGAAGTTGTCTGTTAACAGTCTTTCGTTAAAATACTGTCATTTGAATTGATTTACATGGTCCGGTGTTTTATAAGATACATTTGTTGTGACTGAACTGTGTGTGTGTGTGTGTGTCCTGCTATTTAGTTTTATTGCTTCTGGTAATCAACCCCGTTACCCTGACAAATATGTGACTCTATCACATGTCAACATCTTACACAAGAGAGTATATGTGAAATTGCTGTTTTTTACATGTGAAATATATGAAAACCACCATGTGCAATGTGTGTTCATGCATATGTGATGAACTCACGTTTGTGTAAACCAGACATGTCATGGAATAAGCATCAAAAATACAATAACTTGATTTTAAACTGAAACATCCAACATCATGCTTCTCCAGTAAAAATAACCAATGACTTTAACACAGATGGATATGTTATTTAATGCTAATAGGCTAGTTATGCACAAAAAACACAAGGTGAGATATAAGAGTGACTCTTGATAGTCATTACTGCATTTAAATTACTTCTGTGCAGGAATATCAGTGTTAAAGGCCTGCTATGCAGAAACTGTTGCTTACTGTTTGTACATTCAAACTTGACCCCGCCTCCAAAGTTCAACAAATAAGTGAAAGCAGACCCATGATACACTTTTTTTTTTTTTTTATTCACCTTGCTTTATTGGTGTTTTTCAGCACCATGTTTTTTAAAGCCTCATGAGCAACATGTCCTGAACACAGCAAAATTAAAAGAAAAGAGGAGAAGGGGGCAGGGTTTCTGCAGATACAGACACAACTACACGTTCGTGAGCGAAAGGGATTACTTTATACAAAGAGTTTATTTGAAAAAACAGATATGATATCTGTTTTGATTCATGTTCCAGGGGTGCAGTCAAGGGAATATCAATCAAACCACAGTTGGGTTGTTTTAATCACTCAACTGTGGATTGGAGTGTTTCTGATTATTTTTATTTTTTATTTAGCTGAAATAATTCATTTCACTGTGCAATCAAGGAAAAAATAAAAAAAAATTGTGGGGTTTCGTCAAATTAGAAATCTGTTATCAGACAAACTTTGCATTAAAAAAAGAAAATCCTGCATAGTATATCTTTAAGGAGTACTTGTCTTTCCATTTGCTAAAATACACAAAAATGCATCAAGATAATAGTGTTTAGACAACATGTACTTAGTTGCAATACGCTGAAATATGCCATGCATATCCACAATCTTACAGATTATTAGACAGTTTGCCAATATAATCTCATTTTAGCTGGAAGATTTGCATTTATTCAGGAGCAGAAAAGTGCATCAAGTTAACAAGATTATAACTATAAAATAAACAAAAAAAACCCTTTAAAATAAATACAATACAAAATAGTGATTCACAATGTATTTCAGATGTGTTCAGGTGCTGTCAGACAAACAGATTGGATCGTTTCTCTGTGTTACAACCGACCCCAGTCTCCCCTACAATAACACCCAAAAGGGACTTTTAACATTTTGTTCCTCAAAAAACAGAATAAGCTTTGTTGATTAGTTGTTTGTTTGTTTTTTAAACTGTGCATGTATTGGCCGAATGGGCCTATTTGTTGTTATTGTTGTTGCTGTGTTGTTGCCATGTATATCTGTTGTTACTGTGAGTCTAATATGCAGATCACTATGTTCACACACACACACACACACACACACACACACACACACACACACCAGTCATGCTAAGCTACAGTGTGATGGTTATAATTGTTTTACCTCCTGTCACAATAATCAGCTACATACAGCTCATGAAAGACGGTTTACACACAGAAACAATGCACAACCTGTTTTTCATTTTAGAATGTACCATAACATGAAGTTAAAATATTATAGGAATATTAACGGGATCTTAGTGTTTTTGTTTGTTTTTCACGAGGAAGAGGTGGACTTCTCTCTGCAGGGAGAAAGGGGAAACACATCAGGCTATGTTAGCCTCCAGCTGCAGGCCTGCGCTGTGAACACGTGATGACACGAAGCCTTCATCTGCTCTCATTTTAGGCTCTACATGATGCTCGTGGGGATTTTTTTTATGAAATAAAAGATGGATGACATCATCATTGTTAATTGTGCACTCTTCCTGATGTTTTTATTCTTATTTTAGCTGATATTTTATGCGACGCACTGATCATCGGGGGCACATCTGTTTTACGCTTTTATTCAAGGTACAAAGAGACTCAAAATAACTACAGAGAAACGCAAAATGACTACAAAGGGACATAAAATTACTATAAAAAACACAACGTGACTTGTCTTATAATTTACCCATGGTCACCCAGTGCAGTTATGGGGTTCAGATGTGTTTTTACAACAATGAAGGTCTATGCCTATCACACACAAGATAAATGTTAAAACGTATCAATGGTTATACAAACCTTATCCCACCGGTCACAAGTGTGACCTATTTTTCCACAAAAATCTTTATATATTATCTTTTATAATGGTTGATTATTTCAAAGGCACATGATTTGGGTATTTTCATGTCTGGGAAATTTTGAATTAAATGGGTTAATATTTACGCTACAGTATTAGCAAAGTTTTATAACATTACCTGGTCATTCTTCTAGCTACTACTGCTATTACTAATAATAATAATAATAATAATAATAATAAACATATTACTAATAATTAACATGAAATCACAGGAACCGTTTGGTTAAAGCGGGCTGTATATTGAATGTTTCTTTTTTGTATTAAACGTTCATTTCTGTGTCAAGTAGAGAAACACACAAAATCCAACTAAGCTACAACCCCGATCCCAAAAAAATTCACGCTGTGAAAAACGCAATAAAAACAGAATGCAATGATTTGCAAATCTTTTGCGACCTATATTAAATTGAATCCAGTACAAAGACAATATATGTAATGTTCAAACTGATAAAGATTTGGTTTTTGTGCATAGATAACCCTACACTCATTCTGAATTTGCTGAAAACTGTTTTGATTTAGGCCTACGTTTAACGCAGCGTCCCAGCTTTTTTGGAACTGAGGTCGTACCACTACCTCTACAATCCTTCATGTTTTTGTAGCCAATCGTTTGGCTTGCTTTTTTACAGCTGTATTAATAATACAATTGTATTAAATTTAGAATTCTTGAATTGAATCTTTATGCTTATTGTATTAAGTAGAGAAACACACACTGCTAGTAGTCATACCGGTAGACCCACTATTACTGCTACGTTGGGTTCAATTCTAATAGTCGTATCATAAAACGACGGTGGTATTGTATAATTTATAGGTGAATTTATATATTGAATATTTATATTTTAGTAGTAGAAGAGATGTAGAGAAACAGACACACAAGATAACCGGCTACTCCTGCCACACCCAGCCTGCATCTATTACTACTTTGATACAAATAATAAAATTGATAATGATCTACTGCGAAATCTTTGTCTATTTTAGCTGAATACAATTAGCAGTTAATTATTGAATAGAGAAACACTCACAATAACAACTAACGGGCTACTACTATGGTTCATTTATTATACCAGTAATAAAGATGCATTGTTTTTATAATATTCTGTACGGAATATGAAAACAAAACAAAAAAAAACACAAAATAGCTACTACATTACTGTACCAAAATGACCACTTGTACTAAAAGAATGATTGTTGTTCTCATAGCATTATTGATATGATCCCACATGAGAAAATCCTGCAGACGCAGTATCTCATTCATGTTTGACGTTTCATCGGATTATAGACCAATAACACAATTCATATATTTTTTTATTATGATGATATTATTCCAACGTCAAGGTGTCTTTCTGCTGTCAGGTATGTATCTGAGTTTGAGTCCACAGAGAGACGTTTGTGCCTCCTTGTTTTGTCAAAGTCAGAGCAGTGCCTCGTCGCTTCGCTCCTTTATTGCGGCCATATAACGCTCTGCTCATCCTACTGCAGGGTCATAAAGCAACAGCATGCATTTGGAGAATAAACGTGACTTTCCCCCCAGCTCAGGACACAGAGACACGCAGGGAGAGGCACCATAAAGTAATTTAGCCCAGACAGTCATCGTGACTATATGGTTTTATTGGGACACCCTTTCCTGCCTCGGAGCCTCAACTGTCCTTCTAAATGTTAAAGTCATTGTCTGCTGATGAGACCAGACAGCCTCAATCACATTTCTGCAGAGCGCAGGAGCACAAAGCACAGGAAATTTCATTACGCAGGGAATTAAAACGGAAAACAAAAACGTTTCTGCCTGAGTGGCGTTTAATTCTGGATTTTCTGATTTTCTTCTTCCGACAGGATCTCAGACTGCGACCTTAATGTAGGTTTATATTCTTTAAAGTCCAGATTACCGCTATGCGTTTAGGATAATTCAACATGTCATTGTTGCAGTTTAAGGCCAAGAAACTGAGATGCAACTCAAATATCACAAGTAACATCGTTTGCTATAATGGATTGAAAAAGACTAATAGGCTACTATTTCTGTTTTCTTGCAATTAATAAAAAATGGTAGAAAAACCCCTTCTCACTTCATTTTCTAAATGAAAATGTCAGCGCGTACACACGACGCGTCTGAGACTTATTTCTATTTGTCGATTGATCGATCATAGGCCTGTCTTTACACAGTATTAAGTATAAACATGAACAAAAATAAAGATAACAATGAGAAAAAAGGAAACTCCAGCATAAAAATGAAAGGTGAGTTTGCAAAAAAACAGGTAGGCCTATAATCCCCGTTATTTATTCATAAACTATTCTTTTTGCACGTCAATGGATATTACCCAAACTGGTGTTCATAACAATTGCCTGTACCTGTATCTGCAAAAAACCTTCAAATTTCTGTTAAGACTTGTAAAATACCATAAAAGAAAAAAATCTAACATTATATGCACTGAAATACGCAGCAAAAACAAGTAGCAAAAAAAAAACAAAAAACAAAAAACGCTAAATGTATAATACAGAAATTCGATTTACAAAAACGTCAATGGGACAAAAATGGGGTTAATAATTCGGATACATGTACAGGACGTAAATAAATAGAATCATAAAATACAAACGAACGAAACACCCGCATTAACAGTCAACTACAACAAAGGGAATACTAATGGTGCTGCAGAAATTAAATAGGATGCATGTAATGTTCGGATTATTGCTCCCGATTAAATGTTGTTCCCAATACAATGTCTGCGATAACATTAAAATGAATTCACAATGGTACAGTAATATAGAGCCAGTGTTGGAGTATCATAACTAAAGTGATCATGTCTATTTAGATAAATGATTTCTGCAGCATGTTTAATATCTATACGAGCATCTGCATGGCTTCTGAGTGAGTCTATTAGTAACAGTAGGCATATTTGCACTGTTTTATGTTTTTATGTTGTGTTTCATGTGGGTTTTTTTTGTGCTATATAAAGCAATTTGTCACTTTCTTCGAGTGATATATGAATAAATATTGTTCATTATTTTTATTGTTGTTGTTGTTGTTGTTGTTGTTGTTGTTATTATTAGCAGTAGTAGTAGGAGGAGGAGGAGTAGGCCCATTATTGGCATTATTATATAATCTTCTTGAAAGCATCGTTTCAAGTGGACACAACTAACGTGGAGCAATAAAAGTAATACATGATTAGAATTTTTTGTTTTTGTTTTCAATAAATTGACCCTACTGAATGTTTTGTTTCAAAGTGATGCGGGATTAAGACGACGAAAAGATGTGAGCTGGTTTTTGAAGACTAAACCCCCTCAAAGACAGGGTTACCTGTAATATGTAATGACTAAGTGTGTCCGCTAGGGGGAGCTGTTGTTCTGTTCATGCTGCAGGTAACTGAAACTGGTTCTATGGTGTAATGGTTAGCACTCTGGACTCTGAATCCAGCGATCTGACTTCAAATCAGAACCTATAGCTACATTTTCAGCAAGAGTTAAACCTATCCATCTGTTTACTTTATCTGGAATAAAAAAAATAAAATGAATTATATGGCGTTCATACCTCATTAAAGGTATTCTACTTTCCAGCTGCACCTTCAGATACAGATTCAACATTCAAACATTGGATACTCTCAGAAAAATGCAGCTGCTGTCGTGTTAAAAGCATCTTAACTTTTGAGGAAATAGCCACAAAGTCTTTCAGGCTAGATGTTAGTTTTTCTACATAGGATATTTATATATAATATGATTAAATAAAGAAATGTGATTAGAGGCGATGCTCGTTTTCGCCCGTTTTATTCGGACTGCGGAGTAGCATTAATAAGAAATAAAATCACACAGTGGTTTCCACATGAGAACAGTGGATTTAAAGGCTGGCCTATGGGAGCGTTACTGCAGTCAGAGGGGTGTGTCATTCTACTTCCACTTTCTGTTTCAAAATAAAACTCAACCTTTATTACCAACACACTGACAATCAACATGGAGCAGGAAAAGTGCCAGTATGTCTTAACAAAATAACAAAAGCACTATTGTAAAAACATCAACATAATGCAGACAAATAAATGTTAGCATGTTTTTGAACTTTTTGCACATCCTGCACAGCTTTATTAAATCTTAAGACAGTTATTATTCTTATATTTGTTATATTATGTAATGTTATGTTAGTTAGTATTATATTTTTATACATCTACTCTATTTTCTTTTCTTTCCTGTTCCGGCCTATTTTTTCCTCTTAATATATTTGTTTATTGCGTGCACCAAATACCAAAACAAACTCCATGTCTTTGACAACCTACTCTGTAAATAAATCTTATTCTGATTCAGATTTAAATGTCGTCAACACATCTTTCTGCTCATGTTCTCTGACAGTTGCATGGCTATAAAAAAAACCAAATCATAAATCATTGACCTAAACAAAAACAAAGAAGATATATGAGTGCCACCCAGGCCAGGTTCTGTCTTATTCATGCAGTAATTCAAGTGGAAATATCAAATAATTCCCATGATGAGAGTTGAATATATATTCCTCAGCAACAGTAGGAAAAAAGTTTTTGTTTTAAGAGAAAAGACTTGCAGCTTCTGTTATGAGCAGCCATAGCATTACTGTATTCAAATGGTCAGCTGTGTGTTTCTTCAGGACAAGGTGACAAATGTGACATGGGGACAAATGCAAGATTAGGAACTACAAGAGTGAAGGAGAGAGAGAAAACATGGATTTTACCATCTGACGGCAAGCTTTCTGCTTTTCCCTTTTTCCTGCAATTTCAAACTTCTTCTCATGAGAATTAATTTTAATAAAATTAAAATGTTAGAAAATACACAGGTGGATTAAGAGATGGTTAGGGACCACAATGGAAATAAGCCTTAGGGCTTCATTGTGTCATTCCTGACTATTTTTTATCTATTTATATTACGTATGACACAGGTTGCTGTTTCATATTTTTTATATCAAGAATGGTCAAATAAAATCAATCAATCAATCAATCAATCAATCAATCAATCAATCAATCAATCAATCAATCAATCAATCAATCAATGAGTCTGTAGAAGGAAGATAAAGCGCAAAATGCCATTTGGAATACAGTAACTAAGGTGTTAAATAAAAGGAATATGATTTTCTCATTTTCTTCTAGCAGGCCTTGATGACAAAATAGTCACCAAAGTACTCATGTCAAGTGAAAGGGAAAAAGGATCAAACTGGTGACACACTGCAGCAGTTTGTGTATATATTCTTATACTTTGAGTAAAAAATGAGGATGTTCTGATATCTTTTTTAGGGTAAAGATATTAAAGCAGGGAGAGTTTTAGTCTATGTAGTGTATATGCCTGCCTAAAACTGATGTGGGGTCAAGGCATAAAAGACAAAGCATAAACAGCTTTTATTAAAGGACTAGAATATATGTAGCACGTTTTGGTATTATGCCTCCGTCAGATGCTCCAAATAAAAGATAGAGTCCATGTGTTGTTACAAAGCACGGGTAGACAAAAGGTTTAAAGTGACCGAAAATGTGGGCATGAAATAATAAGCTACAACAATATTACATGGAACATTTGGCTCATGATATGGAAATGTTTAAGTTCATATAAGGTGACCTAACAGGAAAATCAGACCAAGACGAATCAGGAGTTATTCAGAGACAAATACTGCAATGCAGTTAGTTATCTGCTATGTTTCCCAGTTCATAAAAAAAAGTATGAAGGTCACTGCTTATTCCCTATAGGAAATAATATTACAATATTCTTGTAGTGATGAACCTACAGATATCCTGAATCTGAAGCTAACCTCAGTTTCATAGCTCATTGTTGAGCCGCCGGGCCTACAACTTTAGTGTTTTAGTTCACTCTTCCCGCTCTTGTAATGTTTTAGATTAAATTTTAGAGGAGAAAATGTTGCACTGGTGAACGTAGAGCAGCATTTAGTAGCTAAAGACACAGATATTTCCCTCAGGAGTTGGTGGGGACCAAAACAGAGCTCAAAGAGAGAATATTAATCCAACTGCAAATGATGCTGTTCACTCAACTCAACTCAACTTTATTGGTAAAGCACTTTAAAAACAACCACAGCCGCAACAAAGTGCTGTACATAAACAAGTAAACAAGATCAATAAAATAAATAAAACAGGGAGAAACACTAGAATAAATAGTTTCATTGCTTTTTAAAAAACAATTTAAAAAACAATAAATAAAAAGAAACCATAAAACACTAAAACAAGAGCAGAGTCTCATGCGTGGTTGAAAGCCAAGGAATAAACATAGGTTTTAAGATGAGTTTTAAAAATGGAGAGTGAGGAGGCTTGTCTGATGTTCACATCATTTGCAGTTCACAACATGTTTCTGCTGTCCCCAAGTGGCCAAAAAAGATTCTTGTGCCTCACAACAGGATATTTCTGACTGTGATTGAGCATATGGCACTTTTGGCAAGGGTCTGAATCTTTTCCCCCTTACATTTTGGAAGTTCAGTCCTCACTCTTATAAACTGTGTATGTAACACAGATACTGAGAACTTCAGGGCAACAATGTCTCCATTGAAACTCTTTTTTTATTTTTTAAATCCCACAGCCATTAAAGCTTAAAGTTGGGCTTTCTGTTTTATCTTTCAATCTAGAGGCCTGACTTTGAAATTGCAGTTTTTACTATTTTCCACTAGAGCCACTTTCTCCTGTTTACCCTGTTTTCCTGGTTCCCTCTTGGGTTATTGGTGCTGTAATATGAAGCGTGATTGGTGCACTGCCTGAAAATCAAGTCCCTGGCCCTAGTGTTTACTAAATAATTATTTTTTAATTAAAGAAACGACGGTAAAAACACTTGAATATAAAGGGTTAAAATTATGAAAAAGGAATTCATATTTGGTGGTTATGATCGGGATTGAATTTGAGTCTTGTTATTTGTTTTTTTATATCTGATACAGCACAAAACATAAATTCGATCAAAATCCACATTGCTGCAAATCACTCACATACCACAGATTTTTGTTTTGTCTTTTTCATTTTTTTTAAAAAGTACAAAATTTGGTTGGATAAACGATTTAAATCGGTGAAACAGTGAACTTTACAAAGGGATTGCACTGTCTATAATAGTAGTAAAACATTGTATTATTGAGAGTATTATCTCAACGTCATAGCAAGCACGGATATATAAATTCAGAGATGAGCTCTTATGGCATTTTCCAAAAATCGTTAGAGGACCGCCTTTATTTAATACTTTCCTAGCTAATTATTAATTATAATACTTATTGTGGGGATTTAAAAATGCACAGAATAGAGAAGAAAATATACCTCGTATGTCTTGAGAGTTTACTGAGGTACTGCAAAAAATGGCATAAACTCCTTATCCACTATAAAAAGTAATTACCCTATTGTTCTTTAATAAATCTATAATTTGTGTAGGCTATAATAATGTGTCTGATCTGTGGAAATATGTCGTCTTTCTTTTTTTTCAATTGTGCAAAAAATGTTGACACCGCTTTATTTCTTCTTCAGTTTCATTTAAATTGGGGATTTAGTCATTTTGGTTAAGGACAGGGTGAAGATTTGGCTTCTTTTATTGTGAAGGGGTCACTGTCTCTCATGGCTAAAAAAAATACAGTTATTTTTTTACGTTTTAAATACATTTTTGACTTCAGCGGTTTTCTTCGTCGTTAT
Source organism: Centropristis striata (assembly GCF_030273125.1). NCBI lineage: Eukaryota > Metazoa > Chordata > Actinopteri > Perciformes > Serranidae > Centropristis > Centropristis striata. Next base: position 23,107,515 of record NC_081536.1, on the reverse strand, counting down.
CCACAAAATATTCGACAAATAAAAAATGCAACAAAGAAGGCTGGATCAGAGGCCTTAATAAAAGGCTGGAGGTGTTTGGATGGATTCATGAAGGTTGGTGTGTGTGTGTGTGTGTGTGTGTGTGTGTGTGTGTGTGTTTTTTTAAGTGTTTGTGTATGTCCACTGTGTGTTTGCTTATTTGGAAATACAGCTTTTTTTCTGGAGTGCAGCTGCCACAAATTCCACTTTCTGTCTGCAGGATTTACACACACACACACACACACACACACACACACACACACACACACACACACACACACACACACACACACACACACACACACACACGGTCATAAAAGCGTTTTACGAGCCGACGCCGCGCGCCATTGGCCGCTAACGGTCATGTGTGCGCGTGCCGTGCGTCCCCTCACGGGCAGCCTCTTCTCCCGCGCGCTCTCGGTAGCCCAGAGCTGCTCCTCGGTACCCGCGCGCCTCCATGTACGGTTTCTCTCCACATTTTTTTCACCTTCGCTCTCTACAATATTTATAACTAGATATGTCTGATTTATTCGTTCAGTGTTACGTTTTAACGTTGATACGTGCAGGATAAATCATATCGATGTAACGATTATTTCCGATAGAAAAAGCAGATTAGTTCTGCATGTTTTCTCTCCAGGCCTGTTCTTCCAGGAGGAAAGCATTTTTTTTTACCCCTTTCTGACTGACAATTCGTTTTTAATTACTTTTCTACTTATTTTGGATGCTGCAGAGGAAAATGGAGTCCAGCAGACTGCTAACATCAGGTCAGCTGACATTTCAAATACAATTGTGGATGTGAAAACTAACATAATTATTTCTCCGCTATGCATGTGTGTGCATTGCAGATTGCATAGATAAAGCTCTGGTGCTGATTGGTATGTTATTATTAATGCCCATGAATGAAGAAACATTGATTGTATTATGCATAATAGGCTACTTTATCTAATTAAGCAGGCTTTTAAAATGGACTGCAAATGATTGTAATGATACAAGACTCCATTGTGTCTAGTGGAACCAGAAATTTGTGTTTTTCTGCAGCATATCAAACAAACTGCGTATGATAAATGGTGCGTATGAACATTATTCATATGGCTAGACAGCATATTAAGAGATACAAGAAACAGTACTGATGTTTAACTGTTCTACTACCATATGTCCCTATCAGTCAGACAGCCACAGGAAAGGGTTACAAGAGAACACCAGAGGGAGGAGCTCAATTCTGTAGGATTCATTTTGTATAATAACACAATTGCATTGTGTTACATTCACCAGGCTGACTGCAGAATACTTTATATCTACATTTAAGGTTGTGTATTTCTGCAGATTGGTAAAAACACATGCATGCATTGCAAGAAGAATTTAACTAGAGTCCTCAATGTGGCCATCAGACACATTTCAGCAATATTTCAAAAATTCTCATGCCCTATGTGCATGTGTTAAATCCAATTCTATATTATTTAGAACACAAAGTTGCAGAAAAATAAAAAAGTGTTTTAATTTTAAGCTAATAAACGTATTAAGGTGCCCTGACAGAGAAGACAGATGACCTCAAAGAAACTGACTTTCTTTTACAATTTAGCTTTCTTTGTCTGGTTATCTTTTGCCACCCCGCTTTTATAAGAAAGGCCTCTGAAAAAAACTGAATTTCTCGATCCATAAAACATACTCAAACAGATGGACAGAAGAAGACAGAAGAAACCCTTTCCTCAGTGTTTTTTGTTTTCATTGACGTTCTTCTTTTTACGAGGGGAGCCTCCTGACTGCCAGAGAGACAAAGAGACAGTATTTTATCCCTTTTTCTGAATTTTACATTTCTTTTTTTTCATGAGAGCAGCAGGCGGGGTGTGAGAGATAGAGAGAAACAAAGACAGTATTTCACTGGTGCTGCTCAGTCAAGCTCAGCTGACACTCAATATTTACAACCTACTGCAATGCAGCATGGAGAGAGAGAGAGAGAAAGAGGGAGAGAGAGGGAGAGAGAGTGTTTATGTGTCAATGTGTGAGAGAGAGAGAGAAACAAAGAGACAAAAGGAGATAGTGACGCAGAGAATGAGACAAACATTAAATTACAGCCTGAGACAGACAGAGAGACACAAGTCAGACAGACAGAAAGAGCCTGAGAGAGAGAGACAGATGTGTTTGTGTCCTCTGACAGTAAATTACAAATCACGTCTGTCTCTCTGTCCCTGCAGGATGCTGCAGAGACTTCAGATGCAACCGTACGTTTTATAGAGAAGAAAACAACCTGCAGGTTTGTCCTCAGAGCCTGATTTCTCTGTTTTTATGAACAAAACTGACAATGATCATTGCATTTTTCAGTAAAATGATTTTTCTCTCATTGTTTTTTACATTAATTCACAGACTTTGACATTTTATTTCGTTGTTTTGTATGCATCTCACTGATAATGCTTTTCATTTTTTCAGGACTCATACAGCTTGAGCAGTTGATCTAAAGTGAAGCAGTTGGCCATAATCATCTGATACAGGTAACAAAACAAAAACAAGCAAAAAAACACCCAAAGGCATTTCATTATTTTACAGAATATTATTCCCATTGTCACTTGATATTTAGACTGACACATTGTCTGATGCACATATTATTAACTTATCATCAATTGAATGACATATCTAGGTTATAAAAAGTTTAATCGATATTTAATGAATACGTTTGTTGAGTGGCACTTTGGATAAGCTGTAGATGGACGTTCAAGTAATTGTATCCTATTTTACATTGTAATGCTGAGAGTGCTGTTGTCATTATGAGCCACCAGGGGGCGGTAAAGGTCAGGGAATATGTGATACACACCGCAATGCACACATAAGACTTAAAAAAAGACTCAAACAGCAAATGTATCATGATTTTTTTTAATATTGTAAAAAATTAAGACGGTTTTTAAACCTTTAACCTGCATTATAATGCACATACTGAACGACAAATTGATTCCAATACAATAATAAAATAGCTGATGAAAGCTCCTCAAATTAACGCAAATGCTGCAACATCCTTGTCCATCATCAAAATTATAAAAAGTATGGCTAGTGTACATTTACTGCATCCTTCACTGACATCACAAAGGCCAGCCCTGTCGCTGTTGTGCATCTTTCAAACACTAGATGGCGCCACAGATTCAATAATATTTCCTCCATCAGTATTCCAGCTGCACACCCTCTCTTTCAGACCCCCATAACATCACCATCCACCCTCCAGTTCACTCAACTTGGAGGTCATGAGAACTCTCTTCTCCCAGTTACCTTGAATGCACCTCGAACAGGGGGGATTCATTCGCTCTGCTGTCCCGGGACATTTTTTTGTTTGGTCTGGACGTGATTTTATGCTACAGCTGCTGTAGGGAGGCGTTATTAGGCAGGACGCCAAGCAGAGGCGCTATAAATCACAGATTCAAGTGGGCTGGAGGTGACACTCTGATAATTAAAGGAAAGATAAAGAAAAACAGTCTTTTGCACCACAATTCTTAAACATTGTACATCTTGTCCACTGGTTACATTCGGCTAAATGTGTGCATTATTAATGGTGAATTAATGTTATGTGGTTGATGAACATTTGAGGTGTAGGGCCTATTTTTTTCTGAAAAATACGAATAAATCAAAACTAAAAGTATGTACCACAAAATACAATAAGTCTCAATTTTTAAATGCACATAATTAAAAATAGGACTCCAATTAAAGTTAGCGTTATATAATAATATAATATATATTTTTCTAAATTAATGTGCCTTGATTACGTTCAATTCTGAACTTTTTTTTGGCATTTTTATGAGAGCATTATGACTGATTATTGGCTTATCATTACAGGATTTCAAGTAGCCTTATTTTAAAAATATTTCTCTCTATTACTTTAGGTTGTCTGTATTGTTTTGACACTTGAGCAGCCGCAGAGCTGCAGAGGACACACAGCCACCCACACACAGACGCGCGGTCTGTTTTCTCAGAGCCAGTTTATGGTTTTATTGCTCCCCATTTACGGAAATCAAAGCAGGAAACAAATGCTCCAAACAGCATTCCAGAAACATCCGGAAAAATGCGAACAGCGTTTAGTCTCTGCTTGTTTTGGAGGAAAGGGCTGTGGTGCAAACCGCACGGGGGTCTCGACAAGGTGACATGCAGGCTGTGTTTTACGCACACGAAATATAATATTTACGCACGGATTTTTACGTCATTGACAAATGTCCAACACAGTTTCTTCAAGGAACATGTGTTAACATCCATTATTATAACAAACAAAAGCCCCAGATTATACCAAAGAAGGCAAATAATTCTATTTAAACAGCAGAAACAGAAAGAAGAAGAATTTATTTGGTATCTTCCAAAAGAAAAAGGGAAAAAAAGGGACTAATCCTTTTTTTTTTTAAATGGCTGAAATGGAATTGAAGAAGAGGAAATAAATACATTCAAAGCGCTCACGCCAATGTCTGCAAGTTTAAATGCAGTAAACGCATTATTTTTTAATCTCCAGCAGCCCAAAACCCTGAGATTAAAGCTCTTTTTCCTCCTTTGGCGCCATTATCGAATAAAGTGGCTCTTGGTGCAGGACCTAATAATTTATGAACCCGCGTGGGAGCAGCAAAAAGAAAAAAAGTGAGCACGTGACGGTAATAAAGTGTGTTTTATTGCCGCGGTTTGACAAGCCCCAAAATATAACTCAGAGAGAATAGCCGACAGGCGGCCAGATGGGATTGGTAGCCGATATTTGTCCGAAATCAACAGAATGCTCTTTGTGTCGCAGAGAGGGACCACGGAGCCGGTTCTGATAATCCGCTTCGAGCCGCTCAGATTGGATTTTACAGGAACGAAAATACGTTTTAACGCGAAATTACACACAACAAGTAAGTGTTTTTATTTTTGGCACAGATGTCAGCTTATGACTGTAAGGAGCAGATAGAGGAGCAGAGGTGGTGGTGCTGGAGGTGGTGGGGGGTGTTCCCCGAATTAAAGCTGTGGTTCGAGGGGCCCCCAAAGGCCCTTGTTTAAATGAGTGAGGGGGGTCCAGAGATCCACCTGTAGTCCAATATATAATCTAATTATCTCAGTGCAGAGATTGTAGTTTTGGCTGAAAGGACACTCCTATTCTCTCGGACATTCGGACATTCGCACTTCCAAGGCCTTGTTTTGGCGAAATCCAAGCTTTTTTTCCAGTGGTAAGAAAAGAAGAGGCATTAGGTCACATTAGATATTTTGTTGCGGTTGTTGTTTTCAAATCTTGAGATTTTAAAGTCAAAGTACATTAAAAAAATTATGAAACGAATTTTTCTTTTTTTAACAAATCAGCAATTAAGAGTTTGTAAATAATTTTAGAATCGTTGTAAGAGCCTAAAATGTCCACGTCTGGGGTCATATATTTTTCTTTTTTAAATATCATTATTTTTTTAATTTTAAAAGAGGACTTTTTAGGATGATAGTTTGAATATCGTTGTCTGTTGTCTTTCACAGTGCAGATAAAAAAAAAAAAACATCAGCCCCTTATGATATTTGATTATTCTAGTTTTGTTTCAAGCTCAGAGAGGTCTGTGTTTTAGCACATAGGCCTATTTCGTATGAAGACCTCATCATCGTGTGTGCGTGTGTGTGTGTGTGTGTGTGTGTGTGTGTGTAGGATTTCCGCAGCATGTGTTTTTTAAGTGTGCGTACAGTATATCCTTTACTTTCTGCAGCGTTTAAACCCTATTCCATATGGTGAGGATTATCAGGATTATGATTTTGACAATATAATCTCCCATTTAGTATTATAATAATAATAACAATAATAATATTAAAAATAATAATAGCCTAATAATGTCGTAATTGTATAAGGTTATTATGGTTAATACTAGCCATTGAAATTAAGCTTAATCATGTTTTATTTATCTGCATGCTGGATGATTCAGTTCACACTTTAGTAGCATGTCGTTAGTGAAAATGATTTCCTGTCCTGCTCGTATCAGTGTTTGTTTATATGTAAACACAGTTTGGAGTTATCAGGAGTTATGGCACTTTCTGGAGATGTTAAAATGTTACGACTCTCTCTGCAGCAGCGAGCAGAGAACTGTACACCAGCAGTTTATGACAGGGGGGAAATTGTGATTAGAGTCACAGCTGGGTATCTGTTCCATAAGAGCAAAGATACAGGACGACATTAATCTTTCAAACAACCTTAAACCGAATAGTGTGCAGGCTTGTAGAGAACTTTTGGCGCAGTGATTTTCTACGTTGCTGGCAAACACTGCAGTTTATATTGGATTTTGCACAAACGTAGCTAAATGTTCTGCCTACTGACGGTGGACACTATAGAAAAAAAGTGTTCAGGCTTTTTTATACAGTTACCAATTCATGTAATCCTGTTAGTGTGGCAGGAACCAATTGTAGGGAGATAATAATCAAGCCCGGTGAGCGCTATGGCTTTTAAAGTCCGTTATTCGCGAGAACATAAATATTTGAAGGAAAACGTTACAAGATGATTCTTGCAATATCTTTATATGATTGTAGTGTTCAGTCATTTGGAAAGTAGTCTAAAAAATAAATATTAATTTCATTTTAGCGTAATTTGGTTTCTTCCTACTCGATCATTTTAATTTTACGATTTTTAAAATATATTTTAGGTATGAAACTGATTTTGTTTTCTTTAGTAATTACCATAATTCAATGTTATTTTATGTGGCTCATCTCTTTTAAATTTAGAGCCACTAAATTGATCCGATTTGTGCCTAATTGTAATCGCAATTCCTTCATTTCTAAACAATGACAATTCCTCCTACAGATGAGCCTACGTGCTGCAATTGTTGGCGTAATAAATTTAATATTTATGCAATCTTGAGTCAAGCACTCAATATTTGTGTTGAGTGGCATGTAAATTCTTTATAATCTCCAGTCATATTTAGAGGCTTGTGTGTGCTGCTCCGTGGCAGCGGTCAGTCTGGGACAGTGCATGTGTTCCCATGCAGGGCTGGAGGTCGCAGTTAATGTCTAAACCGGGTTAAAGCGGCTCTCAGCTCGGCTTTGACCCGGCAGCGGGCCGGGGGCGGAGGGGTGAGCCGGCGGTCAGCCTGTCTAAGATGAAAAAGTGAAACGACCCCAAGAAAGAAAAGCCACCATGTGAATGGCTTTATAGCACAGAGCCAACTGAGAAAAAAAAGCTTAATTATAGAGCTGTTATATGACCATTAAAAATCATAACCGTGAATATGCATTATTAGATTAGATCAGATTTCATTTGTCATTGCACAGGAATACAACGAAATTCAATGCACTCACGTACTGGACTCAGAAGGTTAAAACATAATAGTCAATAAAAAATAAATTCTCATCATCTCATCACTCAGTACATTCATGTCGGCATACACTATACCAACTCAGTGCCATTGTATGCGTTATAGTGCAAAATATATTAAGTGCAGAGCATTGCGAGTGGATGTCCCTGATTAGTGCTGTCGGACCAGTGGGTTTGTTTTTAGGTCTGAGGTATGGTGATAGCTTTGGGATAGAAACTGTTCATGAATCTTGTGGTGCGTGTTCTGATGGACCTGTAACGTTTCCCTATAAGGGCAGCAGTTCAAACAGATAATTGTCAGGGTGGAATGAGTCTTTCAGAATGTTGTGTGTCTTATTATGCCTTTTTTTTAAATCAGTCAGCAGGAATATTTAGAATTGCAGCATATTCGGCTATAAATAGGTGAATAGATGGATATTCAACGTATAAACTGCCCCCATAGCTTCAGCCTGTGACCTGTCGTTAATCAATACTTTACCAATAATTGAAAATGGGTGATTAAACGGCACCTACAGGAATAATTAGTGAAGCAGGAAAAAAGCCAATTCAATTTCTGCTAATCCCATTTGTTCAAATTTAATTAATCTTTATTTTGAAACCTATATTTTCTCACACTTCAGCCCTTTAATTTCAAGCTGCCTTTGCACAACAATAATCCGTCCACAGAGAGAGGCAGAGAGCAGGAAACAATGGCCTCGCGGCTCCCGCAGGCCGCGTGAACTCTGGATGGTCCCCAGCGCGAGCCCCTGCCTGGCCCTGTCCAGCGCGAGGACTAATGGAACGGTGAACCAGCGGTCAACGATTCTGATTGACCCTCACGCGACCTGATGGCAGCTAGGCTACATTCTTAAAGAAGAATGCGCTTTCAAAACCGAAACATCACTCCTGTTGTTGTTGTTGCCTCTAAAAGGAGTCCGCCAAAGTTCAGAGCTAGAAGCCCCATTCAAGAGGTGTAAGCTAATGATTCCAGTATTCAGACCCCTATTCAGCAGCAGAGGTTAGTGCTGGAAGATTTGTGAAAAATGAAAGTTTTAGGTCAAAGTCCTTTTGAGCCAAGGCATGGATTAATAGTCCTAAACTGAATAGAAACTCATCTAAACTCTGCAGATTCATTATTCAACAAAATCCATTCAGAGTGTTAGGAATCAATGTTTAGCTCAGCTTTAAAACTCTTTTGTGTTTACCTTTTACTAACAAATAATATGAAAACAATCTTGCTCTCATTCCACATGCAGCCCAAGCTTTCGGCTTTCGAAACAAATAGTTCAGAGCATAGTTGTCAGCAGCCCCTCATTCAAACGGCCATGGGAATTTACTAAACGTAAACAGCAAAAATGAGTCCCTGCCAGAGCACAGAAAATTGCCCGAGGCAAGAGCTGGAAACAGACAATCCCTATGGCATCCAGACCTAAACCTACAGTAAATACACATGCACAGCACCTCCTATAGTATTGGTACATGCAAGTGCAAGTAAATGTCAGCAATATTTCTTATAAAGACATGAGGTGAATAGATGATAATGTTGCATTCAGTCGAACATGGGCTTTGATAAATAGAGTGGGTTAAAAATCAATGCCCCTTATTTAATATGTAGCCAAACAAACCTGGTGTACAAAGAGACATGAACAATGATAATAATATGAACGACAATCGATACCTGTCATCTTGGTAAAATTGTCTTTCATTGCAAACTGCCTGGTTATAATTTAAACCCTGGGTATAAAGCCTTCAGTGCTTCCACTGGCCAGCAGGCGACAGATGCTGAATTATAAACACGGGGACCATCATAAATGTATTTCCTGCAGGATCCAAATGAGAACATTTAGACTCCCCCTCGGGATGGCGTTCTGTAAAGCATTGTAATCTTCATTTTTAGTCAGATCTTAAAGGTCCAGGCCAAGTTCAGAAAGTGCCATTAACCAACTTCTCAATGCTGGTCACGTTTGCACTGCAGCTGGTAGCCTGTAAACAAGCTGGTGGTCTGTTTACCAACCCTGGCAGGTGACCAAGTGTCATTATTTTAGCCTCAAAAACTAGGCGGCTGGTGGGGCTGTAATAAGGTGGATTTACTTACTGCTGTGGACTTGATTGTTTGCTTATCAAATGTTGGAAATAACTAAATATATAAAGCTTGTTAAACCAAAGTGAGGCGTTCAGTAACAAACTTTGCAACATTATTCAGATTTATCTTCTATTGAAGCAAATTATTCACTTTCACTATTTTCAGAGTTCTATTTCAACTCATGCTGCTTTTTGCCGTCCAATATGTGCAAAATATAACTCAATAAAAAGGTGCCGATACCACTGAGGTCATATAATTAGAAATTGATTTAAAAGTAGAGCCTGCAATGATTTGTCAACTGATTGATCCATCACTGAAAAATATTAAAATATTTGCCAACTATTAAGTTAAGTTTGCATGACAGTAATTGATATGCAAAAATAACAGAAAATGTTGTTCTCAGCTTCTCAAAAATTAAGATTTCCTGCTTTGTGATTTTATACCATAATAAACTAAATATATTTGGGTTGTGAGCAAAAATCAAGACATTTAAAGAAACTGGGATTGACATTTTTTCAATTTTTTGGCATTTTATCTAGCAAACAAACTATAACAACAAACAAACAAGTGAGGCTGCGGGAAACGTATCCATTGGTCCACATAGGTAAAAACATTTTTCTTTCATGCATTTCACTTTGTTCCATTATCAGACTTTTAGCTCCCTGTCCAGTGCAGCCACTTCTGCTATTTAGATCTTTAAATCTCTCTCCAGCTGAGACAGATTTCATGCAGATATCCCAACACAGTATCCAGTGTCGAGTGCACAGTCCTGCAGATAATAGCTCTGCTTGCTTACAGTAATCACTCCTATATATCAGAATTAATGTGGTGTACGTTAATGAGTTATTGATGTCAAAAAGCTACATGCTACAAGCACCATTAATGGTTCCAATAAATTACACAGTGACACTGACGCATCACAGGCCGCGCTGAACAATGGAAACATACACGTTAAAAATGAAGGCATGTGTGGAAGTCATAGTAAATACAGTGAAAGTAAAAATCTCAGTGCGAACATGTGAGTGTAAATCTTTGTCAGCAGCTAAAAGAAGTCATCATCAGCCAGCCGTGGAGCGATCCTTCGCCTATATATACCCTGTAGAACCGAATGTGTGTGGAGCTGCCTCAGTCACAGATTGGGTTCTAGGGGAGTCTATGGGCGATGACTAACCATCCATCAAAATCAAAGAAAGGAATGAAAAACTGATGACTTTTAACAGTGCTTCTGCTTCGTGGTCCTGCTCTCTCTCACACTCTGCAGCTCACAGGCCAAGTATGACAGTTGTTTGAGCATCAAGCAGCTCCAATAAGGAGGGGGAAGTTAGGCTGTCATGCCATCGTATGCTACTTGAATCCAAACTGATCACCGAATTGAGCCGGATGGTTTGCACATGCCGAGTTAAACAGTACACAATGTAATTACAACACTGGATGTAATTCCCTGGTAGCATTTAAGTCTGCTTAGTTGAGTCTTGATTAAGAAATCAATTTGATTGCAGCACAAAGCTTGAACACAGAAAAAAACTAAACACAACCAGCTTTCTGCCTCAGTGATGTAACTTCTGCAGCCCAGTCTATTTATAAAGAGCTGTAGCTAAAGCATTTTTGGCACTCTTTCTTCAATTTTTTCGCCTAAAATCCAAAGTTAGTCTTTCTGTTTATCTTTTTTACTACAATAAATAACTTAAATGTGTAGATATAGTGCATCTGTTTCCAACGTCTGTCATGAAAGTTCACAGTCATCATAAATATGTTGCCTTAAAATCTAAAATTGAGGCTTTAAACAATAAATAAATGGCTAAAAATCCTCCTGTGAGATGAAAAAGGCCTCTTTGTAACACAAGTTAACACTAACACTCCCCCACTACAAAATAAATGTTTTGTTCAATGGCATGTCAGTGGACGTTTTCATAGGAGGACCAAGGGACCGATTTTGTTTTCACGTTAAAAGCCACAGCCTATATGTGCTTAGATGGCATTATTGCACCACTGCCTATGAAAATGAATGAACAAAAATGTTCAAGCTGACATAAAAGTGAAATGTTGTCACTTTATCGCCCATCCAGAAGCTTATCTGTCATTTATTATGAGCTGTTCTGAACAAATGACTCATTAGATCAGATAGATTAAGCCCATATAAGCTTTAGTTCACTTGCACTCTGTCAGCCATGCCAAGATCTCCAAACCATTTACGCCCTCCAGCCGCATGAGCTCCTTTAATGCCTCAGCCAAGCAAAAACACTTTCTCCCTCCTCTCTTTATATTACAGGGTATATTAGGCAGAAGTAATAGTACAACGTAGGACTTATTAAGAGGTTTTGGCTGCGCGTCAGACCTTCAGCATCCTCAGAGAGCAGCTGCAGCCAAAGTAGAAATCCTCATGAAATCCTGAAGGATCTAGCCCGGATTTATGGTCTTCTCCTCTGTGCAGAGATGATTTTTTTAGACCCTGGCAGATGTGATTAAGTATTTTGGATAAAAACGAGTTCATTTTAGCGAAAGACAAAATATTCACGCAAGTGCGCACGGAATAAAAGCCCCCTCATTATACGGCCTCTTCTACGTGTGAGGGCTTCAATTTAGCATATTCTCACTTATCTCTTTCACGTTTTTTTATTTTAGATTCCGCGTAATTCGCTTTCATTTTTCAGCCCTGTCGCATTTATCTCTCGTTCAGCTGGCTTTTGCATCATTTTTTTTCAGGCGGGCAATGAATTTAAAAGCCGAGCTGGTGGTGGTGGTGAACGGGGACACCTCGGGCTGACCCCGGCCGAACAAAGCCAACTACTAGTCACTGTCTGGGAACCTTTTATCTCCTTCTTTTATTGGAGGCCTTTTCTGATCGGCCATGTTTTGTTGTCCATCCTTTTGACTCGCCACAAGGCCAAATATGGCCCCTGCAGTCCCTCAATATGGGCCAGATTAATTTTTCAGCTCCGGCCATCTGTGTGGGGGTTAAAGTCAGTCAGCTAAAAGTCATAAATCTACAGTCCGTGCGTTTTCAATAGGTGCTGTGTGTGGGAGGGGGTGGGGAGTGGACAGATGAAGACACTAGATAGATAGATAGATAGATAGATAGATAGATAGATAGATAGATAGATAGATAGATAGATAGATAGATAGATAGATAGATCTAATTAATGCTTAATGATAATTTGTCTCCACATGACAGAGGTCTGTGTGACACTTAAAGTTATTATTCAAAGTCCACAAACATCTATTCTTAACCATTTTTCCCCGCCAGCAAAACTTCATTAGTCCTATAATGAACATTTTTTTCCTTCAAATTATCCCATTACGTCTGACATAAACAACCCGGAGTGCCCCCTCTGATTGGCTGGCCGCAGGGTCACGTGGCCCGCGCGGCCGTCCGTCTATTTGACAGCCGCAGGATGGCTTGATGCCAGAGGGGGAAAAAGAGACAGAGAGAGGGGAGAGAAAGAAAAATTAGTATTCTCCTACCAGCCTCGCTATAAATCAATCATGGAGTCCTACGTGGTGAGCTGTAAATATGCTGAGCCGCAGTTCCCGCCTTGTGAAGAAGATTACAGTAATTTTAGTGACCAAGGGGGGTATTACAACAACCCCCAGGACAGTGGTAGTTATGGAGGGGGCTATCAGCCCTTGCAGCCCCCTCCGCCTCCATACACACCACAACAAACCGGCTATCACTCTGTGCAGGGGCACCACCGGGAGGATGGAGAGGACCACTCGCAGCACCAAGGTGCGCCCTTCCCCGCATACAGGGAGACAGATGGCACCGGGAAGGAGTCGAGGTTCTCCGTGGGTGACCTGCAGTGCCAGGCCTGGATGACCTGTGCGAAGCCCGCTCAGGTGCAAAGGAAAACGGCCTGCCAGGGGAAAGACAAGCCGCCTATTGTTGTCTACCCGTGGATGAAGAAAGTGCACATCGCTCACGGTGAGATAGCCTCAAGATTTCCATCTTTCTAATTATCTCTCTCCGTTTCATTTCTGTCATTTCAGTTTGCCTGCATGGTCACCATGTTTATGTGTTTTTTTTTCTCTGCAAGGCGCACTGTCTTTCTCTTCTGTCTTTCTTTTCTGTCTGTCTTTCTCTTCTGTCTCTCTTTTATCTCTCTCTGTCTTTCTCTCTCTCTCTTGTGTTTTGTCCATTTGTGAGCATCGTTTTTGTTGTCGAGTTATTTACGATCTCAGTGAGAGTCAGGGAGAATTACAACCCCTATAAAGTTTTATGGCCCTGCCACAGTGCGCATCAGATCGCGCGTGTGTGTGTGTGTGTGTGTGTGTGTGTGTGTGTGTGTGTGTGTGTGTGTGTGTGTGTGTGTGTGTGTGTGTGTGTGAACGCACGCGAATTGGATGTATCTGGTGCGCAACGCTGTGGCTGAACAAAATGCTGCAAGTTAAAAGACAACATAAAACTCGTTTCTTGGAAAAAATGTTTACATGATAATAATTGCAATCAGGTTTAATTTAAGTGTGCATGCTTATTCAATTTTGTGTTAAATTATTTTTTCTTTATTTAGCTATTGTTATATTGTCTTATAACAATAACATTATAATGTATTATTTTATAATAATAATAATAATAACATTGACGAATGAAGATAAAATAATAATAATAATAATAATAATAATAATAATAATATATACAATGTAAATAAAAAACTAAAACAAAGAGATGGGTATTCATTATTTCCCTGTCTTCATTTTAATTCATTATTGTTTTTGTGTGTGTTTACAGTTAATCCGAACCACGTGGGCCCGGAGCCAAAGCGACTCCGGACGGCCTACACGCGCCAGCAGGTTCTGGAGCTCGAGAAGGAGTTCCACTTCAGCCGTTACCTCACGCGCCGCCGCCGGGTCGAGGTGGCCCACGCGCTCTGCCTGTCCGAGCGGCAGGTGAAGGTGTGGTTCCAGAACCGGCGCATGCGCTGGAAGAAGGACAACAAGCTGCCGAACACCAAAGGAAGGAGCAAAAACAAGAAAACAACGGACAGCAATAACAACAGCAGCAGCAGCAGTGATAGTGTGAAGGCGCCGATAACTGTCTGAACACAGGAGCGGAGTCAGAGACAGCCTGTTAGCACCTTCACTCTCCAAAACTGATGATGCTAAAATGATCCAGGGTGACTGAAACAATTAAAACTGCTTTATAATTTTAGGCATTCCACCTGACGCCTAAATGAGGCTTTACAGAATCGTTAATTTTCCTTATATTTTAACTTTTGTGTTTATAAGCATTTCTTTTGCAATGTTACTCCTTAATGAATGTTTTGAGTCTTACATTTAGGCTTCAAGTTTATAGATGGTCTGACATCTCTGAAAAATTATTTCATATTTAGATAAACGATTTTATAGGTGCAGAAGCAAGGTGCCTGGGTTTAGAGAGATTGTGTGTTTTGGAGAAAACAGGGTTTTATTTCTACAGGGTAAACAAATACAGGGTTTTATAATAGCTACCTAAAGAAAATAAAAGAAAATAGCCTAACTTATGCATATGCACATTACCAAAATGTTGTTTCCACAAACTGGCGCTTAAAAAGGGGGGAAATAATAAACAGAGAAAACGCCACATTGCTTGGCGGCTGATTTGCAGAATAGTTGGGAAAAATAATGATTTTTTTTTGTACATAGAGGAGCATCCAAAAACAATGCATTTTAGTAGGACGAGTAGCCATATCGTGCAGATTTTTTTTGTTGAAATCTCCAAAGGCAAATACACTTTTTAATAATTTAGGGGAAGGGACAAACATTTGTACGGACGGGGAAATAAAAAAGCCAAATTGGAGGTACGAGTTTTGAATGCACGACGCTGTCTGTAAATCATACGTGTTATCTCAGGTTACAGGGTCTTAAAGAACATAACTTTCTGAAATGTTTGTTGTTTGATTTAGCAGAATATGTTATCTCTTTGATTCCAGTTTAATATGCTATTGATTTCTACTATAGCCTACGCCAGTACTTATTTTTATTTGTATTATTTAGAAGCATATTTTATTCTTTGTAGCAAGCATCTGTTTTTTGTATTTGGAAAAAAAAGAGAAAGAAAACTCTTCGTGTTAAGAATTTTATATGTGGAAATGTTTTGATAAAATGCTTAGATGATAAAAATAAATAATAATAATAAAAAAAATGTTCCAACTGCAAATCTGGGTTTTTTTTGTCATATATTTCTCACTATATATACGCTGTGACCGTATTTAAGGGAACAATAGAAGACTTTTCTTTGTTGGAGAGTGACGAGACTCTGGGATATGATCAGCGGAAGTGACGTATATAAGAAAGATGAACAGGTTTTATGAATGTGAGACGAATTTATAATCTTTGTCTCAAACACAGGAATAAAAAGATAAATAATGTATTTTCACTGACTATAGCCTAGATAGCAGTTCTTGTGGAAATAATAAAGGCGTTTTAACGTAAACTCTAAATGAGAGCGCTTCTGTAACATAGACGATCTTTGTTACGGTTATAATTTAACAGAGTGTCAAGCCACTTGAGGTGAGCCAAGACAAATATCTTTTCCGTGATGTCTCAACTGAGAAGCTTTCCAAATGTGGAGATTTTCTCCCGTGGGAGGATTTAAAATGTTCTCCGAATTATTCCGCGGATAAACGGTGATCCTTACTGTTTAATCATCAGAGCGACAGTTTGCTTGCTGTCTTCAGCCAAGACAGACATCTAGCAGCCTAAAAGGCTTGGCTTCATACATGGCAGACACATATTATAGCATTGCATATACGCTACCAGGGTCTCTATATGTTTCAAATTATTCTTAGCGATTCGGAGGATGTTTTACAGGATCTTGTGCATTTAGTGCGCTTTTACGCATTGTTTACGCACAGCGCAGGGCTACATGAGGTGAAACAAAACCTCTCTCTCTCTCTCTCTCTGTGGGACGCAAAGGAAATGAGCGCCGAAAGCCAATAATTGGTGGCTTCCGTTCGAGACGCGGTGATATGTGCAGGAAAGACACACCAGGGCGGACACAAGGCAGCATGGACTATTTATCACATGCTGGAGATCCACCACATGCGACTAACAAGTCAGGCCAACAAGTTAAGTCCAAATATTCACTCATAACCGAAAAGGTTTGCAATTTGAGACGGCATAGTCACAGAAAACAGATGGATACGTCACATTTCTTGCTCTGCTGTAGGAAATTCAGTAAACCACTCAACTCTATTGTTTGCTTCCCAAGTTGTGCACATAGTTTAAAGCTTTAAACCATTAACGTTAGCAGAAATAGTAGAACACACACTACATATGCTCATTGGCAATATGTACATTTTATGGATGTATTTATTGAATTCTAACAAATACATTTGTCAGCAGTGCATGCATGAGGATTATTTATTCTGAATATATTTCAAAACATTGATAGCGTCTCATCAATTGTATATTTTGCACTGTACACTTTGTATTTAGGGCAAAATGATATTTTGTAGTCCTCGAGGTGTTGCGCTTGGTGTACGTTATGCATGGAGGCTGTTGTATAATCACCAACCTGCCTTTCTGCAAATTGTAGAGCAGGAACGCCCCCGGCTGGTTGCACGCGAGTACTGCAGTCTGGAAGAGAAATAAACAAAGCAAAAAAGACATATTCAACACTTTGTGAGGTTAACTGGTATTTTCTTGGTTAGGGAAAACAAAATAAAATAAATATTTGTACATAAATTTTACTGAAAAATGCATAATTACAGTTCATTGGATAAGGTGAATATGTGATATAATTACATTTGATTAACATTTATTTCATTAATTTATGAAGTGCATAATTGGGACAGTGGTAAACAAAGCAACAACACACACTACTGTTTGCAAAGATGTTTAGTTGTTGAGACAATGTTAAGAATGTGACAGTTTTAATGTTAAATTTCGCGGTAGCGTTGCATTGGACTCCATTAGGGGTGTTTTTGTTATTTTGTCCAGCTATATACATTGTCACAACTGCACAGAATGTGAAGAAATATTATTATGATAGACTTGGACATAACTATCATTTCACCTAAAACGTGAAGCGGAACAAAAAATAATCAGAGGCACATTTCTCCTCGGGACATAATCGCGGGCGGACCGTTCGGTGACTGCAGAACAAGCACTTGCCCTTAAACTTGCCTGCAGTGGATTTGACCTATTCTATTATACATATTATAACGCGATTAAGGATATTAAAACACCACGATGTCTCTTGCGGCAGAGGCTTTCGCGTCGCAGATGGCAGGTAATGTGTTGACTTTGTCCAGGGCTTCTGTTTGTGATTATTAAGCTAGCTTCAACTAGCTAACACCAGCTAATGTTTACAGCCATGTAACTTAGCCCTTTCTAGCACTGGTTGATAGCATTTGGGTAAAAACTGTAGTTTGATGTAGCATGACTGTTGGATTGTAACTACAACAATGGCTGTCCTTGTTCAGCTTTATCCATTTCTTAGCTCTCTTACATTGCTGTCACAAAGCTAATGTCCCGTGTCGTGGATGGCTCCGTACATTTTGCAGTAGCTTAGAATTATAATGCTAATAAAACTGTTACGCGAATTCAATTTAACGGTACAAACCCAATGAGAGAATAGCAAATTGACGCGGGAACAGTTCAGGTGGATTCACGTCAATGACAACAGTGTGTAATGTTACAAAACACGACTTACACTAACTCATGTGCGGTGAAACTATTAATTTCCACCACTAACGTTAGAGCCAAGATGGCGAATATCGTCTTCCTCGCTCAGCCTGTTGTGCTGCTTCTCGTTAGACTGCTCGGTGCTGCCGGTCGTGGGCGGAGTCGGTACTGCAACTGTAATGATTTAGAACCATGGTGTTTTGTAATACAACTTCCAGACATTAGCGGCAGTAGTGATTTCGAGTAATAGAAATCAGCACCCCGTTTGTGGACAGAAGAAAAGACGCACCATCTTGGATCTAACAACGGTTCTGTAGCGTATAATGTCATGTGTCGACACTCCTTCGACCTAAACGAAGTTTTTGTTAATTTATTCACGCCTGACGTTGATGTCACCCCCCTGAACTGTTGCTGAAAAGTTAACCCGCCCTCTGAATGGTTTCTATTGACACAATTTGTCCGATTAAAACCCTTATTAATGTCTAATGACTGAAATGAACCAGAATCTAAGCTAAGCTAACATGGGGATATACAGTCTGTAGTGCAGTACTCAGTCTGTATGGGGGGCGTGGCTGTCAGCATACAGTTTGATTTTATTTAACATAACATCGATTTTATTTTGATAGCATTGCACAATTAAATAGAAGAATGTTTTAAACTTTTAAAATCGCTACAAATATAACAATTTAATAAGCCAACTTATTACCTTATTTTAGCGTTTGTGTGTCTGTTTGACATTGACAGCTGCTGAGCCATGGCCTGAATCTGCAACCTTGTACCAACCCCTGAAGGGTGAGTCAGTGTTTGTCTGAAATAGAGAAACGATATGAATTTTCATAATAGTAATATAGCTATTAGTGTAACGTTGACGATGTTTTACTTTGAAACAGAGGATCAGATTCTGCTGTCAGACTGTGCCTCATCTCTGGCTGTTCAGGTGAAATTCTGCTTCTGTGTTCTCAACAAATACACATGTGTATCAGCATGTTTTCTACTGATGTTTGGTTCTGTATGCACAATGCACCATGACCTCTGTGGATTTGTATGTTAATTTTATAAATTACTTGAATCAGCCTTTTTGCATCAGCACAAATCAACCCTGTCCGGTTTGTCTCCTGTACAGGCCTACCTCAGGATGTGTGGTCTACCTGTGCAGGTGGTTTGCAAAGCAAATGCAGAATACATGTCACCTTCTGGTAAGCACACCTGCTGCTGCAGGGCTTATTTTTATCTTGCTCTGCTGTGAATCTCAGCATGCTGTCTTTATGGTTTCACATCTTACTGAAAAATCAACTAATTAACATTATCTTTAAAGTCAGAGCAGTTAAAATCTAGTATCACGTATCCACAAATAACTAGCAGCATTTTTGAAGAGTATTTTATGTTTATTGGCTTATTATATAATAATAATATCCCTATACTGTAGCTGTGTAAAAATGGTGAGATGGTATTTTATTGGTAGTTCAGTGTGATAATTCGTTAATACACCTCTCAGACTTTGGGGCCTGGACTGTCCTACTACTTTGTATTCAGATTGCGGCTCGATACAGGTGAAACATATTCTAGGAGCTTGTCACTGCTGCGCTCTTGCCCTTTTTACTTTTGTATTTCTGGACATTGGTGTTGCTTTTTCAAAAGTGACTGTAATGTTTTTAAACGGTCTGCCTTTCTCTCCTTCTCTCTGTAGGTAAGATTCCCTTTATTCATGTGGGGAACCAGGTGGTGTCAGAACTGGGGCCAATAGTTCAATTCACCAAAGCTAAGGTGAGCAACACATATATCAAAGTTATAGACTACTCAAAACTTGGCCTGTAAATACATTTTATCACCCAAATTTGTTATTGATGTAGTTTTTTCAGGAATATTACTCATGTTAGGAGATCACTTGTAGTTTTTTATTCTGTTATATTTGTTAAAAAAAATAGGATTAATTTAAGATGTCAAGAAAATAATCTCTCTGTGTGTTTTCTCAGGGTAATTCTCTGAGCGATGGCTTGGATGATGTTCAGAGAGCTGAAATGAAAGCGTACATGGAGCTGGTCAACAACATGCTGCTTACTGCTGAGGTACACATACACACACACACACACACACACACACACACACACACACGTAAACTCACTGCAAGGCAACAAAACACACACAGCTGAAACAATGTACTGCTTAGCAATATTTCTGTATAACATCTTCTCATTCATGTATTCCTCTGGTCTCTACAGCTGTACATCCAGTGGTGTGATGACGCTACAGCTGCTGAGGTGTGTACACTTGTCTTGTAGATAAAAAACAAAGATGTGTCAGACAGTGACCTCTTCATGACATGTATGTGTTTTGTGTAGATCTCACGTCCCAGATACAGCAGTCCTTACTCGTGGCCTCTCTGTAACATCCTGGCCTATCAGAAGCAGTGGGAGGTTCGCAGGAAGATGAAAGCTATTGGCTGGGGAGGGAAAAGCCTGGAGCAGGTTAGAAACCACCTGATATATGTGCTTTATAATTGTTCTTGTGCTATAGCTGATGCTTAATATAGCCATGATTTAACTTGTTGTCCTCTTTCAGGTTTATGAGGATGTGAGTCAGTGCTGCCAGGCTCTCTCCCAGCGGCTGGGAACACAGCCGTACTTCTTTAATAAACAGTACGTATCTCTCTGTCTGTTTGACTGATGTGTCTTGTTTTTATCAGTCGGTCATAACAGTCGAACAACAAACAGTACTTCCGCGTGGATTCTGCTTTGTAGATATTATCGGGGTCAAAGCCAAAAAGGAAAAGAAATGTTTGGAAGACAGCTTTTTCTTTAGCGCCACCCTGTGGTGTGATACTGTAATTACATCCTAATCATCTGAAAGTGGCACTGCTTTCTATAAATCCTTAGAACATTTTGTATGCATAAAAGGAAGGTCCTCCAAATCAAAACCATCAAATGCTTTTTTTCTCTTACCGGTAATTCTATTTATCATTCTAGACTGTTTTAGATGGGGATGCTAAATGTTGGAGATAATGCCATAAAAATGTTTTCCTTGGAACTTAATTGCACTTGGCCTGTGATGCTCAAAGTGCAAACATTTTTTGGGGAAAAACTCAACAGAAGTGTCTCTTTCCACAAATTGTGACCCAGTTACTCAAGATAATCCACAGACCTTGTTATTGTTTTTGAGTCTTTTCATGTAGGAAGTCTTATCTTATTAGCGTAGTTCCAACATGAAACTGCTCACCACACAGTCTGTGGATTATCTTGAGTAACTGGGTCATGATTTGTGGAAAGAGACATTGCTGTTTAGTTTTTCAAATGTATTTTTTGGCTCTTTGACCAAAAGTAAAGTGCCATGAAGTTCCATTATATTTGAGAAAAGGCAGACGTATCCAACATTTAGCAACTCGCACCAAAACAATCTAGATAAAGCACAAAGGAAAAATGTATATATTTTAGATTTTTGGGGTGAAATGTCCCATTAATGCCATGAATCCCATGATAAAAATTCAGCCACTTTTTGTACTGTACCTTTCATTGCTTCTATTAACCTTTCAGTAGTGATTTTTCATTTATAGCTGAGGAAAATAAGTGATCAGTTTATAGCTTTCAACTGTATGTGAAAATAGAATTAAGAACCAGTATGTCTATTAAAAACAACATAATCATTCTGTTGCCTTCATCAGTACTAATTTAAGTGTGTGTCTCTGTGTTTTAGACCTACAGAACTAGATGCGTTGGTGTTTGGTCACCTCTTCACCATACTGACCACCAGGCTGACCAGCACTGAGCTGGCAGAGAGGATCAAGAGCTACAGCAACCTGCTGGCCTTCTGCAGACGCATCGAACAGACCTACTTTGAAAACAAGAGCTCTTGAAGAAACGACTCCTCTCTGTATTATCTCATCTTGTACATTCAACCCTTCCTCCTTCTCTCATTCCCTCTCTGTAGCACCGATGAGCTAAAAACTGCTTATCTTCACATACCTGTCCCCTCGTGATTCTTGCATTTCTTTCTCCGTTTTGCTTCATGCTTGTTCGTTGTTGCATGCTGCTGTGAGAAGTGCAGAGGGGCCAGTTATTTTAAGGATTAAGATATGTCCTCTGCAAATAGATATATATTTAATGTTACCCTAAAAAACAGTAAAGGTCATTCTAAAAGGTATTACCAACACATGTATACCACACAGAACAAATAATGACATTTACGAGAACACACCGCTTTTAGTTTAACTGCTTCAGGAAGCTGGAAATTAGTTCTAACAGACCATGGAGCCTTTACATTCCCAGAATTATGGGAATAAATAAGAATAGTTATGAGAGTAATTCGACTCCTCACAGATCCCAGAAGGAGGTCAGATTTGTTGCAGATGATCTGACTGATTAAGTGTCCCACTCAAGGACTTCTTAGCCAAGTGGAAGTTTCCCAACACATGCTGAACTTACCTATATGCTCTTATTGTTTGCTCTTGGTTACACAGTTTTCAAATGTTCTCGTGCATTTGCAGATATCTACAAACTCTTGAGAGAGGTTGGATTGTACAACTCAATGACAAGGCCATCTTTCAGAAGGCAGGACTCCGCTTGAACTGACTGAAAAATCACTGATTTTGTTTTCCCTCCAGGAACTTCAGAAGCTTTTAAGAGCTGTGAGGCAGTGTTGTTTTTCTCCTGTACATAAAAACAAAACACATGAACATAATGATGAACAGGATGTGACTTAATCCTCAGTTTTTCCACTTTTGTTTTCTTTGTGTGTGTTGAAGTGCCTACAGAATAAAAGTCATTAAATTTAACATCTGAGGTGTTATTTTTTTAAATATAAAGCTTTGAATAGAGCACAAGGTTCACTCTTGTTTCGTGTTTTGATGTTTATAATAATTTAAAAATCACCAATTTCAAAGGGACCGATTTATCCTGTGTTTGATGTTTTTTGTGTTGTAATCTTTTATTAATGAATGATAATAGAAATGCTGAAAGCAAACCAGCCTCACTTAAAAGGAAGCCATACAGTCATAACTTTGATGATTTAAAAATGTATCATTAAAGTGTTGCTGAAACTTTCTCACAATCTGACATATTTTTATACTTGTCAGAAAACGCTGCACAAATCTGTCTAAATTTATTTTTATTAAAGAGTGACACAGCATTGGTCTGTGAGAAAATCTCTTGAAATCTATTTTTAGGCTGAATGTGTTTCACACACTTGCCTGTCTCTGCCTCCAGGTCTCAGACAAGCTCAATGATAATGTCTGATCACCTCTGATTGCCCTGATGCTGAGCAGTGTGTGTGTGTGTGTGTGTGGGTGGGTCAGACAGAGTGAGTGTCTGTCTTCCAGGTTTCCTGTGAGGTCAGAGTGTGACCTTTGAACTTCCAGGAGCTGTGACATGAGTGATGTCCTGCAGTGGTCAAACACTGCACAGTTAGAGGTCATCAGCCAGACGGAGAAAAATAAACAGAAAGGTGCATCTAATTGAAGGGGTTCAGTGAAGTCCACGGCCATCTGGAACTTCAGACCACATGACCTGCATTTTTTTTATGGAATAAGTGTGAATTTTGGCACTCAAAGATAAAATTTACCCTAAAACACCTATTTTTGGAGACATTTTTCAGCAATGAACATCTCATTTCAGGTCCACTTTTCTGTTTATTTATGTATATTTCACATTGCAGAAGATAATGGGCCCAACACAGATGAGGAGGGATCATGCTCAGATGTTTTCAATGCAGCTGCAACGTGTTTTGGTAACTGGTGGAAGAAGTAGGTTTGTTGGAATGTATTCAAATTTAGCGATCAGTCTGTTTCCAGTTAAATACCTGCATCCAAACTCTTACTCAAGCAAAAGTATACATGTATTAGCATCAAAATATACTATAAGTATAAGTAAAAGTATCAATAAAGCTGAATTGCTCATTTTCTCAGATAGAGACACATGCAATGTCCTTCATGTTTGTTGTTTTGATAGACCTTTTTTAATAGACCTTCCTGAGGCTTCAGACCCTCTGGAGGTTCATGGTTCCAGGTTCAACATGTGGTGATTAGTTGTTTTTTTCCCCATTAATTGTTTCTTAAAGGGGCAGTATGTAATCCCCAAGTGCTGTCATTATACACCAACCTAAAGCGGCAGTATTTAATGATTTGGAATGAGACTCAACAATCAACTATTCTATTTCCAGAACCACATACTGCTCCTTAACAGTGCGTCCATGACTGCAGGGTAATAATAATAATACATAAAAAAACATTATTATAATCTAATATTCGGTCTCTGTCTTGTAGAGGATTCCTAAGTTAAAATCTAGTTCTAAGGAATTTCAGTATGTAATGTGCTTGATTGGTGCATTCCCTTAAAACAACTCTGTGCTTATTTAAGTTAACTAAAAACGAATTACTAACTAATCCATACATATAGCAGAGAATGTGTGACGAGAACTTCGTATTGCCTTAATAACCTTTATTTTTTCCGCACTGCACTGAGCACAGATTTAATTCTGAGCACCAGATGCAAATACTGTAATGACATTGTTTTTCCAGGAGGGGGCAGCATGGGGAAAGAAAATGATCCTGCTGCTGCAGAGATTTTAGTGGCCTAATGATTATGGAAACATTGGACAAAGAAAAAATTAAGAGACTGAAAAAATGGCAAAAATCAACTCGTGCATGTATAAAATTAGCTTGTTTTTTGCAGTTTTGACCAAACTACAAATTTGAAGATAATGACAGAAGCTGTATCAGTACTATTTTTATGACATTCTTATTATACTGTAGCTCTTATTTATTTATTTTTGTTGTTTTATATGTCACCTATTTTATGAGAGTAGTCCATGTAATGTGTGGACTGGTTTCTGTTCGGTTTTTATTGCATCACTGACCATCACTGTATGCACAGGTTGCACTGGTATCATTCTTCTTGATGCATGCTGGGCAATGATGCAACAAAATGCAA
Source organism: Centropristis striata (assembly GCF_030273125.1). NCBI lineage: Eukaryota > Metazoa > Chordata > Actinopteri > Perciformes > Serranidae > Centropristis > Centropristis striata. Next base: position 23,082,656 of record NC_081536.1, on the reverse strand, counting down.
AATGCATGAATGCAAAAAAAGAAGAAAGTAAAAAGAAAAGATGGAAAACATTGAGGAATCTGAATGGGAGGAGCTGAAGAGTCTGAATGTAATCACAATGATTATTTCAGTTCCTTTGTGCATTTTACGTGCTGACATGTAACAAAAAACCCCACAAACAGCGTTTTAAATACTAATTTCTCATTATTATGACCAATAAATGGAATCTGCAAATAGAAAAATATTAATAAAGTATAAAGTAATTAAAAGCTGTTAAAATCTTAAGAAGTGTTGGAACAAAGCAAAAGATATCATGAAACAATGCTGTAATAAAGGGAAATTGAATGTGTGATAAGCCAGAAATAATACTAAATACTTTTGTCCAGCTATGAGGTTGAGAGTTGGGTTCAGTCTTGGTCCTACTTAGGTGTTTAGAGATGCATGTAGAGTCAGTGACAGATCCTCATAACTCAGATGTGTTTGTGTGTGAGAGAACAAGGGTGGGTTGGGGGGATTAAAATGAATTAAAAAGAAGAGTTTCTGTGACCATGAGTGTGATTGCGCTTTTGCACATGTGCTGTGACGTGAAGTGTCAGATTAGACAATAGCCGGGGGCTGATAATTACACAGCTTGATTATCAGAGTGAGTCATGATACATAATCTGGACTTTCTGGGAGAGAGAGCAGAGAGCAGGGGAAGATTGTTTTCATTGTATCTGGTGAGTGTGGGTGAGCTGGTTTACGAATGTGATGTATATTTTTTTAATTTGATAAAAATCGATGCAATAAGTCTTCTCTGGTGCTGTGACCCGGTATATCTCTAATCTCATTCACATAAACAGGATCAGCATGACTTCTCAGGTGTCGAAGCACAGGGACGGTTTTATTGATTTGGAGGCCGCAGGCAGGCGGGGACTGAGCTGAGGGCCTGCATGTGAGTGTGTGTGTGTGTGTGTGTGTGTGTGTGTGTGTGTAGTTCACATACACACACGCAGAAGATTTAGGAGAATCCATTTTTACGAGACAAATCTTTCTAAACTAGAAAAAATAATTTCATCAAGGCTGAGCGGCTGACTATGACATGACACAATCCCCCACATTCCCTGTGATTTACCACCACCCTGCCAAGGCTCGGCGCAGTGACAGCGCTGCAGGAAACCCTGCCCTTCTCCACCTCGCATTACACACTCGTAGCAAGAAAAGAAAAACTATTTGCAGGCAGCTCTCAGTGAACAAAGCCAAGTGAGTCTTCTTACTGAAGGAGTTTAAATGCTCGCTAAATGCCTGTCAATCAGCTGGAAGAAGGCAAGGAGGCAAGAAAGTAATGCAAATTAAGCAGTTTAAGAATAACACACACTTAGATGAAGCTAAAGCATGATTGCAATAGCAAACCTAATGTATTACACAACAGAAATGACTGCATTATTAATTTGTTCTTTGCAGAATTAGCATGATGTTGATATAGTGCACAAAAACTTCTAAGGTTGTGTTTTTTGCATGTAAATCTAAAGGAGCAGTCCACTGACCTCCTCCTTCTGTTAACTGTGACACTAACTGAACTGCATTACCTACGCTGTGCTAAAGCTAAAGGCTGCAGAGAAAGTTTCATACCAACAAATCTATTTTTGCAGAAACGTACCACGCACACTTTTTTGTGCAGTCACATCAAACCTCTCGTCTAAATATGATCATTTCTGGCTCTAAAAAACAAAGATGGTAACAGTCAAATGACTCCAAAAAGGTAGTTTACAAGCCAGTGTCTCACATTACAGTGACCTGTATGCACCTCTGACCTCAGAGAACACAGTTCATGTCTCATCCCCTACAAGCACTTTCTTTAAACCATGACAGTGAACAATCTGGTGAATGACAACGCTGCCTGCGCTGTCTCTCCTCAAGCAGACAGATTTGTGTCAAAATAACAAAGCAGCAAACTTGGTGTGACATGGGCACGAACAGCGAGGAGAAGAAGCCACACTTCTACATCTTACGTCACTTATATGTAGCTTGCAGCTCAAGTTTCCAAACAATCATCATCATCAGAGCAGAGATGGAGCAGCAAAGAAACTGCCAAAACATGGAGTGGGGAAAGGTCCACTTTTATCAGAACACATGTGTGTTTGTTTCTTTGCCTGTGCGTGTAAGTAGCAATCTATATACCTGTAAGAATGTGTTTCATCCATGCTGTGTGAAGGTGATCATGCACGTGTGTGTGTGTGTGTAGTCGCTCTAAGTGTGTTAGGAAGTGCTTTTTTAAATTTTTTTTTTTTTGAGACGATGTAGATTTGAGTGGAATAAAGAGATTAGCTGTGTGTCGATAATCCTCTCCTCTTCTCACAGACTCTCTCTCTCTCTCTCTCTCACACACACACACACACAGACACACACACACACACACACACACACACACTTAAACATATCGCCACTTCTCTCCTTCATGATTTTCACGTCTTTTCTAATCAACCGTGTTGTTTCTTGTAGTCTTGTTCAGCCTCATCCTTCACAGTTTACGCTGATAAATTTGCTTTGCTGCAGCACACTTAATTTACATGTTGCAAAAACAGTCAGATTTGTCTCAGGAAAGGTTCCTGTTTACTCTAAAAGGCTTAAACATTTAAAAGGTTACAGAGTCTCATTTTCTCCTGCTTTACTTAAAGAAATTCACTCTTACATACAGATCACCTGGTGGTTTATTCTCACTCGGGTGTAGTAGGCGTCATCCATTTAGAATAAATACTAAATGTTCTCTGCTCCCCCACAAGTTGCTGTCAAGGAGTTCTTAGCAATGCATATTAAGGGAATATGCATCGCAGTGCTCTAAAGGTGCATTTGGTTAGATAGGAATGTGGCAACGGGTCCAGTCAGGTGTAGGAAGGGTTCATATTGGAGTCTGAGAGAGAAAGTAAATGTAAGGTACATGTGCAAGTGTTCATTTCATCAGAGTAATGAGAAGGTAAGCCAACCCAGGCTGCACGTGCCAGCTCTCACTTACCAGAATATAAATGTGCCTGTTCAAATTAGGGACAAAAAAAGACAAACATGTTGGATTTGAGCCCAGACTCTGTGTTGGAAATCTCCCGCCGAACCTGAGGGGCTTCACATCCATTCTGTAAGTAGGATCTTATCTGATGATTTTCTGCCTGTGTTTAAAAAACTATAATGTTACTGTTCTGTAAGTCAGTCAGTAACTCCAGTGATGATTTATGATGAGGTTTGTGGTCAAGACGAGCAATTATTGTTGCTTGTTTCGAAGGAGAATCTTGTTGTCATTCAGAGTCAGTATGGCCCATTTGCATCTGTCTGTGTCTGGTTTACAGTACAATCAGGGGCTGAGCTGCAGGGTCCTGCATGTAAACCAAGATGAAAGCATGCATTTAGCCAAATTCTGGCAAAAATTTACAAGAACATACTAAGTTTATGGATGACTGGCAGACGAGTGGATTATGCTGTATGAGTGGTTTTGATACTTTCTTCGGTATGGAGGTTTGTTAATACTTGAAACCATTTCAACCACTGAAAACCACTAACCTGATCCCATGCAGGGTGGAGCATCATTTTAATAAAAGATACTGTTTGTATTTTTTAGTACTCTATATAGAGCAACCTTTTGGTTATTTCCATGCCTGTGCACCATTCGTTTTATCTGCATACCACTACTGATGTATGATTATCAAGAATGTTGTTATTTTTTATTTTTCTCTTTCTTACAAGCCTGAAGTGGAGGCATTCAGGTGCTGCTCCTCTCCAACTGTTTGACATGTAATGTGTAACTTTATTAAGCTGCACAGCTGCTGGAGAAAAGACAGACAATATCTGCTGACAGGTGTGGGAGAGTTGTCTTGTGACTCCTTTTCAAGTGCAAATATATGAAAGTTAAACCCACCCAAAGTCACTTTTTCTAGGCTTTTGATCTTGTGCTTCAGCTTTAGGAAGAGAAACAGAAACCACATAGATCAACCTCAAGACGAGTGTTTGACTATAATTGGTCTATGAACAGTAATAATACAAATAAATGTATAACTGCTGTGTGCAGTAGTGGAATAGATCTTTTGCTTTTAATTATTTTACTGTAGAAATACTTTAAAATTCAATGCACGTTTTGCAAAATATCCTTAAAGTGCCAAAAGTACTTATTATGTGGAACGGCTCAAACAGCATCATGTTTATTGTATTAATGGATTATAATTACTGTTGCATTAATGTGTACATTAGCAGCTGGTTAAGATAATTGTAATCACTTTATATATTATTATACTGCTAGCTGGGTAGAGTTTTACCCTCTCGTAACCTCAAATACATTATCATCATTTAGTTGTACTTATAATTTTAGTTGTATTATATTTTGTATTATTAATGTGAATCTGCAAAGTAGCTAAAGTTCTAAAATTAATTCAGTAAAAAGTACAACTTTTGTCTCTGAAATATAGTGGAAAAGAAGTGTAAAGTACCCAAATATTTAAATACTCCATGAAAAAGGTACATGTCAAAAGAAAGTCAGTAATGCTATTTGAAGTAACGTCACTTATCGTCTGTGTGTCACATTTTTACGTGACCATTGTAACCATGTCCCTTTTAGTGCTCACGTAATTTTTGTAACTTCTGACATTCTGGTCGTTTTACTTTTTAAACTATGTTTCATAACACCTAACCAGGAGTTTTTTCCCCCTAACCTTAGGCAAGTGTTTTGTAGTGTAATTGTTAGGAAGCTGCTGTCTTTGACTAAACGTGACCACTTGAATGGGCTGAGAATGACCCTCTCTACCTACTCTTCCAACTCACCCATTCTTGTGGGCTGATAACCACTAGCCCCTTTCATAGTGCGGTCCCGCAAATGTCCCGCTATATTGCCAGAAATATCTGTGATGGTTTTTTGCCTTAGGGTGTTCATAGTGATCCCGCGAAGGCATGATATTTGTGGCATGATATCCCTTCTATAGTGCAGTCTGGTGTTGCGGAACAGGTGAGAGGATAGTGACGTGCGACAGAGCAGCAGCAGTGCTGCACAGTAGCACAATGCTAATAGGCTACACAGTTAGCTCTGTATAGAGTACAGTTTGTATGTGCTGCAGAAGATCACACTTAGTGATCTCCGTTTGTTTACAACAAGCACGGGACACTCTGTGCACAGTTAGCGAAGCCGGTTTGTTTACGATCAGTGGCGGACACCACGTGGACAGTTATCATGTCGGTTTGTTTACAAGTTAGCGACGGCGGCTGCAGTGAACAATGATTCGATGACGGTCCACCCAAGTGGGAGGTGTGTGTTAGAAAATATTCCGGCTTTCCAGGATGGCCCCTTTATAGTGGTCCCGCTTCCAACAGTCCCACCAATTTTCCGCCTCTGTGACTACCTCTGGAGGCTGAAAATTGGTGGGATCATTTGATCCCTGCATCCTGCTTCAGGTGCGTTCATACATTGTGCAGGTAAGACATTACAGAGCCATAAATGTCCCGGCATGAAATTGCACTATGAAAGGGGCTACAGGTAGCACCTATTCAACTGTCTGACAACATTTGAAATAGGTTTCTGAAAACTGTAGTTAATAACTGTAGTAAATGTACTTAGCTGCTTCCCACCATTGGCTGTGTGCATAACTTGAAACTTTGAGTTTGGCATCTTAGCAGTATCAAAAAAGACACAATGGCAGACAGTAATGTGTGCTGATACACAACTCGAACAACAATCAAACCTTTGAACACTGAGCTGATTGGGCTGACAGCAACTCACAGACTTTATTCTATCATATTAATTTGAAACATGCTATCATAACACACCTATAAGGGCTTTATTTTGGATTTAATTAGTTGTTTTTATATAAAGAAACAAATAAGGAACTAACAAGCACACGCCTGATCGTCATTCATCACAGTAAACCAGCCGTAAACACTCCCAACTCACAGGTTGTACGCTGAGCACTGACACCTTTTATCCTTCGGTTCAAACATGGATGCATCTGCATGGATGTAACAGTAAAGTTTGTGAGGCAAAATAAAAATTTTAAAGATGATTTCCTGGTGGAGAGCTCCTCTTGTAATGCTGGGTGATTGACAGCAAGCGAAGAGCACAACGCGATGCATGTGTTGACATGAAAACACTCAACGGAAACTTTGTGTGTTTACTGTGATGGTTTACTTAACTCTGAAACTTGATTTTAATATTAAACAGCAGCAGATGGCTTTTTCTGAAAGAAGGGAGGAAAAAAAGCTTTCATATCTGCGTCTTCGCTGAGTGTGTGCAGACACTAACAAGAGGAATGTGAAGGAGAAACTACAAGATCCACACAAATAATGAGAAAACACCGAAGAGTTCAAGCAGGAGAGAAAGTCCTGGGTGTTCTCCGAGTGACATTTTCACACCCTGCTGTTTGTGTTTAAAGCGAGCAGCAGGAGAAGGAAAGGTTTCAGCAGAGAAACACACAGCTCTGATGCAGAGCGCCGGCCATGCGAAGCCACATGTTTTAAATGTTAGTTAATGTTGTGTCGCTGTAATTTGAGGTGTGTTTCATTTCCTGAAGCTGTCACTCTTTCTGCAATGACCTCACTCCAAGCGTGTGTGTGTGTGTGTGTGTGTGTGTGTGTGGAGGCCCTCCATGACTCTGGGGCTTAAGTGGCCTCAGAGACCCCAGGACCATGTAATCACACACACATATGTGGCTTGAAATTTAATGATCATGTGAAACGTAAAGGGGTTGTGTGTGTGTGTGTGTGTGTGTGTGTGTTGCACTACATGCATGTGTGTGCAGACTAAACACTGACCTACATTGCTATTTTTACTGATTAGAGGTTGTTCATAATGAGACCTATTAACATCAGGCCTTAAATACACACATGCACACGCACACGCACACGCACACACACACACACACACACACACACACACACACACACACACGCACACACACACACACCTCAATGGTCTATGCATACCTCAAATCCAGTCTGCACACAGCAGAACATATTCTTTGTCTGGTCACAGGCTGTGGTTGATTCTGTTGTTGCAGCTTTATTAGAAAGGTAAGTGAGTTTCCTTCCATGTACTTTTACTTTCTGTCATTAGTATCACTTTGCAATGAAGGTACAGTTAATTAACATGAGTTACTTAAGTATTAAGCATTAATTAACGGTAAATTATGAGGTAAGTAATGTGTTGATAATTAACTAATGGTGTTCATGTTAACTAAGGTATTAATTAATGCATTATTTAAGATATATACAGTACAGGCCAAAAGTTTGAACACACCTTCTCATTCAATGTTTTTCCTTTATTTTCATGACTATTGACATTGTAAATTCATCAAAACTATTAATGAACACATGTGGAATTATGTACTCAACAAAAAAGTGTGAAATAACTGAAAACATGTCTTATATTCTAGTAAGCAAAGGGTGGCTACTTTGAGGAATCTAAAATACAAGACATATTTTCAGTTATTTCACACTTTTTTTGTTAAGTACATAATTCCATATGTGTTTATTCATAGTTTTGATGCCTTCAGTGAGAATCTACAATGTAAATAGTCATGAAAATAAAGAAAAACGCATTGAATGAGATGGGTGTGTCCAAACTTTTGGCCTGTACTGTATATATAATGTATAAATCAATACACATGTGTACATAAACACCATTAGTACATAATTACTCACACCAGGGCTGTTAATTGAATAAAAAAATTAGCTGATTTATGATTAATCACTTTTTTTGTGCAAAGAGTAAAACTTGTAATAACAGATATTTGTCTGTATTGAGGAGACCTGTGGTTACACGTAGGACCCGTTTTCATTCACATATCTTGAGGTCAGAGGTCAAGGGGCTGTTTTGAAAATGGCCGTGCCAGTTTTCCAAGCAAAATGTACTTGTAAAATTATTATTATCCAGCGATATCCTCCTTACAAGATATGACACGGTGCTAATGGATTCCTCCGCTCTTATAGTTTCATAATATACTGACATCCTCACTGTATCTTCAAACTTAAACCTGCGACAAGCCAGAACTTATATTTTGCATTTTTTTGCATGCAATTATTATTTATTAATAACACATTGTTATAAATGTTTTTCAAATTAATTGCAAAAAATGTATATGCTCATTTGGCTTTAACACAATAGTTAACTGTTAATTAACTTTTACTAATGTACTGTTAATTAATGTACCCTTTATAATCTGTTACTGTAATTTATCTTTTGTGCAAGCACTTGTTTATCTGGAACACACACACACACACACACACACACACACACACACACACACTTCCTGCGTTATGTCGAAGAATTCAGGAACAGACAATGCAATATGTGCATCTCAAAAAAGTTGATTTGATTTCAAAATGTAGTTGCTTTCATTGCTCTGTTTTGTAAAAAAAGAAAAAAAAGGTTCATTTGTTTTTTTTTTCCTTTTTAACATCAGACATTTTATTTGGTCTTCTCTTCTCTTGTTTTTGGCTTTTGGAAACAGATACAAGTATTAATATCCTATAGAGGTTTCTTTGTTTCAGTGGTATGCGTGTATTTGTGCATGCGTGCGTGCATGTGTGTTTTTCTTCATGGTATAGCTGTGGACAGCACAGCTAGAACATTGTGTGTGACAAAGAGAGAGAGAGATGTTTACTGGAAACATGAGAACAGAAAGTGAAAGTGTGTGTGCTCGGGTGTGGCAGAATGTGTTTCTCATGTACTTGTCATGTCCATACACTGTACAGCACACTGACGTCTGTGTGTTTAAGTGGTCCTCTGTTTCACTTCTTATTTTTGTCTTTCATTTCATGCCTCCTCCTCCTCCTCCTCCTCACTGCTTTTATCTCGGTGTTCACGCTAAAACACGGTTTCTGTCAGTGATGTGCTTTGCATTACTGGGTCAATTTTGTCATTTATATAGTGGCGTGCATTTTTTATACTCACAGATAACAGGCCAAAGGTAAATAATGTAAGGTTGTATGAGGTGTGTCCAATGCAGCTACACTGGAGTTTCATAGTTTTTCTTTCATTTAGTCATCTAAAAGAACAATGAGAAATGTCAGGCGTGGGTGCCAATCACTGGAAATCAAAGAGCAGAGCCTTTTTCTACTGCTGCCATTTGTACTGGTGTGTGTATCTCATACAGAGAGAAGAAAGTCAACACAAGGAGACTGAATGCTTTTAGTGCAATTGAGACATCTTTTTTTTGGAAGTGGCAGGACCAAGACGTGGTGGCTGAACATTTATTATTTTTACTACTTTTGCAGTCACTCGAGCAATCATTTGCTTCACCTGAACAAATAATGTGTTGCTCTCCAGTGAAAACTAATTCTAAATCTCTAAAGGACCACTGAGTAAATTTGGTGACAATGCATTGGTGGAACAATCTGTTAAGTTTTAAAGGCTCTTAAAATCCTAGAAGGTGGCATGTAAAGATTTAAAGGCATGGAAATCACCTAGTATGGAGACACATGGTTTTCATTCTATAGAGACAAACCTCACGTAGCCAGACATCAATCCCGTCACGCTCTACAGATCTGGATTAACTCATGTGCAAATGTTTGTTAGAAAAAGGTCTCCACCCAGTGGGCTGGCCACCATACCGAAACACATACATAACAAGCAGAACTTTTTGTAACCTAAACAGAGGAGCTGCATATAAAACTTTAGGGATTTGCCAACCTTTGAACAAATCTGGTAAGAGTTTTATGGACCCAAAAGAAGGACAAAGAGGCTGAGCAGCTGAGATAAATAAGAGCAGGTAAACAGTGAGCAAAGTCCAAAAAACAGAATATGCAAGTGATCAAAACTAAAAATGAAATGAGATCATTAGCAGCCAGACAGGCAAAACTAGGGTTGAAGCAAAGTGTGTGAAGTAAAATAAACAATGTGACTGAGAACTAGTCCACACCAATGCTGAGCTTCTCTTTAAAAACGTAGCTACTTTGATGCATTTTGGCCTTTTATCCACACGCAAACTTAATTATAGGTCACTGAAAACTGAGCTTTTTTAAAACCTTGTCCAGTGTTAAGATGTTCTGAAATTCTGTGTTTAATGGTGATGTGCAGAAAGGGAGTTTTTGCCTTATTATGTCAGAGTGTGTGTGGTTATCTCCTTTGTAATGGGTCACAAGTGAGGTGACATTTCATACAATGGCGGACAAGGCCAAAATATATTAAGGAACTACATTGAGGATCAGAAGCAGCAGAATGCTTTACAAAGAGATCAATGCAGTGTTGCAGCCAGGTAGCTTTTGGTGTAGCTTTTCTTTCAGGCTTCTGATTGGCCAACATTGCTTTATGGTTGGGGTTATATCTACCTATATACCTCTACCATCTACCTCTATACAGCCACTTGATTTCTAGATTTGCTTTATGTTAAAACAGTACTGATGTAGACAGGACTTTTCGTATCGGAGAAAGAAAGAGGGAAAACCACTGTTTCCACAGATACCGGTGCACATTTGGAGTTGGCTGATGTGAGCTGCAGGTGGACAGGTGGAGCAGTACACGATGGACAGGTGTGCAGGCAGGTGATGATCAGGTGACTGGGATAAGTTGGGAAACATTAAGGAAACTGCAGGATGGTGAGGGAAAAGAAAGGTGTAATGACAGGAAATATTTAAGCATAACACACACACACACACACACACACACACACACAGTAAATGACATTGGACAACTCACCAGCTTGTAAGAGCAAATGATGCTTGTATCATATTTTATACCAGACATTAAACACATTAACTTGTCCGCCGGTTTTAAATGATCCATGAAAAATCATTAAAAATGACATTGAACCAATAGTTGCGGACTGAACTTTACTAATTGTGAAGCTACAAAAGAACAAAGCCGTAAAATAGTTTACATTAGATTACCAGAGCTTTCTCTCTGCCTATTCTCCTCTCAAACAGTGAATCAAACTGTCAACTTTTTACCCTAAACAAACAATGCTCTGTGGTTGATCTGAGAAACATCTCTCACATAAACACACACAGACACACAAACATACAGACACACACATACAAAGTGGGCAGTGGTCTAGAAAGACCCAAATGATGCTAACTATCAGGATCCTCTTAATGATGCTAATGTCATTATTTCTATGGAAGATTAATGGGAGCTATTTATAGCTCATTAATCCATATTGAGTAGGACTGCAGATTAATTTGTTAATCACGCATCAAATACAACTGCTGCCCCCGGCCACTGACTAAAGCCTTATCCCTCCGGGTGTGTGTGTGTGTGTGTGTGTAACTGCTAGTGCCCATGTGAACCAAATATCCCCACCTCCAGCTCTTGTTCCTCTCCGTCTCACTTTCTGTTTTTTTTACTGTCTACCTTCTCATCATGCCTGACTGATCGTCTCCCGTGTCCGATTAGCCTTTAGCCCAGAGCCACTAGCCCTGAGACTCTGTGCCCCAGTGCTGAAATCCAATCCTTCCGCCTCTGTTGTGAGTCGCTCTGCCAGAAATAGCGACTAGGTGAACTTGTCATCTGGCTTTTGTATGCTAAGAATGTTACCTTTTGGCCTTGGCGCTTTCCTCGCTCTAGTAGCTCTGTTTTATTTTCTGATAACCTTTATTTATTTGACCGAGCAGCAAGAAGGATATTTTTCAATATCACCCCACTTCACTGAAAAAGTTTCCCACTCATGGCCTTCAGCTGCTGGCTTTCTAATTTTGTTCTGAGCTGTGGTAAAAAATAACTGGAATATAATAATGTGTTGTGTTCTGACCTGCTATGGATGCAACAAAAGCCCTGCAGTTAGAATTCAACTGTCACATTTACCTCATTTATATTGATATTGATTATAGTTGATAGGATATTAAATTCAAATGTCAACAGATCATCAGGTGCCAAACACAGAAGCTACAACATCTGGATCAAGAATGACATTGAGTTTAAAACTTAAAGGGAAAATTTGCCACCGTTTGTGTGGATATCCAATCCACATAAAAGTGAATTAAATTAATATAGTTAGCTGAAGAAACAAATGGTTAGCGGCTAGCAGGCATCGATGGTTAGCGGCCAGTTGGCGGCTAGCATGCTCCGGTGGTTAGCGGCTAGTTAGCAGCTAACAGGCTTCGATGGTTAGCGGCTAGCAGGCTTTGATGGCTGGTGGGCTCCCGAGGCCAGCAGCTCCGATGTGTGTCGGACTCCGGAGGCAAAGCAGCTACAATGATCAGCAGGCTCCAGAGGCCAGCAGGCTCTGATGGAAAGCGGGCTCCTGAAGCTAGTAGGCTCCCATGGATAAACAGGCTTTGGTGGCCAGTATGGTCCGGGGATTAGCGGGCTCCAGAGGCCAGCAGGCTCCATCAGCGGACACCTGACGGGGGAACACAGATCACAACCTGGAAGAGTCACGGTAGCAAGCCCACAGGAGCAGAGTGACAGCATGGAAAAGTGATACCAAGGAATCCACAGATGGGATTTGTTTTGCTGAAGCCCTCAGAGGTCGGCGATCCAGGTAGGTGGTTCCTTAACTCGCAGTGTAGTGTGAATCATAAAATATTTTTAAAGATATTAAAAGAGACAGTAAAACATAATAATACAACAATAAAATAATTTTAAAAGCCCTTAAAAAACCTTCTTAAAAGACAAACAAAACAGACGTTGACGTGTGCTTGCGGCCATCTTGCTTGCTCTCTCGCTGACATGCACTGGATGTGAGATTCTGTTGAATGTTGCCCCATCCCCTCCATTTACCACACACTTCTTTCAAACAAGACAGAAACAAAACAAAGCTCACCCCGTGTGGCTTAGTCCTTCAAAAACGACCCCATAGGTCGTTTTACGTGTCGCAAAATATGACTCATACTTACATTTTGGGGAGGTGGATGGCTCTAACAAACTAGGAGAACAGGGTTTTGTGTACCATGTGAAAACAAAAGTAACAATGTGATTTTAACATCACTGAACTTCCGTGCCTCTCGTTTTGTGCATTACATTTTTATGTTACTATGTCACTTGGTGACATCCTTTTAAAATGCCTAACTAGGAACTTTTGCCCTAAACCTAGGTCAGACTAACTGCATCCTTTTTTTTTAAACCGAGAACCGTACGTGTATCTATAATGACGTGTGTGCTATTTTTTGAACGCTCTACGGTGAGCCACAAAATGCTCATTTGGGTAATTTAGACAAATGCTCTGCTGTCTCCTAAGTATGCCTTTTACTTTCCTTTTTAAATGAACTTTTATAATACCTAACCATTGACTTTTTTGCCCTAACCTTAGAGTTAGAGCAGTTGTTATTTTTGTACCATGAACCGTGAAACGCTAATATGTCTTGTCATGGGTGGTACTGACAAATGACCTATTCTGTTGTTTAGGTTGGAGATCTTGTTGAACAATCTCCAACTCTAGTTTGCTCAAAATAAATCCCTATTTCGCAGATTTAGATGTGAAAATATGAAGCTGATTCTACAATTTTTCCCCCGCTGTCTATCTCGGATATGCTGCCGGTCAGCTGAGCAGAAGGTGAACTCAGCTTTTTGGTCAATATATAACACTGAGTAATTAAATCCTTCAATTGACTAAATTTACCATCAACACTAACTGGACACCCAAAAGGTGGCAAATTTCTATTCTTTGTCTGAGAGTGTAGCTGCTCTGATGGATCACATGGTATGCTTTGGGAGTAAAGTACATGTGCTACCTATTAATGTTAAAACTGTATTGTAAAATATGTATACAGTCTGATACACAATGTAGGCTTAAACAAAAATAAAAGCTGGAATTGTCCTTTAACCCTAAAATCTCTTCACTTATAGTTTTATGAATCCCTTGTCTATAGATGATGAAAAACAGCTCAGGTCTTACAGCCCGTGCAGCACTTTATTATAATCCCATTCCTTTGGATGGGTAGGGTTTTTTTTGTGTGGACATTAGCATTGGCTTAACCCTATCACAATCAGTTTTCTGTTGCTTTCCGGGAAAGGCTGCTTATGCTACAACAGAGGAAGAGAGAGATGGCGTGAGGGGGAGCACGGTCTCCAAATCCAGAGAGAGAGATGGAGAGACAATCACAGAGACAGAGAGGGATTTCCCGTCTCTTTCCAGAGAATCTGACTGGTGCTCCTAATAACAAGCTTAAACCAACCCCCTCCTCTCCTCTCTCCTTTTGGTGGATATGAGGGCAGATCATCCCACTGCGCTTTAAACACACACTCTGCTCAGATTAACACACACACACACACTCAATCCAGATGCTGTTGTCGCCTGAGGTAAAGCCGATGTCAGACCCCCCACTGTCTCCTTTGTTTATGACCGGACGTCATCGTCTTCTACCTGCGGGCTTTTTCTGACCTTTTCATGGTGGTGGTGACTGAGGATGGTGACACTCTGCACAGGCCCTGAATAAATGCAGGGACATGGATAACAAAAAACAGCCTTTAATGGACTTTTGAGAAGCATGACAACTACCAGAGAAGCTTTAGGAAATGCATCAAGTCACCCGAGGGCCAAAAAGTGTGAGAACTATGAATATGAAACCACCACAGTCTGCAGCAATGTCAGTAAGTCAGTACTGAGGCACAGTGGTGTTTTAGGATGAATACAAATATCAGCATGCTAACAAGCTCACAATGACAATGCTAACATGCCTATTTTAATCAGGTATAATGCTACCCAGTTCAGCATGCTGGACAAACCTGGTCTTGCTTGGCATGTTGTGGTCATAAACCAAAGTAAATGAGAATTGGGAATTTTGACCTGTGATGGTGCTAGATTAAAGCTTAAGGGAGTTAAAGTTATTAGAATTTAACATCTAGGGAACATGGATGTCTGAACTAAATTTTAATAAAATAAAAAAAGATCTATCCAATCATTTAAAGACTTTTCAAAACTACAAGTGTGGACCTCATTGTAGCACCAGATGAAAATCCAGAGAGTTACCAACATCATTGTGATTTATCTTCTGGTCACCATGAATATCTGTACCAAATTACACTTTCAATATCGATATTTTGGACTAGAACAAGATTGCCATTGCCATCCTGCTGCTAACATGGCTAAAAACCTGTAATTGCCTAAAAATTCTGTTCATATACTACAAATTTGCATTTAAACAAATACAAGAAATGTAAAACCACTCAGATTATGTTTTAAAAATATATGGCAAAATTATTCAAACCCCAGTCCCCAGCGAAGTCCTTGTATTGCACATCTAAGCATCCAGATAGACCTCAGTGTAATGTGAATGTTAGTAACAAAGACAGTAAATAACTTCCAGGCAGCAACTACGTTTTATCCAAAACAGAATATAAGCACATTTTGTAGGAATCATGGCCACCTCATTTACTTATGAGTATACTAAATGAATGCACACAGTTATAAAACAGTAAAGAGAACAAACTAAAAGTCAATCATTAAGAGGTGAAGGTTTTTGATCCCCTGCCATCGTCATGTTTCTATTTGCTTTTCGTGAAGTAAGTGAGTAAGTCGTAAGTGAAACTTGAGTGGGGAGGGTGGTTCAGAGGTGACCCTTGACCTGTGCCAATCACTTGCTAGAAGACCTTTGGGATCCACTAAGCCCCCCCAAAGTCAAAACAAGACCAAAAAGGAGAGAGAATATATTGCAACTAATATGTATGACAATAGAAACAAAATGAGCAAAGAACATAAAACACCTAGAGACATATTATTAGGGTCTTTTCTTGCAATTTCTATCATTTTTTGATGTAAATTCTTATTTCTAAACAAATGTGTTTTGAGAAATCACAGCTAAAGTTGAGATGTTTAAAAAGGAATAACGTCCAAGCCTTTTCTTTAATCTTTGCATCAGCCACACGTTTGACTTCTGGACTCCAGCACACATGAACACAAGCAACCTTTCACCTCTTACACCTCCATCTGGACGCACCCTTTGGACACAAACTGAATCGTGCTCCTCGGGGCAACGTCCTGGCCAGAGTGCGTAGTTGTCATAACAGACCTCTGCTGTTGGTGATGGGACTCTCGGGTTGTTAAACTGCTGTTTTTCACACACAGATTTTGTGAGGAGGAGGAAGGATTGCTTCAGACTTCTTTTGAACTGTGTACAATAGGGCACTACACTAGATGCTTAGTTTTCTTCTTTTGCAATGCATAAGTCCCAGTTGTGCACAAGATTCGAGGATGTTATTACTGTTCAAGATTCTTTCCACATCATTTTTTTGTATCACTTTATATCACAGCCTTTAAATCCGCTGGCTGGCTACTTATCCAACTAAAACACAACTGAACTGACTCAAACCAAAGAAACAACTCTGACTGTTTTTCTACTTTTTTAGCTGGATTGTTATATATTTACTATTTTTGTGTACAACAAATTCCCCAGTGGATTGTCATGACTGCATAAATGCAAAGCCTTTACAAAGTTACAAGTATTAACTGTGATGACAGAGAGAGAGAGAGAGAGAGAGAGAGAGAGAGAGAGAGAGAGAGGGGGAGAGAGAGAGAGAGAGAGAAATGGAGATAGAGGTGAGGATTTGAGTAAATGGGGAGCAGAGAAAGAGGATTTGGAGCATGTTAAAGTTAGGCTTGAAAGCTGTATCACCCCTCTCGGGGACAGAAATTCCACTTAATGGAGTCTCAATGCTGAATATCAGGAGAGAAAAGAGAGCAGAAGAGTCTTACAAACACACCCAGACACTCATATGTGTGGGCTGTGTCCATCATTATTTATTAGTTTTGGTGATCACAATAGAACACAATGATCCACTGATACCACTGCGGCAAATTGAGCTGAGCTGAAAAAATAGATAAAGGCAAGGACAGCCAAAAGGAGTGATGTGAACATGAGAGTATAAATGCAGCGAAAATGAAGTAAATCATTACAGCTAAGATGAGTTTGTTACACAGTCAGACAGTCTTTAGGAAGACCCATCATATGGTATCCAGGAGGCACAGAAAAAAAGTGTTCATCTCAGGCTTGGCATAGCAGGAAAATGTTTACCAAAGGTGTAACTAATAACATTAATAATAGCTTGGTCTCATTTAGGTGTGCCAGGAATCCATGTCAGTGCAGTAAGAAAGCTTACCTGACCTACTTAGTTACCTAAGGGGCGACTGAGTAGTTTGGCTGATAGAACGGTCACCAACTGAACGGACGGTTGGTGGTTGGATCCCTGATCATGCCAGCCTACATGTTGAAGTATCCTTGAGCAAGATACTGAACCCCAAATTGTTCCTGATGCTACGTTCATCGGTGTGAGAATGAATCCACCAGTCTCATACAAAGAGGGGAACATAGACACGCTCCCCTGTTTAGAGTAGCCTCTGCCAGGTGTGAATGAGTGCAGTTCGTAGTGTAAATCGCTTTGAGTGGTTGCAAAGCAACTAGAAAAGCGCTTTATAAGTGCAGGTCCATTATCCTTTGTTGACAAGTTAAATTTCTCTTCCATCAAAGGTCTATTAAAAGCATTTGATCTTTAGGTCTTTACACTGAAAGTTATTATCAGGAAGAAGAAATATTTACACAGTACTGTGTAAAAGTCTTAGGCAGGTGAGGAAAAAAATGCACGGTGGTTTGAATGGTTGTCACAGCAAATATGGATTTGATTTATATTTTTTTCTGTTCACTCACTTTGCATCTTGTTAATTGACAAAAAGAAACTATTAACATTTCTATTTTTGAAAGCATTCTTATTTTACAGCATTTTTTCACACCTGTCTAAAACTTTTGCACAGTACTGTATGTGAAAAAATGTATGATTTATAAAGTATCATATAGTGAAACAAAACACAACTGCAGCCGTGCTAGCAGCTCTATGTGGCTGCAATACTTTGGCACAGCGGTGCTTTAAGTAAAATGCTAACATCAGAATGCTAACATGCTTACAGCAACAATGCAAGAATGTTTTCCACCCACAAACAACACCATAAGTTGTTTATACAAGCAGCTGATTTGGACTCATATTTATGTTTGTTTGATGGCAACCTCTCGTGGCTTTAGTAATCCTGATGGGAGCAAAGGAGGAAGTTAGGTGACGTTGTATATAGAGTGACAAAGTATGTGGTTGGGAGCATGTGGGTTGAGGTGGATGGATGGCTCAAAAAAACACAAGACCTTGACCTAAGCAACTGCTGTTTGTGTTTCGTCATTTTAGGAGCAAGTTCATTTGGCCTTTTGTGTTGTCAATATTTTGAGGGCACAAAGGCCAAAAATCAGAGCAAAAATGTAAAGTAAAATACATCAATCTTGTGCACTTCGAGAGCTAAATGAGAGCAAACACCTCACAAAACATTTTCACAGTCAGCAGGGCTTTCCAATAGGGCATGGAGTAGCCAGGTAGTGTTGAAAAATAGCTGGCTAGGGGGGTCCCGGGGCATCCCCCCAGGAAAATTGTTTTTCTATAAAAGCCCAAATTTGTTGTCCCCCGCAGATTCTAATTCCAGTATTCCATCATATACACTGATCTTAATCATTACATATTTTAAGAATTATTTTAAAGGAGAATAGGGGTTGTTGTATATTTTATTTAACACATCTTATTTTGACAGTCTTCTTGTATATTCTGTGGTCAATTCTGTTAACACACTGCGCTCTTATTTTGAAAGCTGCATGCGTTTAGCGACAGGAAATTATTCAAAACAGTAACTGCTGGATTCCACTGGATGCGTAACGGCTGCAGATCCGTCGTCGGAGCCGTTACGCACCCATTATAATCAATGTGTGGGATTCCACTGACTGCAGATCCGCTGCGTAATGAGTCCGACAGCGCATGGCCATCCGACAGCCCTCGCAACACTTGCGCAGAGCTTCTATTTTTGTCGGACGACGGAGCACGGCGCATAAATTCAGCACAGAACAGATCGGGACAGGAAGTCATGCACAGACACAAAATAAAACATCCGGTATATTTTCAAAATAAAATACCTCGGGTTCACGGCGGATCGTATTTCATAACTTGAAGACCTGAAATCAACAGGTTAGAGGTTTTCACTCGTGTTTTCACCCCACTGACACCGCTCACTCAGGTGCTTGTTGTAAACAAACAGAGATCGCTAAGGCTTGTTAACAAGAGGCTCTTGTTAACAAGCCGGCCGACCTTGTTAGCGCTCGTTAAGACGGAGTCGCTGGATTTGTCTCCAGTCATTAACGAGGAGATGTTGATTATCTTCCAGTTATATCAATTGATTAGGCGTGAATTCGTGAGATCTCGTGCGTCCTCGGGACTCTGCTGTCCGCAACAGCTCCGACACAGACGGATCCGGTGTGTGTTGACGGACTGCGTAGATACGCAGCCGTTGCGGACAGACCCCTTTCGGAGTCATTACGCATCCAGTGGAATCCCGGGGTTAGTCACAGTTTAGTGTGATTAAAACAACTTTAACTGTTAGCTAATGTTAGCTCGCAGTTACCGAACAGCGTCTCGTCAAGACTGATACAGACAGGAAGGCACGGCAGCTTAGTGTATTCAGTGCGTGTGTGTAAGTGTGTGAATGCGCGCATGTCTCAGAGGACTGAGAGCTGGGTCGGGTTTGACTGACTGACAGGTGACAGACACTCTGCTGAGTCAACGGCAACACAACGCCAAACAACTTTATATTATGAATAGTATATACTTTACGCTAGCGCAGCACATGAGACTATGGCGGGACAGATAAGAGTGCTTTTGATGAAGTCTCCTTGCTTGCCCGGTAATAGATTTGTGTTGAACTGTCATTATAGCCCGTCTGATCGGTTCATGCCAGGCTCGAATCAAACCCACCACTGATGATGAATATCATCAAAAGATGCTTTTTTTTTTCTCAAAAGACGCAGGTGTCAAAGCTGTGTTGACAGGAAAGAGGCAGACTAGAAAACTGCAAAACCAACTGGGGCAGTGCTGGCGGGGCATCAAGGCCACCATGGCCTCAGGGCAGATATGTTTTTCAAGGGCATGAGGCCAAATTGCTAGGGCCCTCGGTTGTCACGTAATAACTGACAAATAATGTTTTCATGTCACGTTCTACATCATGTGCATGTCTTGCACTTGGATTGGCAAATCATTTAATGATCAAATACACTATAAACCTACCCAAGTAGTTTTGTGAACTAAAAATAACCGAACTGCGACTGTTTCACAACTTTAACCACATGTTAAAACATGTTTTACATTTTCGTATGAGGACATGTTGATTTCCAGCAACCAGTCGGGGCGCATACTCAGGAAATGTTTCTGTGGGGTTGTAATAGAGGGAGAGATTAGAGAGTTTCATGGGTATTGATGATATTTGGTTAGAAACCAAAGTACTGGATAAATTAAAACCTGACCTGTTGATGGTGCCAGATAAATTTCAGGAGACACAGTTACTGCAATTCATGCTGAGGGGAACAGGACTATGTGGGCTGGATATCATGACAATCCATCCAATAGTCGTTAAGATATTTCAATAAAAAAAAGTGTCAACCTACAGGTGGCACTCAAGGAAAAGTCAGGATTACAACAGTCAGTAGGATTTAGTTCCTGTAAAAATTGTAATTGCAATCCTTCCAACAGCTGTCTTCAGTCTGTACCAAGGTGGTGGACTGAACAACAGACTGACAGTCTTGCTGCTATGACACCATCAAGGCTAAAAATAAATGCAGATTTCAACAAAAGAAGAGCTGGTATTATGAGAGAAATGTGCATATGACTTCAGACAGATCAGAGGTGTTCTGACGAGATTTTGCAGTGTGAAACTGAAAGGAGCTTCCAAATCTACTGTCTGTGTAATCCTGTTGGTCCACCTGTCAGTCATGCATGGCTGGATCCTGGCTCCGTTCCTGGCTTTTACTCAAGACACTGAATCACATTATGGGATAACCTGTACACTGAAAGATATTGAGAGAGAGAGAGCGAAAGAGAGAGATTTTATTAGGAAAAAATACCATCTACTTAATGGATTTTACTTTTATCCATTAAAGTCCAGTCTCCTATTGTATTCTGTTATTTTATGTCAAATTCAGTTCTATTTTATTCTGTTCTATCAGGTGATTTGTGGGAGTGTGGGAATACAGTGACTGAAAGGGAAAACTCAGCGTTTCTGGTTATATTCATCAAGTTCACTGAACAAAGAAGAGAAACTGCAAGCGATGGGAAACCGCCATGTGGAGAGAGAGAGAAAGGGAAAGTAACAAGAGGGGTAATGTATGTCACAAGGGCACTGAAGGACAAGGGAGAGACACAGATAGAAAGAAAGTGAGATAAGAAATTAGTTTTTTATTCAGACAGCATTTTTCCCTGACTCAGTCTGTGTTTTAGGGGCATTTCTTTTTATCACTTTCATGGTAATTTTATTTAATCATCATATAATTATACTACTGGATCACATCTTGGTAATTCAATTCTAAATTTATACTAATAACACTTACTTTATATTTTATTTAATTTAAATTATAATGTGCACATCCCCTTCTTCTTTGACACTAATGCAAACCAGCAGCAACTCCTACAGACTGTTACAGTGGCTCCCAGAGTTCAATCAATCAGCTGCAAGAGCAAAAACAAAACACTGGCACAATCATTTTCCAATCATAATCACAGCAGGTTGAAAGTTAAGGTAACTGCACTCCAACTACAAAAAGTTGCAGATTCTAGCAATGCAAATGAAGTAACGCCCTGCAGATCGTACAAGAGAAGACAAATGTTAAACTGAAATCTCTCTTACAATAGAGTTTGGACATACAGTATTTTTCTCTCGGAGAAGACACATTTCATCCACTGACCTCTATTCTTTCAATTTTTTGACAAAACCTGTTGTTGATTTCTTGTTGCATTAGGCAACATGTGTGGCTCGGCTGTTGTGTAATCAAAGACAGCTTCATTCTTCTCACCTAGAATCAACTAGAGTGAATCACTTGCTCATTCTTCTCTCATGAATCACCCGCAGTGGCCAACAGGACAGTAAGTGTGAGTACATGTCAGCTCAACAAAATGACATGAGCAGGGCGAAATGCAAAAAATCAGTTGGGCTTTTTTGCAGCTGTGGACCGAGGAATTCTTCTACTGTGCTGGGTCACACCGACTTCCTCCTATTGAAACAGTAGCAGCATGTAACACACACACACATAAACAGAGCACAGTGAACCTCTGTAACCTCTGCCTTCCTGTTGAGCCCATGGAAACTTCTGACCAGCCCCCAGCTGGCCAGCAGGCATTTAAACGACAACAACTACTCCAGTTCTCTGGTAATTGTGATGTTCAACTCTCGCCAAGTTTTAAGTAAATTTTAAGTTACGATCAGTCAGATGTCCATAAAATCAACTGCAGCTATTTATGATTCACAGAGGATGAAGCTTGATATTTTTTAGAAGCCATTCCTTTAGTGCCAAAACAAGGCCAAATATGACACTTGAACACAAATTTGAGTGTTCTGTGACTCAATGAGAAAAAGCTGATAAACTGTACAAACACAGAAACACACAGACCTTCACTCAAAACACCAAAGGTAAACATAGAGAGAGAGACAATGGCATTGCAACACACACACACACACACACACACACACACACACACACACACACACACACACACACACACACCAGATTAGGGGATACTTTGCAGAAGGGAATGGTTGTTGCTAGGAGGGACTGGAGAGACACGATAAAGCATTGGCTAGATGAGATTAAGTGTTTTTCTTTTTCTCACACGCACACACACTGTGTTTCCATCACTTTAAAGGACATTAATTCTCCACAGACTTTCCCTAACCTTTACCCTAACCACTACTTTACTTATACTTAACGTTAAACCAGTTCTTTACCTGAAAACTCCATGATTTATATATTGGGGACTTGTATTTTGGTCTCCATAAGGAAGGTGAGTCCCCACAACGTAACTGCGCTGACAGACATATGTCCCCACAACATGAGTAATACATGACCATACACACACACACACACACACACACACACACACACACACTACTCTATCATAGTGCTTTTCCAGATGTGAGGAAGGCGGAAATCCTTTTATGGATGTGATGTTTCATGTGCGCCTCAGTTTCTTCAATGGAAAATCTGAGGTCATGTGTTAAAGATAGCAGACGGCCAGCTGACCGTAAATGCCACAACAATGAATTCCCCAAAGTGTTGAAGTACACGTCAGATCTGTGACCAGTTTCCTTTTGTACGCAGCGTAACAATGAGGTGACCTCACTTGTAACATCAAAGTGTAATTTGAGACACCAAAGCTTTCAGAGGAGTTTTCAATTTTTTTTTTTTTTTTTGGAAAGGTGTGTCTATCAGTGTATCAAAAACTCAACCTACTTACATAAAAATCTGCTGTGGACATTCATAGTTTCCAGAAGATATCTCTTGATGTTTTTAGAGATCCCCCAAATGGCTTATTTGTACACAACACATTAAAAGATAAAGAACAAATGACCACAAAACTACAGAGTATATTTAGGCTCCCCAGGGGATAAACCCTTTCAAGTTTTAATAGTCTGTGAACTTCCTGTTTGTGCTACCACTACATCACATTTGCACACATTAGATATCTGATATTCCAAAAGCCAGATTGCCACAAAAAATGTGAAATATTTTTGGAATGAAATAGTAAATAGTGAAGGCCAATAATAATATTTTATCCCCATAAAACATCAAATAAATTACACATAAATAATATTGGCCTCACTATTTACTCATAATTCATTCCAAAAAATACTGGTGCAGAGTTAAATAATAGTCTATTTAATGCCTGGGTAGACTTTGACAATGACTCGTGGTACAGATACCTGTATAATTGTCTTAAATGCCTGTGAAAATGAAACATTTTTGCATTTCATCCACTGAGTTATCAAATATTCATGCCGCAAGGTGAGTACTGTCCCCTGTGGAGCCCCAGCATTGATTTGAGCAGTGGATCCAGATTGTTCTCTGCATAAAAAATGGACTTGTTCTGAGCAGAAACTCATTGTGACTCATTTAGCCACGGCAGATAGGACTGCTCACGGTAGCTCAGATCCTCTTCTGTTTAAACAAATCCACGTTTGGAGGCGTAAAACGCTCAATGCGAAGATTTTTCACTGGAAAGACCAGATCAGATCTGGCTGATGGATGAATCAAAGTTGTGTTAGAATCAGTGAAAGACAGAAGTGACTAAACAGATATATTTGTGGCACAATAAAAATATGATTTCTTTGCTTGAATTTGGCTGGTGAAATAAGAATAAATGGGTGTAATACTTTGAAGCCTGAAACCCTGAGGACCAACCAGGAGTATTTAGTGATTGTACCTGCATGTCAATTCGGTTGAATATATTCATGTTTGTGTGAAAAGTGGTTAGTTGCAGCCAGAGGGAGAGCACTGAGCTCGAAACACACTGCCTGCCTATTTGCATGTTATGTTCCAGTCATTCTTATCTCCCTCCTCTGCTCTGTGTGCTTTTGTTGATTTGTGTGCATCAGACGCTTCAATAAATATTTTTTCGCTCTTTGCAAACAAGGAACTTCCAATTTTCTTTCTGTTGTTTCTCTTTCAGAGACCCCTTTTTTTCCCCTCACAGTTTTTCGACATGGATTTGTTGATAGTTACCCTGAATAATAAGGTTCTGGTGGCATGTTAGCATGAGCTTGCGTGTGCTAGCATATCTTTGTGTGTTTGGCAGGAGGCAACAAGGGCAGTAAGAGCAGAGTGGGGTTTTATGATGAAATTCAGTGGCAATTTGAAGTCTCCAATCATTGAACCAGAAAGTGAGAAAAATAGGGAAAAGGGGGAAGGGGAAAGAGGTGGAAAGAGAAACAGGTGAGAAGAGACATGAGGAAAAAGGGTGAGAGGAAACAAGAGATTGTAGGAAAGAGGTGAAGAAAGATAAAGAGAGAAAGGTAGAGAGAGAATTAATGGCTTCATCATACAGTAAACTAAGAGACAACATGAAAGCATCGCCTCAGTCTATTTATCATAAAAAAACACTGTGTGTGTGTGTGTGTTTGTGTCTCTGATTGCACTGTTGCATCTCTCTCAAGCTTTTTGTGTGTGTTTATGTCTGTCAGTCTGTGTAATTACTCTCATTCCTCTCCACACAACAGCTATAGCTGCAGGTTTTGCCAAGTTGACATTCAAGCGCTTGTGATAAACAACTCAGTCAGATTTGTTTGGCCCGCTTTGCACTCCGCGTGCTTCTAGGGAGGGCATTTGAATCGCATGCAGGGGGAAAAAACACCAATAAAGAAAAGGGGAAAAAACAAGAAAAGGCATGCAGGAGACGGTCCTGGAGTCTGGGCACTAGTTAGCACCGTTTGGCAAGGAGTGAGGAGAGGTTGCATCATCAGAGAGACGGAGAGAGGGGAGATCACCTACTGAAAACATCAAAACAGTTTAACCTTGATGCTCTCCATATCACAGCTGCATAACTGGGTGTCAAAGAAAATGTCACAGTATGGTGACCTTGGAAATGAAATCATTTGCATTTTTGATGTTTTAACACATTTCCAAGACGTTCTAATCCAGAGGGACATACAGTGATCCCAACCTGGTTCCTAGATAGTTGAAAGAACAATATTCCTCTGCCTGTAGACAAATGATTAAAAAGAGAATAAATAAATAAATAAGAATACAAGTTAGCAGCGAGGTAGAAGGGAACACACACAAAGCTTCTATGAATATAAAATAAAGCAAAGCAATCATCGTGTTCCAAATATAGTGTGGATGTTAAATAATAAAATACTGTATCCGAAACAATGAAAACACACTTCATATACGCTGTTTTCTCTATAAATCTGAAATGTCATACAGATGAAGAATTCCTCTAAAGATGCTCCATTTTCAAACCAAAAGAGAGGGAGGAATAACAAAGGGAAGCGTGCAGAGCATGTTTATTTCTCCCTTTCTGCCTCAGGCAGTTTAAACTGAACACATTTTCTGTTGCACTGTGAGTTCATTTGAATTCAGTCATTTGAAAAGATAAAGTCTTTTCTCTGTCACTTTTTTTTTCTTTATTTAAAATTGGGAGCTCATTCTTTTCACCTTGTTTGCTGAGCGCTGCCCAAAAATTCAAACAAGGGGGAATAAAACGCATGCCAGTTTCACGGTTTTGCATTTTAATGCTCCGTGCTGCAATGTGAGTTGGTTTTCTATTGCCTCATTTCACAAGTCAAGCATCACCCCCTTTGCCTGTAAACAAAGTGTTGAGCTGCGCTTCACTGGTGCAGCCGTAAAATGCTGCAAGTGTCATGTAAAGAATTATTTTAAACAACACATTGGCAGAAGTGTTGTACACAAATGATGGATGCTGATGATTGGCATCTCTATTGTTAGAGAACTATGACCACATTTCCAATAAAGCCTGAGGTTTTCTGTTATACAGACAATGTTTTTATTAGGAAAAACTCTGAGAGGGCACTGCGTGTATTATGGGTGTTGATACTGGAACTCAACAATGTGGTCATTCATCCAATGAAAATTACAAATGCCAAAAAAAGCTAATTTCTCTTCCTGGTTGGCTTCACATTTTGTGGCCCTCTGGAAATGCAGCCAAATGCAGCCATTTACATGTACATTAGTGTCCCTGTCCCCGCCAATGGACTTTATTAGAAGACAGCACACACATAAGAATAGCTTTCTAGGCAAATATTAACTCTTCGTGATGCAAAAATCCATACAGTTTAAGAATTTCCTTGTTTGTAAGATAAGATATTATGATGCCTTTTAATAGAGGTCTATAAGGAAAAGGGCAATATTTTCTTGTAGTAATGTAGCAACCCGGTTGCCAGAATAAATATGAGCATTGTTGAATCTCTACATTTT
The DNA here is from genome assembly GCF_030273125.1 of Centropristis striata. Classification (NCBI taxonomy): domain Eukaryota; kingdom Metazoa; phylum Chordata; class Actinopteri; order Perciformes; family Serranidae; genus Centropristis; species Centropristis striata. The sequence goes on along the minus strand of NC_081536.1, from coordinate 23,056,028 downwards.
TTGTACCACAAATAGGTTGAATATGAATGTTTCTGAAGTGCTGCAAACCGTTCTTATTGTGACTGCTTTTAAGACGGCGCAAACACGTGATGACAATTCACAGAAACTGCAGCCTTTTTTTTTTTTACAACCATTATCCGTACATGTATGTATAATTACGTGTGCTATTCTGTTGTTTAGCCTGGAGATCTTGTTTCCCATTCTCGCTGTGACACATTTTAAAGCACTTTGGTTAATGCTATGTTAAAATGAAATGGTTGGGGTTGAAATTTTAGATTTTTAATTATATAAAATAACTCCCAACAATGAGACACAATACCATGATTTACATGACAAAACTTCCAATAACATGCAAACATCGATCGCGTGTACAGGCAGCCAAAAACGAGCTATGTCTCCATATTTCACCATCTGCTGTAATGTGCAGATTCTCACATTCGGATGGAGGTTGGGGTGGTGGATGGGTCGTACAAGCAGCGGATTTTCACCCAGGAGAGCGGGGATTGCGTCCTGTGTGAAATCAAAAGTTAACAATTTTTAACTTAAGTTACGTGAATCACATTTTTTTAACATAACTTGCGGCAGTCACGTGACCCTTGTAACTACCTCATTTCCGGCATTTATGTACATTTATTTACTGTTTAAAGTAATATTAGTAGTTTACTGTCTTTTATAATGCCATAACAGAAGTTCTTTGCTAAACCTAAAGTCACTGGTTTTACAACATAAATCCACAAAAACTGCAGCCTTTCTTTACAACCGTGGACTGTACATCTGTTTTTCTATTTTTAAACGTGCCATTGTAGTGTGAGCCGGCCCGCACAATGATACGATATATGTACCCTGAAACACGAGCCGTACATGTTGTAATTTGTGGTACACACTGCAAAAAAAGAAAAGTTTGGTGAACTCAAAATTTTAAGGCAACAAACTTTGATAAAATTCAATTAAGCTAAATATTTTAAGTTTTGTTTTTGAGTTTGCTCAACTCTGAATTCAGATTTTTGAACTTATAATTTTACATTGTAATAACTTTTAATCCTTACTTCTGCTAACTTCTGCAATGTGTTGAATTGGCACTATTGTAACGGCGCTATGAAATGTTAGCTAATGTTGCTACCACAATATTGAGTTAGCATTGATACGCTAATGGCTACTCTTGTAGCTGTAACAAGCAGCACCACTAGCATCAGTTAGCCGCTAGCATCAGTTAGCTGCTAGCTTTCACTAATGACCAAATTTCACCACTTTCCCGCATTTCACAACAAAGAAATAAGAGTTAGCAGAACTATTGTCCCTTGTTGTGAACCCCAACTTAAAGATATAAGTAACAACAACTCACAAACTTATTTTTGAGCAGACAACTGGCTTCCTTTGTTGTGCTAACTTACATTATTGCCCTAAATGTCAATAATTTATATTTCCAAGTTTTACCAACTTAAATCACTGTTTCAGGCCAAAAAACACAAGTAGGCTTTTTTGCAGTGCAGACTCACAACCTCTTCTTCCGTTTCTGTTGGAGAACTTGTTGTATTGCTGGTAACCAGACAAAAAGTATGTTATAGAATAATGTATTTGTGGTTTGCAGAAATGTACAATGCAGCATTTTTTGCTGGCCACAAGGCTGACTGTGGTTTGCCACTGGGACAAATTAGCAGTAAGACATCCTGTGACAAATCTAGCTGTCTTAGAAAAAGAACAGTTCCTTTTTTTTGTTTTAGTGCCATAAAGTCAGATTAACCACTGTAGCTGAAGTCACTGAGGAATTGCATCCTTGTTACGACTCTATTGCCTCCTACAGATCATTGCGATCTTGGCTCAACACTCATGTTCTGCCCTCTTGGGGAAGCTTCACAGTGGCAGGTGAGGAGGAGTTGGTGAAGACATGGTGTGTATCAGAGGAAGCATATGCTTGTCTGCTTCCTCCCTCCTCCAACAGTGGCGTTAAAGCTGCTCAGGGAGTTGGACAAACTGCTTCTTAAGCTCTAATTTTCACACGCGCAGCTATTCTAACCTCTTTAATAGCCACTGGTAGTTGATTTTGAATATTATTCTTGTTTTATTTACTCTCTTGTGTTACTGTGTTTCAATTTTTTTGTGATACTCTGCAAAAATTATAGTAATCCAATTGCAAAGGACACAACAGAAACATACAGCAGAGCAGCAAAGACACCATTTGAATGGACAGTATGGATGACTGAATAATAAAAAAAAAAGATAAAAAGCGGGGTCCTTCTGAACCTGTCTTATCCAGCTGTGTGTGTGGCTGATATGTGGCATGCATGTGTCAGTTCCTGTGTTTGCATGTCTGTGTCTCCGTATATATGCACTGTGGTCTATGTTGTTCTGCCTCCGTCCATGTTTGTATGTGCGAGCCTCTCCACTCCTGCTATTTTCTCCAGTTTGATGTGAATGAGGAGTGACTGTGTTAAAAGCATTAACATTTTCAAACCCCGAATCACTAATGGGGATGTTGTTGGGGAGGAGAGGCATTCGGCAGAACGCTGCATTATTTAGCATCCACTAGTTAGCATCCTCAAAGAAACACACACAAGCACATGCACGCACACACTTGTAAATGTGTTTTTTCACACTTTTTGATATATGAAATACGGAGATGAGAGCCAAGCAGAGCACATTAAACCACACAATCACAAAATGTCTCCATAATGAGGAAGAAATACACATACGGGCAGATTTCTTTTTGCAGTGTGCAAAGACGTACACACATTTTCTCTCACTCAGACCTCAGATACACACACACACACACACACACACCCAAAGACACACAGAGATACCCTCAGACATCTCGTCATTGATTCAACCTCTGATAGGTTTCGGCCACAGAGCAGAGGGAGTGATGAAAGACAGGAGCAATAAGAGACAGACAGGTACGAGAGACAAGGAGAGATGAGGGAGTGAAACGAGACGAGGCAGCAGGGAGGAGAGTCAGTTTGGGAGAAATTTGTAGGTCGTTATCTTTGGATTTTAATGGGGCTTTTGCATATGAAATCTGTGAGTGTGCATGCATGTGACTAAAAGAGATTTCTCTATCCTCCAGCCCCCTCTTTCCTCTTCTCAGCACCCCTCCACACGTCTTTACCTCCATATTTCTCTCAAATGTTCTACACCTACTCTACTCCTTTCTAATCAAATCTTAAAACTGCCTTTCAGACTGCATTTATCTGCCTAAGTGAAATACAACCTGACTTTTAGCCGTGCGAGCAGCATGGATGACAAATCTCCGTCTGTCTGTTCAGCACAAAAAATATCTCAACAACTATTTGACAGATTGACATTAAATTTTAAAAACATTCATCAAGTGTGCCAAGAGGATGAAGCCTGGGGAACCACTGACTTTTCTTCTAGTGCCACTGTGAAGTTGAAATTTGTGGTTTTTCCTTTATGCAATTTCTTTCACACATTCATTTTCTGTTGCTACACGATTGAATGGGGCAATATCAGCGGTTATCATTCCTATAAGAATGGGCGAGTAGGGGTCTGCTCCACCTGCTGGAAGGTTGAGAAGGTTGTTATCAGCCCAGTCAATGGCCGCTTGCTGAAAGCAGTTACGTTTAGCTTAAAGGCTGCAGTTTCCTTATGATTATGTGACAAAACTGCTTCTTTAAGCTTAGGGGGGGAAAAATCCTTGTTAGGTGTTATAGAATATGGTTTAAAAAGTAAAATAAATGCATGTAAATTCTAGAAATTAAGGTGTTGTTAAGGTGAAGAAAACCTAAGCATCAAAAGTGACATCTGCCACGTAAAAAAAAAAAAAAAGTAAATTTCCACGTTTCTAATGTTTAATTTTTGACCCTTAATATTCTTTTCTTTTATCATGAAACACTGTTGTGGAATATTATCTTTTTCAACTGGTGTATTTTCTGACATTCTTACATTGTAATTAGACAATAGTGAAATGGTAAATGTGCACGTTATATACTGTAAATGTTTCTCCCATTGATTTTATGCTGTCCCTTTGTTTTCTCATCTTCCTCTTTTATTAACCCACAACCCCCTATCTGTCTCTCTCTCTGTCTGTGTCACCCTCAGGCAGTATTTCACATTACCATGTACATCAGTCATACAAGCTCTGGTTAAATGCACCTCATACCTCTCAGTGGACACACACATTTATTCGCACACACACATTCACACACACACGAAAACACACAGGTCATGTAGAGCTCAGCCATGCATGACGACAGATCCTAATAGCTGTTACTTGTCTACACACGTGCAGAAAACTCAGACAAATGCATTGGAGGAAGGCTTGTGCTCGCAAACACACACACACAAAAGGGCACACATGGATCATGGTGGCATGCAGTGGTGTACACACACACAGACACACACAGATACACAGAAACAGAGAGCTCATCCAGAGCCGAGTAATGTTGACAGCGACCCTGCTATTTTTAAAGGGCACACTTCACAAGATATCATCTCCTCATTATTTGTCCTCAGGGATCTTTGTCCATTTACACAACACACACACACACACACACACACACGCACACACACATGTATAAGCAAGCATTGTACAGGAGGGGTTAATATCCCGTCTCTCTGAATCTGTACGTCGTTGCAATTCAAGCTGGTAAAAACTGAAATTATGTTTTTTTTTTTTTAAATCAAGGTCAGGGGAGAGTTTTTCTTTGTTCAACACGATTTTCAGAGTGCAAAGTACTCGTTAGTGTACTTCTAATTTTAAATCCTGTTGTTGACAGAACAACACGTACTGTGTCAAATCAGCCACCAGCTTCAGAACGGTTATTTCTGTTCTTTGATGCAATAAACAAGAACATCGTATGGTGTTAATATACTGAATCTACATGTTATGTATATGTTGATGAAGTGCTTTGCGAAGGTTAACAGAAAAACAAGTGCAAAAACAGGTCATTCCTTAATAGATTATCACAAATGTACTTTTGTGTACTTGAGCAAAACAAGGCAATATATTTAAACTCCATCATTCTTAATTACTGCTTGTCAGAAAAATTACAAGAAAAGCAATGATGGGTGGAAAGCTTTATACTTTCAGATAGAGCTGATTGATTTGACTGCATTAGGGAACGTTGGATAGTTCTGCTTTTAGACACAAAAACAAACATCAAGTCATAGATCTGCAAATCAGCTCGATCTGTTATAAACTGTTTTTCAGAATGAAGCAGGGCACCCACAGTTTCGCCGAGGCAGCCAGTCTGCTGTGAGGCTCTGTTTTAGGATTTCATAACCAGTAGGAGATCTGTCCCTCCTGTGGATGGTGCATCGTGGGCCATAACGTCTCAAAGTCCAGGGTTTTGTTGACTCCAGCCTCCTCTGGTGAGGACGGATGAGTTTTGACAGATCATTTTCCATCATCAGAGAGACTGCAAACACTATCTCGACCCCCTCCTGATTTTAATGTGGGACAAACTGTAACGCCGAGTGGGAATCACTCAGAAAGTGGAAGCTAATTATTCTAACTTGCGAGCTTTCATTTCTGAATGGAATACAAATGTAACAGGGCGATGGCTCGTCTAATAACATGCATGGTGTTTGCTATCAGCTCAAGTGTATATATGAAATGTGATATATAATCCCAGTACATTTGACCCAAATGCAAAACAACTGCTCAGGATGAGGTAAAAGAAATGCAGGTTTTTCACTGGAAATGAACAGTGCGTCTGATGCAACAACGCAGTGAGGAAGTCTGTAAAACCATTAAAGCATTTTGATCACTGAGCTGAAATTACTGACTGACATTTACATAAAGCTTTTCTAACAGCCTTTTATGTGATAGTGAGGCGATTAACAAATGTGTTGCAGCGCGACTAATGAATCATGAAAATACATGCTGAATTTATTCAGTGATTGGCTTGTGCACTAATAAGCATGGAAACATTGTTTTCAGGCATATGAGGTGGGTGTAGAGTTCTCTGAAGTAAAGATCCTGTTTATTTATGTAAGACTTTAGCAGAGTCTTGCATGTGAAAAGTGTAATCTGTGGCAAAATGTGAAAATCTGGATAAAAAAAAAACGTCAAGGTGAACATTTTCAAACTCATTTACTATGTAATAATAAGTTTTACCTTGAATTCATGAAGAGGAATCCAGGCAGGGCAAGTTTCTTTGTATAGCAAAGAACAACAACAAGGTGTTTCACATAAGACATGAAAGGCATTAAAAAGACACATAAAGCAATATGAAAGATATGATGGAAAGACTGAATAGGACTGATTTGAATAGGATTTAATAAAAGAGAAAAATAAAGACATATAAAATATAAACTTGAATATAATAAAACAGGAGAATAAAAACTACAGTGCGATGAAGGTTAGGAATGAATAGACAAAGTCCTGATTTAAAAGAGCTGAAAGTTTGTTCCAGATATTTGGTGTTCCAAACTAAACGCTGCTTCTCCATATTTGGTCTGACTTGAGAGAGTAGCAGAACGATCCACTTTACCGCGAGCCACTTAATGCTCATATGTGCCGTTATGGGTGGTATTATTATTGTTCTGTTGTTTAGATACGAGACTTTGTTGAAATAAATGGGATGACTGCCATTTTTCTTGCAGCGTCTGTTTGGTGTGCGCAGCCTAAGATGATCCAACACAATCCAAGAAGGCTGGTTTGACTAATAGATCCATGAGTTGGAAAATAGGTAAAGAATGACTTTGACATGGGACAATGCCTGTCAAGTCCCGTTTCCAACAGTGGTTACTCAAAAATTGCATTTACATTAAATGTTACTCTCCAAAACCGAAACTATCCATCCTAAGTTTTAACAAAATTATTATTAAACTACTTCATCATAAAATATTTACAAAGCCAGTTTTTAAAAATGTAAATTGTTTATTCAGTCGTTTAGGTTGAAGATCTTGTTGTTCAGGTAACCAAAGTCACTTCTGTTACCTCAGCTGCCTCCGAACTTTGCATTTTACTTTCACTTTTTACTTTCCTTTTTAAATTATCTTTCATACCTAACCATTAACTTTATTGCTCTAACCCAAGAGGAGTAGCTTTGTAGCCTAAACTGCAGCCTTTTTTGTTTCCTAAATCTAATCAAACTGAAATTAAAATGTAAGGAAACAGAATGAGTTGAATTGAACAACCGACTACACCTACTAGAAGGTGAAGTAGACCCCTTCTTGCTCATACTTATTGAATGCTGATAAACACCTAGTTAATAGTTTGATAATATGCAGATCACATGTTATCTTAGTAGGGGAAAAGCATCAATAGCATTTATGATTTTGGAACTGAAATGATCTATAAGGTGATTGAATGAGACCTCAGAGGTAGGACAGGTTAGGAAGAGAAAAAAACCTAATAAAGAATTCAACAGTTTACACCACAGTTCTTTATACATTTCTTTAGTGCTGCTGGCCTTCTTAACATGAATGTTAAAATTATCAATGATAACTACACGGTTAAAGTCACTGCAGGTGACAGTAATTCCGCAATGTCATTAAAAAAAACTTTTGATTCTATGTAGGTTGCCTGTAGCAGCTCAGAAAGAGGAAATTAATTCAAGAGTAACTTATTCAAAAGAGACATCTCCTTGCAGATCTACTGCACTGTCGTCTAATGAAGTTTTAGTTTTCAATCTTGTCATCTTTATCTATTTTTCTTAAAGAGAAAAATATTTTCGACCTAACTTTTGATCAGTGTAATTAAAATTCCCATTTCCCTTTGACGGCTCTCATTTGTGTGATGAAGTTCATGCTCTCTTTTAGTGAAATCGTGTGCACACAGAACATGTTTTTGTAGTATGGCGCTTTGTGGATCAAATGATTTGTCAAGGACACATGGAGGATTTTGGTGCCTCTTCTCATCATTTAAGAATCCACTTCACAGTTTTTCTACTATATATCTGCTTGAGTCATATTATGACATGCCTTTAAACTCCACTGCACTTGTCCATACTCTGTATGTTGTAGGCAAGCTCGGTTCACCACCCAAAATCCTACACCTGATGATGCAAGCAGCGGCCAAATGGCAGCAAGAAAGACTCATTTCTGCCCCAAGACCTGTAATCGTTCTCTTTACAAGATAAGACGCTGAGATTTCAGAAAAATGGAAGTGAAAGCAACATTTCAAAACCAGGAATACGGCAGCTTTTGTTACTATTCAGTGTCCTCTGATTGTTTGATCAGCTAAAGGTTTATAGTTGACAACAGTAGCTGAATGTAATAGTGTATCATGTGATGATGTGGGCCTTTACTGTTGAGGTCTGTATATATATAAAGCTCTGTGATAATTAGGAATATTAACAACTGCACAACTGCAGTCTGTTTCTCTTTCCATTCCATTCCATTACACAGGTACAATACATGCTCGCAGATAACAATGTGTGGAATTGAAAATATAAAGGTAACATGGAGACGGCATGTTTTGACAAGAGGCTGAAGGGGGGCGAATCATAATGCTGGCTTTAAGGCTTAAAATCTCTGAAAACTGTATGGAAAAAAATATGGAGGTATGATTAAAAAGAAATAAACTCATCTATTTAAAGTCAACTCAAAAGGAGTTGCTTCAGAGCCTGTGTAGGTAGCAACAGTGGTTACAGTTTAACCCCTTAGTGCACAAGTATAAAACCAGATTGGAAGCAAAAATATCACAAATAACCCAAAAATCTAAGGATAACAGTTTCTTTGTCTTAAACATTGCAAAACTGGGACCGGGACCCTGCAGGGCAGACACAGGCCTGTTTCTATCTCCATGAAAGGAAGAACAAAAGGAAAGAAATCTCTGTTGGCACTTTTTTCCTTAAAGGGGCACTTTTTATGGATTTTGCCTTGTTTTCTTTTACCTAAAATGTAGGCTTTAAGTTAATTATGCCAGGACTAATTTTATTTACGGTTAAGATAGTAACATATTTGTTTTGCATGAAAGATTTATGTGTCTGTATGAGAATACATTGGTGTTGAAATATGGAAAATGCATATCCCAGGATGTATAGATAGAGGCGATTCATTTTATTTATGGTAAAAATAGCAAGGTAATGTTTCTGTATGAGAATACAAAGTGTTGAAATGATATAGAAATGCATGTTGTTGACATTATTAGTAGTAGGGATTGGCTATGGGATGCAACGACACATAACAAGGTTTTTACACATGCATTTACATGAGATAACTTATGGAAAAGGTTTTTATATACCATAGATCATATCCCTCATATCAACTATTAAACTGCTCCATCAATCAACGTGGGTTTTCAGAGCCACAGGAACAGCGATGCTCTGATGATTTGGGTGCTCTGTGTTACTTTGCCAACCCTCTGAATATGCACATAAAAAATATAAAAGCACTGTAGGTGTAAATGATGAAAGTGGTCTCTTTAGGCAGATATAACGCTGTTAAAAAAGATCTGGCATGTTAGACATTTCCCTCTCTCTCTCTCTCTCTCTTTCTCTCTCTCTTTCTCTCTCTCAGTCCTCCAGTCCTTGATGTTCGATCCCAGTGGTCTTCTTCCAGTCAAACCACCAGTGGGGGGATATCACCCGCTTCCTTACATGTCATGAGCGGAGCGAGGATGCAATTTTTAGTGCCAAAGTGGGGTTTTTTTTAGGAAAGTAGGCCAAGAGCATGAGGATTTTTGAAAAGACAGAATGACAGAGAGACACAGAGGGGGAGAGGAAAAGAGATGTGTAAACAAGAGAGTTTCTATCATATTTGTGACGTTTTGTTTGCTCGTTTGTGGGACAACCATCACTCTTGTACACGTTGAAAGAAAACAGACAGCCGACATGAGGACAAATTCTTCCTCTTTGTTATTTCCTCTCTTGTTCCTTTTTCTCTACATGCATATATACATCAGTCTCTGCCCAATTCAGTTTGATCTAATTTTACTCAGTTTAAATGTGATTTAGAAGAATGGTTTTAATAGAAGTTGATAGAAGTAGATTAATGTTAGGTGTAAAAAAAATACATTTTCAGACACTTCCCTTCAGGCTTTTTCTTTCTCTCTGGTGTCTAACTGTCATCAGAGTCACTTGTCTCTCCCTTATCTGTCTAAATTGACAGTTACTCACACACACACGGATATGCACAAACACTTTCAGAAAGAGAAAGAGTGAAGAGAGTGAAAGATTATCCCTGAAGTTAGATGTTAGAAAAGACTTAGAAAAGAGTAGTTCACAGGGGAGTCAAAAAAAAGATGATGATAAAAAATATCCAGATACTTTTTTTTCAAATACAAGTTAACAGAAAGAGCAAAAACAAGAGTCTCTAAAATGTAAAGGCAGAGGTAGCATGATGTCGACCCCTTACCGTGCGCTCTGAAGACATACAGTGGCTTCAGGTGATTAGCGTAATAATAAATGACCCGCTGGTGTGATGCCATGCTGGGTTCTATGACTGATTGTCTGCTTACATCGACAGATTAATAAAAAATGTACTTTGATGAACGAACCAGGATGCAAGGCCAATCAAAATGGTCATTTTAAATGAGACCATTGCAGCCAAAATGCACTACACACATTCAGATGAACAGACTGATTTTCCCTCAAAAACGTCAGTATAATTTGTCAGCGGACTTTCACCCAGGAGAACAAGGTTCATGTCCCTTGTGAAAACAAAAGTAAATTACTTTTTACCTTTTACACAGCTTATGGATTTTTTTTAAACGTAACTTAGGTATTTCATGTAACTTATGTGGCTCATGTCACCCTCATAACTACTTCACTTCCGGCATTTCTGTGTTTATTTACTGTTTAAACTGTATTTTATAACACCTTACCAGGAAGTTTTTTGGCCTAAACCTAGTTCAGTGGTTTTGTAATTTTTGTAGGTCTATTTTTATTGCTTAGGTTGAAGATCAGGTTGAAATAAATGTGAGGATTGCCATTTTTCTTGCAGCGTCTGTTGGATGTGTGCAGCCTAAGATGATAAAACACAATTTCAAGAAGGCTGGTCTGACTAATAGATCCATGAGTTAGAATGGACTGCACTTATATATGGACTGCACTTATATATGGACTGCACTTGTATAGCGCATTTATCCAAAGCACTTTACCCTACAGACTTCACTCATTCACCCATTCACACACAAAAATTGGAAATAGAAATAACATAAATAGAAATAGAAAATAGGTAAACAAGGACTTTGACAATGACAATGCCTGTCATGTCCTCTTCCTAACAACGGTTACTCAAAAATCACATCTCTATTAAATGTTACTTGCCATAGCTGAAACTGTCCATCCTAAATTTTAACAAATGTGTAAAACTCCTTCCTCATAAAACTATTTTTAAAAATGTATATTGTTTACACCCATGTTAATTTGTTCAATTCAGTTTTTTTCTTCACTGCCTTTGATGCCTAGTGTGAAACCAACAACCGCTTGTGAATGGCATCGCTAATGCCTAATGTGCCAGTGTGCACAAAAACAAACAAAACTGGGAACCACTTATAAGAACACAGCTCCATAACACCACTAGGTATGTATTCTCATCTCAAATTGTCAGATACAGACGCTCTGTCACACTTTGATAGCGAGCCACACAGAACCTTTTTTATTTGGTTTTTGACGTGTTGGGAATGCTTAGTGACTTTCCAAAATAAATAAAACTGTTCCTTAACCATAGAGGTGGCTGATCAGAAAAAGGTAAATATCATTGTAATGGCAGTGACAAACAACCTCTTTTGTCCTTCAGTTTGTAGAACTTCTTAAAAGAAAAGTACATTTTGTATAAGAGATACTACAATACATAGACAGCTACTGCAATAAGGGAAGAGGATTCAAAGTAAATGTTGATTTTTGTCATGCTGAAGTTAGACGCTACTGCTCCCAGCTGTAATGAAAATATAGTATGTAGAGTGGAAGTGAAACTGCAAATAACCAAAAAGTGAGCAAACAGAGTGAGAAGAAAGACGGAGAGAGAGAGAGAGAGAGAGAGAGAGAGAGAGAAAAGGGATGGAAGAAAGACAGGACTGCTGCTGCCACAGGAGAGGTTCCATGTAAAAACACACAGCCGGCTTTCCTGTCCAATTCACCAAATTACTGACGAGCGACTCCCCCCTGAAGAGAAGAGGGAGGGGGTGAGATAGATGGAGTGTGTGTGTGTGTGTGTGTGTGTGTGTGTGTGTGTATGTGTGTGTGTGTGTGGCGGGGCGTCCGACTCATCTCATTTACCGGCTTAGACAAGATCTCTCTGTCAGATACACTCACACACACACTCACCCGCCGAAGTCAGCCCTCTGAAATATTTACTAGCCTCATGTGGGGAAATCTCTGAGGATTATCCCCAATAACCTGTTTAACTTAATCCTTATCTCACACACATGAATAATAAATCTCTTCCCCCACTCTCCGTCTCTCTTCCTCTCTCTCTCTTTCTGAGAAGGACTGAGAAGTAACGCCTCTCTCACCTTACTCTCCATCACCCTCCCTCCCTTCTCCTCTCTCACACACTCACTCCATCTGCTTCATGAACATGAGCCGGCTGCTTTCTGTGCCTCTCCGAGCGTCTTTGAGCTGTTCTGACATATGCGCTCCCTCTCTGCTTCCCTGCCTCTTTCTTTTTTTTTGTCCTTCCACCAATCCCATACCTCTCAATACCTCTCTATCTCTCTCTCTCTCTGTTTACCCCCCCTCCAGGACAGGAAAAGGAGCGGTAGCAGGGAGCACCAGAGAAGAAGACTGACCACAATAACAGGAAGAGGAAGTGGGCAGTGACCTGTGTGAGAGGGGACTGCGGTTGGACAGCTGCGGTTCAACACTTTTGGCCGCTGGATGAGAAAACCACATCAGAGGCGGCGGGAGGAAAAAGAGCAAGAAAACCTGTTGGACTCCTGGGGAAAAACCTCGACAACCTGAGGAGGGAATTAAACACAAACTTTTGTGTTGGAGCGACTACTGTGTTTTCACCTGTTTGAGAAAAAAACACACAAAGGAAAAGACTGAGAGTGGCATCTCAGCAATTACCCGCTGAGTGAACTCTGCTTTTTCTTCCCAAATTTGACGCTTCGACTTTGATTGTCTCTGGGATTCATTCTCATTCAAGAGGAATCAAACCATCATCACAGACTTATCTTATTATCTGGACCAGAAAAGGATTTGTACAGGAACCTGGTAAAAACAGAGAGAGAAAAATCCCTGCCTCGTACAACAACACCTGCTGCTCTCTTTTAACATCAGCCGACAGCAAGAAGAGAGCGAGGAAGACTCGCGGTGGAAGTGGTTTTACTCCCTGCTGAGCTTACGACCACCTACCAGCCACTAATTTCTACCACAACCTGCCACATTAATAAAGTATAACCCCAGTTTGAGTGAGGAAGAGAACACCCGAAGGATTTGGGCTTCATTTTGTACCAAATTAAAGGTCCGATCAACAGATTCCTCTTGGCTTGGACCATCTGTCTGTGTGGTAAGTTTTCTTTTTTATTTCTAAGGGTGGGGAGATTGAAAAGGAAATACTCCCAGGTGTGTGTGTGTGTGTGTGTGTGTGTGTGTGTGTGTGTGTGTTCCTTTGATAAGTATGTGAGCAGGAGCTAAAATAATGTATAGACAGATGCATCCAGAGCTTTTTTGTTCAGCAAATAGGAGCCTGAATTACATTTCTCTGTGATTGAAAAGCACTGTACAGCAGCAACAGCCAGAAAATGTAACCCAGATCCTTTGAAAAACGCTGGAGGCTACTTTCCCAGTCACTCCAGGGTGAAACGCTCATGAATACTGGTCAAACTGTCTCGAGGACGGTACCAAAATATCTTGAAATGGTAGTTATAACCCCTTTAAGGACAGGCTGTCGGCCACCGTCACCGTTCACATATGTTATGCCAATGATCTCGGACAGCTCGGCGTAGATTTGAATGCTGTAATTGAGCGCTGCTCCCCCCCAGAGGCTGGGCTGTCATTCCTGAAGACAGACGGCTGTGACCATTAAGACGATACGGGATGATCTGTGGACGGAGCAGGGGAAAGAAAATATTTAAAGCAAACTAAATCCACCAGGAGGTCTTTAGCTGTTCATTTTGAAGAGTTCCATACATAAAAACACTTTTTTTTCCGAGCAGCTGTCAACTTGATGTCAACTTAGTGTGGCTATAAAGTATTGATGACGCCATTTAATATTTCCAAAGTAGTGAAGATCTTGTCAGTCGAGTGGTGGCATTTTGTCAGCTGAAGACTACCCTGCTATATATACACACTTTGTTTAATATGTCACTCTGTAGCAGCAGCACCAAGTCTCAACAGAAACACCTATTTTTTACGTTTGAGACATAATGTGTGTGGTGCTGTAGCTTTCCTTGATTCCTTGACATGGTGAGCTGTTTCTGTTTTTTTGTCCACCCTGTGTGTGTGTGTGTGTGTGTGTGTGTGTGTGTGTGAGGAGAGTTCCTCTGCAGTGAGGATGTTTTCTTTGTCACTCTGGGCCATGGATCCACATCCACAGAGGTGATTTGATTTGGTTGTTACGTCGAAAGCCGTTGAAGCAACTAAACCCAGTGGTCTAATTCCTGGAGAGGGAGCTATCAGTGAAAATCCTTTGGGTGCCATCTGGGAGACTTCACCCTCCCACACACACACACACACACACACACACACACACACACACACACACAAGATTCATGATTAGAGCCATTCATTCATTCAGATATATGTCAGAGTGGTTGACAGGCTGTCCAGCTGTGGCGATGTTAGCTCGGCTGAAGTCGCTGATTACAACTGAAAGACCCAGTTACGTGTTTTTTTTTTTTCAGTGACTGACCTGTATTCTACATTTCACATAATATACTGCACTTCACCTTGAATGTGAACATGTTTCAATTTCCAGTTTTTTACGTCCCCAAGGAATCGATCAATAGGGAGATAAAATGGTCCGAAAAAACTGTCTAATGTTACAGAAGACAGTACATTCAAAAAGGTGACACATTTAATTGCATCAAAATATATATACATTTGATTAAATATACCAAAATGTATATTTGAATGTACTTGAAGGCTTTCCTTAAGAATATGAGGCTTTTAAATGCTGCATTGGACAGACTTTTACATTTTTTCAACACCAGCAGTCGTGATATGTTGATTGACAATGGACACTATTACAAAATAAAAATAATCAGCAGTAAATGTAACCACTTTAACAATATGAACATGAGTTATATGACTGTTCACGTTCAGATCATTCAGTTTGGGATGTTTGGACAGAAAGAAATCTTCTCATAGATGGCTCCTTTAACATTTTCACTACTGGGAGGTGCTGTAGTTGGATATTTCGCCTTCAGCAGAGACGGGGGCTGACAGCTGAGCCAAAACCAATGTGGATAACACGCTAGGCTTTAAATTATTTTCAGATGACTGTTGGTCATTACTGTCAGTTTCAAATCTGGCCCACATCACTCAGAGCAAGGCTCGCTGTAACAAAATCAGATTTGGCTGATTGTGAAAGAAAATAGAATTAACTAGAAGGCGCTTGAACACCAATCAGAGCATGAATACACTCTGTGACATGACAGTGTCAGTGAGGACACTGTGTGTGTGTGTGTGCGTGCGTGCGTGCGTGCGTGCGTGTGTGTGTGTGTGTGTGTGCGTGACAAGCGGTTCTTCGTGTGACTTGGCTGACAGCAGACAGATTGTTAGAAGCTGCTATGTGATTAAACCTGTTTTAATCTCAACAACAGACCCACACTACAGTATTTAGGAGTTGAACATCGCAGATTTGGGCTGTGAAATCACTTCTTGTGCCAGAAATAAATAAACTCCTGATTTTAGGGTGGTGAAAGTAAAGTAGACTAACTGGAAGACACTGCAGGCAAAACATGCACTGGTCAATTTGCTTGTCTGTTTTGCTTCCATAACACGTCTTACTACAGACTAGAGAAATTAAACATTCAGAAAATATGTTTCAGTGTTTATTTTACTGCAGTTTGTCTTTTTGCGTCTGTAGAATGATCCTAAATTAAACCAAAATTTTGCATTGGATAATTAGTCTTTTTTTTTTTTTGCATATTTTAACATAAAATGTCAGAAAGCTTGGATACTACCAGTGAATAGGATTTTTTTTAAAAACACGATAGATATCGATATCAATATTTGTTGTTTTTGACGTTATTCTGTAGTGTATCAAAAAAAATTATTTTACAATTAATATCCTTAAAGGCTGTTTTTGAGCCAGAAATTTTCATTTCTCTCCAACCAAACATCCCAGTTTCATCACTAAAATATATTCAGAACATTTTTATAGTGGGGCTTGTGCATATATAATTCAAAGCCTGATTCAAAGAACATTTTATTCCCAAGGATTTGGCAAAAATGTATCATTTTTATGAGGGGGGCAGTATTTTCAGATTTATGAGTGATAAAATGATTAAAAAAAAGAGATATCCAAAAATTCTCTCTGTAAAAACCTTTGACTCAAACATGTCTGAAAAGTAAAAAAAATCCAAGATTTTTCAAAAGTGCAAATTTTCTCTTCGGTAAATGTATTTATAATATCACAGATTAATTAAGGTAATACCTAATTTGCATATTTAACATTACATTTCAGAAAAATAAGTGTCTTCTCATCAGTGATCTGAAATGTGTCAGAGACATAATTTGAGACAGATCTTAGGGCTTTTAGTCTGGAGCTCCTTCATATGAGCTGATATGCTCAGAAGAAACAGTCATGATTTGGATGCTAAGCTGGACAAAATTGGACAAATCTGACCTCTGAATGGCTCTACAAAATAGGGAGTTCCTGTGGGGAGTATAAGCAAATATCATGGCAGTCAGCCTGTTGCATTATGCAGGAAGAACAGATTTTCATTCAAGGGTGATACTAAAGAAAAGGTCATGTGATCATTAAAGTCAACAGGGTTCCTTCTCTGGGGATAATGAGTAACCTTAAAAACTTCATCAATTCAAAGCAGCCAGCAGCTAACTCAGAGTTAATATTCTGGTCTAGGAGTACCACATGAAGATCCTCTTAAATGGAAATGGTTCATCCTCTGGGGAACATGAAGGAGCTCAATATATTACATGGTTATCTGCATTAGGAATCATCACCTGAGGACTGAGAATATGCACAGCAAATATACACATACACTACAACAACCTGGCCAAATGCTGAGATATTTTGTTGGACCAAAGAGTGCTGGACATATGACAAACTCACAAACTGACACACCATTCATGCTTAGTTGTTATCCACTCAAAGAAGAAAAATATGCCATCTTATTGAGTTAAAGGACATACGGGTTATCGTTTAACTCTATTCAATCAGCAGCAAGAGACGTAGACTTGGAGCAGTTATTTCTAGGTCCATTTATAATTGTAATTTCTGTAAGTGGACTTAAAGCAACATTTCCTGACGCTTCAATCAAGGAATGGGAATATGAGGTCCCCAGGGTTTATTTTCATCTACAAAACTGTAATTGATTTGATGTTTTTCTTTAAACTAGTTTTTTTTGTGTATGTTCAAATTCAAATTATTTTGGTATCAGGTACAGCCAGTGGTGGAGATTAAGAACAGGGGATTTGAAGTTACGAAGCCCCCAGCACCAGGCTTTAGAGCAAATCTGACCTAGTGGCTGAACTGTGTAATTACAACTTCTGGGTCACATGATGCTATGGGGATAAATAGATGTTTCCCCATAGAAAATAAAGAGAGATCTGTAAATCAGCAGATTTTTATTGAGGAACATCAGCTTCCCAGTATAAACACTTACATAGCCCTTAATTCAATGATTGTGTCCTAAAAGTTGTCAAATTAACTAAAAAGCTGAATCTAGAGTTATTTTTCTTCCTCTGTTCATGTGAATGAGGCTGATTGGTTGGGAGGCGGGACATAACTAGAAACACTAATATGCCTGCTCTGTGGGCCAACAGATGCGAAAGATTCGGGTCCTTTTATATACATAAATTGACTTTTTTAGGCTTCATGTACCATGAAAATACTTTCATAGACATGAACGATGCCTCCAACGCTGTATCCAGTTCTCTTTCTCCCATGTGTGAACCCCGAAACCACTGTGTTAAAATCAAGTTTAAAACTTTACACTTTCTGCCATTCACCAGTGTCCAAGATATGATTAATGACATACAGACCACCAGAGATGGACAAAAGACACACGCGTCCCCTGTCCCTCCTCAGATTTCATCCCGGAGGACAGAACTGGATTGTATTTCTGCGCGTGACCTTCAACGACCCTTCAGCGACCGCCAGGATTATGAAGTCTTGTTGACTCGTTTCTATGCTTTAGCCTTTATTTGAGTGAAAGTAGGTCAGACCTGTCTGCCAGTCACAAAACATCCCGGAGAATGACAACTGTATCTCTGCGTCTGTCGGGTTCTTCTCCTCCGTCACACTCATGCACGCTCCCTTGCCTGCGGACAATGTACAGATGTAATTACAGATATTCTGGGATGTTATTTATTCTTCATACCTCTGAAAGATGCCTTTGATAAATGATGCCATAAATAACTTTGTATAATCCTGAAGTGAGATTTGCATGCGTGACACTTGCAGTTGAGAGGAAAATTAAAAAGGTGATTATCATAAGATTTACAACTACCAGGATATATATATAACGACAGGTAAAAAGAACTCTATGAACAAAAATCTAAACTTTCTTGATCACACATCTGTCTCCTGTCACTTTTCATACATCGTTGTGTGTACCCTCTATTGATTTACAAGCAGCAGAGAGGGATTTGAAAGTAAAGTGGAGTTGAATTGTGACTTTAAAAAGTTGGGAAAATTGGTGTGTTTATCCTTCACAGCGCCTCCTAAGGTGCTAAATCTGCTTTTAAGGTGAGGAGGGGAGAGAAAGGGGGAGAGAAAAGGTGAGAAAAGGAAAAAGGTGAAATGATCAGCAGGAAACAGAAATAGACGGTGTGAAACAACAAAATGCAGTTTTCACCTTGAGAGATTCAACTGGAGAGAAGTGGAAAAGTTTAAGAGGAAAGAAAGGATCGGAAGTACGAGCAAGAAACATCAAGCGAGAAACAAGTGGAAGGAAGAGAGAGACCAGAAGTGTGAGAGCAACTAACAGGACGAAGGAGAGAAAGACAAAGTGAGACAGCAGACGAAAGAGAGAGGCAGACATGCAGTCAGCAGCAGCAGCTGAATACCAGGAAGGGTGTGTCCGCTCACTAATGATGACCCTTCATTAACAGGCCCCACAGCATTTCCCAGAAGGCATTGTGTTTACACTTCCTGTTGCTGATAAAAGAGTATGGAGTAAGACGCTGCTCACTGAAGACGGAAATGCATTTTTCAAAAAATTCCCTTTTAGGGAAAATGCCCTCCAATAGATTTGTCATCACAGGAATAACTGTGTGTTTGTGTATGTGACAGTCATAGGATGTTGAGGTATATGTGTGAGTAACATGTTAAATGTCCTTTGTCAAGTTTTCTTTGAAGACAGAGAATAATATTCTTTGAGTGCTAAAGCACATCAACATTATCTAACAACATCCAATAGAAAATGCTTAAAATACCACCAATCACCCTGCATTAACCATGGCAACCACAAAAGTTCTGGGTTGGAAATTTTTTTTTTAATTATTTTTGTTAGAGATGCAATCTCAATTTTTCAGTGCCCAGTGGCGTTATTAAACTCTCTGCAGTTTTATCAACTTATGTGAAAACATCAGCATCAGCATCAGCTACCTAAGCAACAGATTCACTCTTTTCACAAACTAGCTCACAATAAGTAAAAAAGCAAACAACCTGTTCCTGTAAATATGTAAAATATCAGAAATAGAAATAAGAAAGAAACTACCAACAATCCTACACTTAGATTAACCTCAGTCGATGTTAATTAATCATAAGATATACATTAATTAGAGGATATGACAGCTTTGACACATTTTCTTATTAAACCACTGATAATGCCGTCATGCTCATCAAGTAAAAGTTAGATAGGTTATATATTTATCCGTAGTTGCATACTTACATGGTAATTTTTCTTAGTTTAATAAAACATGGTAAAAAATCATTACATCTCATTCTTTTCAAACATGATTTACAATGTGATTATTGGTCTAAAAAAGTATAGATAACAGACTGGAATTATTTTTTTATTTTCCTTGGAAGTCTTTTAAGGACCCCTCTCGTCATGTTTTTGGAGGCCACAGCGTGAGAACATACATGTGCAGCACAGAGTGAGATTGCTTTGTTGTTGAGAGGAAGGATGCAGTGTGATGCAGTTGAAGTTAAGCATGGTGAGAAGGACACTGCAGGACACAGTTAGGAAACATGCTTGTTCTTTAACAGCCATGTTTCACTGTGAAGTGCATGTCTTACAAAACCAATTGCATTCTTTTGCTATCTACCACTCAAATAATATTTTGCTAGTGATAATGTTAGCTGGTGGCCCTGTAGGGGAGCTGAAGAGAGGCCCAGAGTCTTTTACATGGAAATCAGTCTGCATGCTGTTACTCTTACAAGGTCTCACTTATATTACAATCTGTTCACACATTGGCAATACAAAGCCATTGAAGGTGTAGCATTCCATTCCTACTACCAACCCAAAGAGTCAGGATTGGACGATCTGGGAATAAGCACATTCTTTTGATTAAAGTATTTCGTTTTTAAAGCACAAATGTGAAAATTTAAGGGGCGACACAAGACACCATGTTACTACAGTTTTGGACATGTCCGTGATGGTGTGTCAGTTTCTGCATTTACATGAATAGTGGCTTTTGAAAATAAACTTTCATATTCACAGGAAATTGTTAACTTTAAGGCAATTCAGCCACTTGACCAAAGTTAGTTTAACCCTTTATCAGGTGAAGAACCAAGGTTATAATAGTTTTGGATTTTTCATTAGTTTTAGTTTTAATTTTGTTGTCAATTTTTGTTTTGAAATTCAGTTAGTTTTAATTTAGAGATTAGAGTTAATTAATTTAGAGTTTTTAGAGTGAGTTTGCTAGTTTTAATTAGTTTTTATTTTTTGGGAAATGCTTAGTTTTAGTTTAGTTTTTATTAGTTTTAATGTTAGTTTTAGTTTTTTTGTAATGGGGTATTTGTTGGGTGCGAGATTCAAAAAGTCACAGTAAATGTTGCCTTTATTTCCTTTGGCTTATCCTCCTCAGCCCCAATAAGTTTATTAAGTCATAAAACCAGATAGATGAAATAGATTTTATGTGAACCAAAAAGGTTTACGTATGAAAAAAGTTGACAAAGATGAAAACGAAGGACATTTTCACTATGATTTTAGTAAATTTTAGTTACTTTTGTATCCACAACATACAGTTTCAGTTAGATATCATTTTTTTTTTTTTTTTCAGTTAACGAGAATGTTTTTTAAATTCTAGTTTTCGTTATTTTGTTAGTTTTCATTAACTATAATAACCTTGTGAAGAACCAATTTTGGTAACTTCTACAAGCCATTCAGCAAATATCAGGCTACGTCACAGACAGTGACACCATGACATCAATCAGTATAATAGTAGAATAAAAATAACTTTATTGACCTTTACTTCAACAGAAAAAGTTAAAAAAAAAAAAAAAAAAAAAGCTAATTATCCTCCAATAACACTCTAGGGTTGAAATTTGGAATGTGCAATTTTGCAAAAAACAAGTATTTGAGTGAGTGCCCTATAAAGGGCTGCAAGAGCTTCAAAACAACTGCTTCTGCACTTAACTTCCAGATGCAGTTACGCTGGTTGAACAACACTGTCTCTTGATTTCACACAAGACTAACACTGGTCACCTGGCTCAAAGTCTGGTGGCTTTTTTGACCCTTCCACCACTCGGCCATGCTGTTAGTATTACATCTGTTGCTCTAAGCATCAAATATTGCAGCTGATGGGTTCAGATTACAGTTAACAGAAAGCTGGTGGTCACAGGCCCAGGCCCATGAAAAACATCAGCATCTGATGAGTTGGGAGTGAGACCTTGTTTGCATGAGACTCAACAATCAACTACGATTCTCCAGAATCTCATATGGCACCTTTGATACATGTAGACTCCTCACATAAAGGTGCTTTGAAATAATAAAACTGTACACTGCAGCTACATGTAAAATGGAAAAAAATCATCTTTTTAAGTAATTGAGTAAAAAGATGTGAGAGAAGGTTATTAGCAAGTGAGATTAAGGCATTAGAAGACTTAATACTTTGTCACTGGTATTAAGTTTTCATTTAGCAGATACTCACTGGCACTGCACATACACACTAACACTTCTGTTCAGTCCACAGTATATTGCAAGAGAAGATGATGCACTTCTGTTTAATTAATTTAGTCCTGAAAGGAAAGCAAACAAAGAAAAACACAAGAGGAAAAATAAAACCCAAACAAAAGGAAGTGAACTAAAGGCCAAAACACACTGTTGAGTCTTTGTTTGAGATGATTTGTGGGGAGCCGTGTGAAGAGGTCAGGGGAGGTCAGCGGAATACGAGATTAGGCCATTAGAGGGAGAAGACTTTGTGCTGGTATAATCCCCTCATCATAATCTCTCTTTCTCTCTCCCTGCTGCTAATGGCTGAAAGACAATAAGATGCACTAATCTGTCTACGGGGATGGCACAGGGCTGCGCTGAGATATCTACTGGAGTGCAGAGCATATATAGACTAAAATGTTTTGAAGATTATTTCCCTGGCATTTCTGCGTTATTAGATAGAGCCTCGTGGGGGGAGGCAGGGACTAATGGGGGAGAGAGAGGCAGACAGAGAGGGTGAGATAGAAGGAAAAGACTAAAGTTTATTAGACTGCTGGTGTTTGTGTGCTGTATACATTTTGGTTAAATAGTGCTAAAATGGCTTGCAGGCAGGAACAAGTGATGCAAGACAGTGAAATGTCTCCGAACTCGTAATCAGTCAAAAGCCATACATCAGACGAGCTGCCAGTTTGGTTTCAATTTCAAATGATTTCACCAAATTTCAGCTTTAATTTGAGTCAAGTTGGTATGAATATATATATTTTTGGCTTGCCGTTGTTGGGTTAATTTTCGAAGATTGTGTGAAAATAAAAAGCGCAGAATAAATTTATGTGTGTGTTGGTTGGTGGGGCACCACCAGACTGAAATATCTCAACAACAACTTGATGGATTGCCATGAATTTTTGTACAGACATTCATGTTCACCAGAGCATAAGTCTTAATGAATGTTATGATCCCCTGTCTCTTTCTGGAGCATTACCAGCTGGTTGATATTTGTGAATTTGAGTGTTTCGTCTCTAGAACTGTTGGATGGATTGCTATTAAAGGAGGTAATTAAAAATCAAAAATGCATATTTTTTCCTCTTTCTGTAGTGCTGTTTATCAATCTAGATTGTTGTGGACCACATGTGAACAGCCATATACATTCAAGAGGAGGCAAAAAATTATTTATCTCCAACAGCAACTCACACCAAAACTGTCTGATAAATAGGAATACAGGTGTTAAAATGTGTTAATTTTGGGGTGAACTGTCCCTTAAAGTTTTAACGCACACAGCCACGTCCTTTGTGCATTTTAGTGTTCCCCTGCAGTGACATCATCAGGTCAAAATTCAATTTGGTTTATCTCTGCAACAGTTAGGATTTCTTCATGACCAGACCTGCTAACACAGCTGTGAAGTCTTTTCCCTTTACTGTTCCGTGCTAAAAACATCCTTTAAAAAACCCCAAAGGTCTGTGTTCGTGTGGATTTATGCTATAGAGGAAGTTAAGAGGACAAAATCCAAGTTATAAATCCATGAGTTTGAAGGCTTATCTGATGTCAGAAATGGCTTTGTAAACGCTTGATAATACCATGAGGATTTTACAACAAAATTACAACAAAATTGTTTCATCCTCCATCTCAGTGATCTCAAGGTAAACAGTGGAATTACGTAGTTCGTGTCATGAAGTAATCTATCAGGAATGTGTGCTTTTCTATTTGTTTCTTCCAACGCAGTGTAGTCTGCAGTCAGATGACGGTGCATTACATCATGACATTTGATTTGGCAGAGACTTCTGTTTTCATAATTAGATTGGATTGTTTTTAATGTTTCCAAGCGGTAATTAGTCAACACCAATATCACATCATATCATTTATATCAAAAAAGACACAAATACATACAACATAGTAGTAAAATTGCAATAACCCATAACATAACAGAAGTCATGACATTTTCTCTCCTCACAGTATTAACACACCGTGAACTATCCATATACCTGACATGACAAACTTGACAAATCTCTCTCATAAGACTAAAAATTACCAGGCAAAACTGACCTATCTCTTTTATTCTCTAAATTTTAAATTAAGAACTGGTATCAGCAACAAAGCCCTCACTGTGTTTTACCCAAACTTTTTGTTTTTCCCACAATTTGATTTGCCGTATTAAAGAGAGGAGCAAAAAAAAGAAATACCAATCAGAATTTCAAAATGTCAAACAGTCCCTTTATGGAAAATGGCCTTTCTAATGTCTGATCAAGACAGACATCCTAAGTGGTTTTAATGTCAGCTCCTCTCTCCGTCTCCGTCTGTCTCTTCCTGTTCCTGTCTCTCTCTCGTGCTCCACCAGTGGGTCAGGACCTAAAATGGGTCACAGGCCTATGTTTAATAGATCCCCATACGACCACATTAGTGATATGCCTCAGCCCAGGTCCCATGATGAGAGGCTAAATGTTTCATTTGGGTCCCAGGCTGAAAAGGTTTAAGAGCCCTGGTCCTAAATGATAGCTAGACCTCGAGCTCAGCGGCGGACTGTAAGGGGACGGCGAGTCCTTGGCCTTCACTCTGGCACAGTGAAGAGGTCTGTCCACAGCTGATAAGTGGTTTTAATGTGATCTCCTCTCTCTTCTCTTTTGCTCCCTCTCTCCTCCTCTGCCTCTATATTTCTCTCTGCATCCTCACATCCCCCTTATTCATTCTGTTACCCCGCTCTTGCCCCTCTTTCCCCCTCATCCATCCCTCCTCTTGTCCCTATCCCTTTCTCTCCTAGATGATGGCTTGGCTCCAGCTGTGGACTATGGGGCTTGTTATGGCCTTGTGCATCTCTCTTACTGCTGCTGAAGACTCTGGTTTTCCTGTGATGGAAGCAGAGCAGCGAGGCCCTGTCGAGATTGTGAAGAAGGAGTCCCATCCTGTCCTGGTCAGGCAGAAAAGGGAGTGGATCTGGAACAATCTCTACGTGGAAGAGGAGAAACCTGCACCAGTGGCCTACAAGATAGGACAGGTAGGAACAATCATCCTCATGTCTCTGGTCTACTTCCTTGACCCAGCTTCTCCACTCTTCTTATGACATTTATTAATCGACTTGACTTGGAAAATGTGCAATTTTGTCACATCCAATCAGTTTTAATGCTGCACCATGCCAAGAATCTGGAGCAATTACTTGTTGCTGGCAGTGATTTTGTTAGAAAATGTACTTGAAGGATGTTGATTTTGAGTCCCGACTCCAGCTGGGAACAAACTGAATTCTAAAAACTACAAAACCGTCAATTGATTTTGTTTGCTTTCACAGCTGAAAAATTCGAAGACGAAGGAGGGTGTGCACTTTACAATAGACGGCGAAGGAGCGAACACCATCTTCACCGTGGATCCCAAAGGAGACCTGTTTGTCACCAGATCACTGGACAGAGAGGAGAAGGACCAATATAATTTGACCGCCAAGATGTTGGATGGGAACAACAGGTTGATAGAGGATTCTGGACATTTTATCGTTCAAGTGACGGATATCAATGACAACATCCCAGTTTTCTCCGAACCATATAATGGATCCATTATGGAGAGGTCCGCGATAGGTTAGTGTCCAAACAAAATCATCTGAAAGCTGTAAAATTGCCCACAGGTGTGAGATGGAATAAGGAGAAGAGAGTCTTATTAGACTTATTTGTAAAGGCTTTTGCAGACCATGTCCCTGAAGCAAATTTTAGCAGGACAAGGTTTCTTTGGTCTGCTGCAAGTATGTATCTGACATTTACCATCCAGTGATAATTAAGTTTAAAAATAGACTGGACTGTGAAAAGTCTGGGAACAAATGAAACATAATGTCAACACCTGTCACACTCATTAGTACATCCTTCTGTGAATGAAGGCACATTGGTGACTTAAATAACACTATCTTAGCACATAATCATATCTTATTAATCAGTTAAAGCTCCTGGCACAACAACATCTGGGTTTGACATTTTTGCAAAGCAACATGTTGCCTTATTTATGATACATTTTTATTTCGTTCATGTTCTTAATCCAGCAACTCAAGTAGTGAAGGTGAGGGCAACAGATGCGGATGACCCCACCACTGCTAATGGAGAGCTCAGGTACTCTCTGACCCCAGCAGGAGACCTTTCTGCCTTCGAAATCAACAGCATCACAGGTAGGCTCACTGCACCGACGTACAAAACGATCGTTATCCCGAGGCATTGTTATCTCTTTTCTTCCTGAACAAGTTAATAGTGGTTAAGGTGTTGATGTACAAGCTATTTTTACTTGAATATGAGTCAGAGCTGACCTCAGATGTAACACCCTCTCTGTCTGCCTGTCTGTCTCTCTCACTGTCTTTCTGCAGGTGTGATCACCTGCAAGAGTAGCTCTCTGGACCGGGAAACAAAGAGTCAGTACGTAGTGGTGGTTAAAGCTCAGGACATGAGAGGAATGGCTTCTGGCAGCACAGCCACCACCTCTGTCACCATCACCATCACCGACACTAACGACAACATTGTTTCTTTCACCCGAAGTAAGGAATATTTCAGAAGGAGAAGTTCTAATCTTCTGGACCAAATACTTTAAAATCAGGGTTATTCATATAAACATATTTAATAACTGTCTCATATTCAAAATGATCTCTTTTTTCTGTCTGCAGAGAAGTATGAATTGCACGTTCCAGAGGATCACAAGTTGAATGAGAAGATCGGCACTCTGGAGTTGAAGGACAATGATCAGATTCAGAACAAACAGCCAATCTTCAAGATTCCAAATGAAAACAACAAAATGTTTAATGTTGAACTCAACCCAAACAAGGATGGCAACCTCATGCTCAAACAGGTAGGACATGCTGAGAGTTATCTCAAGGCTAAAAGTTGCTTTTCCCCCCTAATCTCTAAATCAGCCATAGCAGTCTTTGTTTTAGGTGTGTCAAGTTTGTGGTCTGAAATTTGTATTTAGTTGATTTGTTTCCACAGCCCGTTCAGAAGGGCTCAAGTACCACCTAATTTTATCTCTTTGAAAGATTTGATGGCTTCATTGCATTGATAGATAGTATTTAGCAGAAGAAAAAACACATGTGCTGTAGTCGTACTTTGGCAAAAATTAAACATACACATCTTCATCCTTGAATTATGATGTATTCTTTCTTTTTATGTCTGAGTACTCAGTCATGTTGGCATTCATAGCAGGACACTTTGCTGTACCCTGGGCAACAATATTCAAGGGCCCCATCACCTCGACCCCAGAATCACCATAATCTGGCAAAATACAGAATAAATTACAGTAATATACAGTTAATATACTCAATACATCAATAACTAACTGTCATCAAGTGCATTTTCATGTACAGATGTGCAAACGCTGATAGAACTACAAATGCACCACGATGTCCTCTTGTCAAGGCCACTCACTCACATATGATGTTATGAAAACAAAACACATCAGCATCAGTATAATCTGACCCACTACATAGATAATAATAATAACAACAACAACAACAACAATAATAATAATAATACATTTATTGGAAGGCGCCTTTCTTGGCCCTCAATGACACCGTACAAAAAGATACAAAAAGATAGGGAAGGAAGTGTCCTCAATTTTCACAAAAAAAAAGTAAGCAACCACTTTCAAAGCATGTAGTATTTATTTAACAACACAGATTCCCAGCAGCACAAATGTATTGAATTGATAAAGCCATCACAAAGGAAGACAAGACACAAACAAATGTCAGGAATCTAGAATCAAGTAGCATTTTGGTCTCAGCTCATTTTAAACAGAAATCACCCTGTCACCTCAAAAGTAATTTTGAGCAATGGCTCCGACGGACAGTTTAACATATCAGCAAAAGATAACAAGATATTTTGCTTTTGCCCACACTGCCCTGGGCCCTTTAGAGGGCGGGGGCCCCTGGGCAATTGCCCAGTTGCCCATATGGTTAATCCGGCCCTGATTCATAGGAATTTAGTACCAGCTAAATGGTGGAAATTGAACATTTCAGCCATTTCTTTATTCGTATTTGCTGCCAATGACTTGTTTTTAAGGTGAACTAAATCCATGAAAGCTGAAAAAGACATTAATGCTGTGTTATGCTGCATGGTACGGCTCTGTTGGATTTGACTGATTTTTTTCTATCAGGTCCTTCTCTCTATACGTTTTCCAATGCGTTTAGGACCTGAGCCATTTTCACTGTAAGCAGCACCATGTCAAACTGAAGTGACATCATCTTGCAACACCATCTGAATCCTTTGGCAACAAAACAAATGAATGCCTAAACTGCTTCAGTTATATGCTGTAGTGTAGATTGTGTGTGTGGCTGCCACGTTTTAAAATCTGAGTTGAGTGAATAAAAAGTGGTCACTATTGATTATTGGTAGCTTGGCTATTTAAAAGTGGTAGTTTTGTACAGGACGTCTAGTGTTGTATTAGTATTGATTGTCCCTGGCCAATCAGTGGTCTGCAATGTTACCTTCTAGTATCGGCTCAGTTTGCCTGGAATTTTGTGCATGTACTATCTACAACTACTGCTAATGAAAAAAAAATCCAAAAAAGAGCAAGTTGACTACAGCCGTGCTGTATCATGTTCTGGAAATGTGTCACAAATGTGCTAAAGACATGGATTTGCACTTTGTAATCCCATTTCTACTTTTCCAACTTTTTTATCTCCATGTATCCCACGGCAACTGTAGAAGTACCCGCTGCAGAGGTCACCTCAAAAACAACATATTGGTTGCTCAATATTTTGGCTCAATCCAACATGAAATGAAAATGGTTTAGGAAGCATTACATACTCACCCGCTAAAAAGCCCTGGATGTGATGTTCCTTTTACATATAAAGTATATAAGCGGTGCTTTCATTCAGAATGGTCAGAGACAGGCACAAAATAGATTTACATGCTTGCATCACAATCATTATAAACATCGGAGAGGTGAAGAATCGAGGCAAAAGTGTCCAGAGAATTTCCTTGACCACCACATGGTCACCAATTACAGAAAAAAATGAAAATTGCGGTGAGAATTGTGAGATTTTTTGAAGGACACTGATCACTAAAGTGCTGTCCTCCTTCTGGCTGGGAGAGCTATTTATGCCTGCAGCAATTCAAGCAGGTTTTCTTCACTGGATTGTGCTCTTCAGATAAAGTATTTGGGACATCAGAGAGCTGAAAATGTATTCTAATGAAATGAGCTCTGTAATAGCTTGTACCCACGCTGGTCTGGAACCGAATCGCACCACAATCTTCTCTCTGCTCAACTCGCCCCTCAGCTCCGTAGCCCTTCTCATCTTTCTCACCGGCTGTGTTTACACATACAGAATAAGCCAGCTATCGGCCACACTGCGGTTAAGGTCTTATTCTTGTTAAGCTGTTTACACATGCCTTTGATACCCTGCGACTGAGTATCCCTGTTACCATGAATAATCCAGTTAACAGAATATCCCTGCCTACCTGTGGTGTCCCATCCACAGATAAAACAGTCCGCCAGAAACAACATTTAACTGAACAGTAGGCTGTTTCTCACACAGGGGAAAGAAATGATAAGCAGAAATGTGACAGTAAGCAGTGCATGCTGCCATATATTTGTTGACATGAAAGCACATTCGTGACACTATGCAAGTCTCAGTTTGTGCAGATGATGAAAAGGTGAAAGGAATGAGGTATTTTCATGCTAACATGTTTAACATGTTGGGAAAAATGTCACTTTATTGTGTTTGCTAAATCCAGAGTATGGACTTAACCAGGTTGTTTCAGCTGAGTTGTGACATTTAGAGCCTTTTTACACCTGGCATCGATAGCTGTCGTTGGTGAACAGACACAGGTGTGAATGCACTGAGGTGGACGGTAGTAGATGCATTTAAGTGCAT
Organism: Centropristis striata; assembly: GCF_030273125.1. NCBI lineage: Eukaryota > Metazoa > Chordata > Actinopteri > Perciformes > Serranidae > Centropristis > Centropristis striata. The sequence continues at coordinate 23,026,128 of NC_081536.1, read as the reverse complement.
AAAAAAATAAAGTGCAAATGCACTTTGCCGTGTCCCCAGTCTAAAAATAAGAGCAATATATGTGGAAACACACACCAAGCAGCAGTGAAGTGCGACGAATGGCTGATGAAAGCTGCAGTGGATGCTCTGAGCTGTTTGATTCTGCGGCGAAGTGCGGCCAACCCAAAAGCTGGGATAGTTTAACTTTTAGCGGTGAGAAGCCAGAGAATACCTGCAGCCAATTAGTCCTTCAACAAGCTGACCTATGTTCCAAAGAATTCTTTCCGCCTCAAACACAAACACGCCTCGACACCACAGGAAAATGTACACACTGCAGTGGGCTGCCTTTAACTGTTGCTTGTTTTTTGCATTACAGAAGACATATTCAGGCATTAAAGTTCATTTTAAAAAAGCATGTTTTTTGGGCAAATGATTAAAGCAGGTGCAAGGTTAAAAAATAGCCTATAACAGGTTGTGTATGCTCAACATATAAGTACTTATTTTGACCTGCTGACTTTTCCCCAGGCTCTCGACTACGAGAAAAGGAGCAGCTACACTTTCACTGTCGAGGTGCAGGAAACTCTGGATTATCCTGCTGACAACAGGAACACTGCTCTCACTAAGGCCGAGGTAAATATCAGACAGAACATCTATAGACTGGATAAGCAATCCTGCAGAGATGTTATCACCCATATCATTCATTTACTGTACTAGAACAGGACAGAACGTCACAGTAACAGAATAAATCTGAAGTATAGAACAAATTATTTTAGTTCAACAATTCTGGTCCACCTATATCTTTAAAGTTCACCAAATGTGCACAGATTAAATCTTTGAATGAATTTAAACTGACAGATAAACATCAAAGTATTGGACGTAGATGAGGCACCGGAATTCTCCCAGCTCATCTACACATTCACTGTGGTGGAGGAACGTATCGTGAACAACATAGGAACAATCACAGCCAAAGATCCCGACAGAGCCAACAAGAGCATACGGTACAATGCTGTGCAAATACTTAATGTTACGATATTGTGCATTTTAGCTGTTACACACACTCATCTCTCTCTCTCTCTCTCTGTCTCTCTCTCTCTTTCTCTCTGTTTAGGTACTCCATCTTAGACAAGGACTGTCCTATCGGTATCAACCCGCTCACAGGTCAGCTGTCCACCCTTAGGGCGCTGGACAGAGAGCTGCAGGCCACACACATGTTCCAAGTTAAGGCACAGGAGGAGCCAAGTGGTACGTCACACACACACACACACACACACACACACACACACACACACACTCACTCACTCACTCACTCGCAGAATTGCGAGAGTTTATTAATCCTGTTTCCTTTAAACAAAAGAACCTCAGATAATAAATTAGAACCATGTGTTTTTCTCCAACAATACTAATGTGCACACAGGGAGGGAGTTAGAAAGGCCAGGAAAGACAATTTGTTCTCTTTTGGATTTATTGAGGGATGGGACTGTTACACATTAACAGGGATTTTTATAGATTTAACATATTGCCTCAACACCTGGTCGACCCACGGGAAGACGGGAAGGAGAGTATAAGCAGGAAAATCACATTAGCGGGTCTCTTTGTTCACTCGCAGCTTCCAAACCAAACTATATATTTTTAGACTAGCAATGAATGAAATCCAGAGATCTATTTTAGTTGCTTGTCACGATGTTTAAGGAACACAATGGTCCCCTGAGCTTGACAAGGTCCTCGATATACAGTACATGTACTGTACTAAAGATAGTTTCAAAATCTCAGTACAAGAGGCAGAAAAGAGAGCCACACATTCATCAAAAGATGGATATTCAAAACGTCAGTGATGTAAAATAAGTGTAAAGGCTGCTTTAATGTGACAAAAAGCACAAATGCCAAACAAAAAGCTCACAAATAGAAATCCACTCATTCTCTTGACCTTAATCAGTTCAATCAAAGGCAGAGAAACACTTAATCAGTATGATGGCTGATCATGTCACATCTGCATGTTATGGAAAATCATAAACAAGCTGTGAAAAAAAGAAAATAAGTTAACAAAAATGTGATAAAAATGTTGAAGCTTGAGACTTGTAGATGGAAAACTTTTAATCAATCTCATATGTGATCTTCTCTGTGGGAGATTAAAATGTTTTCAATAACAGAAAGAAATTGAGAAAATTATTGAGCAACAAGCTAGAGAATAAGTGTGACACATCTGTGTCCTACAATTTTAACAGGATGATTTATTTTCCCTCTACATATGTGTTGAATAAGAGTTGATGATATGCGATTTTTTTTTTGTTCTGAAGAAGCTCACTGAAATGTCTTTTTCCATTGTCAGCACCCTGTAAGACATTTAAAGCAGCTATAAGGGTATTTTATTGTGTGTACGTTTGGTGGTACCTGTGGACAAAGCCAGTGTTGCCAGACTTCTGTTGGCAAAAGCTCTGATTTTACTGCAGCAGGGTCTGACAGGCTGACCACTCAGTCCTGGTTCTGGTTCTTCCCTGCCCCACATAGGCTCCAGTGAGTCCAGCAAAGCTGTCACCTGAGTTAAAGAAGGTTCTGGAGAACCTGCCTTGTTTTGTCTAATTTGCCAATCCTGTTGCTAATGGCCTCATTTACTCATCCATATTAAGTACAAAAATGTTTAATAACCAGTTGAAAGTTCCTTGTAGTTGCTTTAGGACAAACATCCGTTATTACACTGCAATTAATCCTGTGCTGTTGCTGTCCTCTGCAGGTTTGGAGTCGTTTGTGAAAGTTAATATTATAGTTCAAGATGTCAATGACAATAAGCCTGAACTGATGGTGGACGAGATCTTTGTCTGTGAGAACGACCCCACTAACACGGTAAGTGAACCAGATTTACAACAGGTTTTACATGATTTGGATATGTTTGTATTAAGCTGGACTGATGGTAACAAAATGTCTACAGACTCAGTAGATATTTACACATCCTATAGTCACTTAATAATAGATTGGGTTTAGACTTTTTCAATGCCTGACCTTTTTTTGTTTTAAGATGTTTTTCTAAAACTGGATCCTGATTAATATCTGTGTATTGCAATGTACATGCAATCCTCTGTGCAAGAAAAGTAAATGTTAAATGCACTGCATTTACTGTGTATAGGGCTTTATCGTAATAGTGGTGCAACACACACACACAGAAACACAAATTGATGCAAATTCAGTTCGGAAACAGTTTGGTGTTCAGTGTCTGAAGATGCTGCAATGCTTTTTTCCTATTTTTACAGCATGAGAGATGCAACTCGGGTAGGTGGGAGTTAAAGGTGTAAACAGCAGAGCGCATAGCTCATGTTGCATATTCAAATAAAATGTCTGTTTAGTGAAGTTTTTATTTTGAGTAAAAGCTTGTCTGAAACAATGTTTTAAAAAACAAACTCTTAGTTGGTTACACAGGAAAGCTGACCTCAAAATGTCTTGTGCAATGAATGTTACGACACAAAGTTTTGATGGAGGATGGAGGAATGCCATTTACATAACATTGTTATATGTGCCTTTAACTCCATTTCAGTAATTGTGCTTATTTCCCACACATAATCCATCCTGTATGACAACAAGATCGCCAACCGAAATAACTGAATAGACCATTTGTTAATACCACCCATAAAGACGCATATATCGCGGTAAAGTGGAGCAGTGTAAAAATAGCCCACACGTCATTATACAAACACATGGTTCACGGTTCTAAAAAACCACTGACCTAGGTTTAGGGCAAAACCCTTGCTGGTAAGGCGTTATAAACAACATTTTAAGGAGTAAATAAATGTACATAAATGCTGGAAGTGAAGTAGTTACGAGGGTACCGTAAGTTACATAAAACATGATTTATTTTTGTCTTCACAAAGTACACAAACCCTGTTCTCCTGGTTGAAAGTCCGATATTTGTTCGACCCATGTCCTACCCTGCGTGTGACTGAGGCTACATTGGGAAAAAACAAAGATTGTGACTGTATATATTTCATTTTCTTGTCTTTCCTCAGGTGATTGGAACCTTAAGAGCCACAGATAAAGATGAGCAGATCCCTTCCTTCGTTTTCCGCCTGGCCAGTGAGAGCTCCAACTTCTCCATCAAAGATTATGGAAGTAAGTTTCTGTGTGCACTGAGCATATATTTACCTTCATCTTCTCGCCTGTTGCTCTAAACGGTGCTCGCAGGAAGCGCTGGCCCTGGCACTTGTTGCTATGCAACAACCGAAAACTCCATTTGAGGCTCAGCGCTTTGTTGCTGAAAGTTGAAATTATTTTAACTTCTCAAAGCATGCTTTGGTTCTCCCAGGCAGACGGGGGATTTAGAGAGCCTGTCTGGGACCATAAGTGCTGTCTAGAATGCACAACAGCAAATATTGAAAATAATGAGAGCAAGTGGCTCGGTGGACTTGCAGATGACTCTCTATGTATTCTGAACTCATCCCAGCTCAGGATGTTAAAGGAGCAGGCCACACACAGTGCTGCTGTGGAGCATTTCACTAGAAAATCGTGGAGAAAGGAAAGCAGGGAAAACTGCACCAAGAGGCCAACTGATTTGAATATGAGTTAGAGCTTTTCAAAAATGTTCGACTGTAATAAGCAACAGCTACATGTTCAGTTTAAAACCATTATTGAATAAACTAATGGCACTAACGCAATGGTTCCCAAATATTTTCCGCAGGGCCCTTTTTGAACCCCAATGTGGTCTCTCATCACCCAGCATTGGCCAAGAAACGCCTCATCATATTCTATCTTTTTTGTGATGTTTGGTGTAGATTCATTATCAGCAGTGTAGAAGCATGCCATGGCCCACCCAGGGCCCTCCTTTCACTAACTCTGCTCGAGGAAAAGTCAGGGGATCACCTAATCAGAAGAATGTATCCTCTGGGTACAATGAATGTCCCAACCATCATGTGGGTGCTAAGATATTACTAAACATCATTGAATAATTGAATTAAGTAATTGATAAATGAAAGTTATTATGATTTATCCTCATGGATATCTGTGTCAAACTTCCTCTTAATCCATCTGAAATCTGGAAATGATAAAATTATTTAAATAGGAACCACTAAGATGAGCTGAACTGTAGGCAGACAGTCACATTTTCACAATATAATTATGTAGTGTTTTAAAATAATGTTTAGGAACCTGCCAGGACGTCAACAATATTTAGTTACTTTTTAAATGTTATATGTTACAGATTACTTGTTAACTTGCTAAAAATGTGATAAGAAATTTAACTATTCAAAGAACTTTATAAAAAATAATGTATCTTATTAAATTGATTAATTTTTTAATTAAATTTCCAAATGTTTTAAAGCGATAAAACTGAAAAGTCCTAAAACTGTTGAAGCTGATAAACAACGCTTATTTTGGAGAGCAATCTTCAAGTCGTTTTCTGATCTCAGAAGACAAATATTGTTGAATTTCCATCACTGAAAGGTGTTACAGTATAATGACAAGGCCAGCTGATGGTGTACTCAAAATTGGCTTTGCTGAGCCCCAGAAATATTTCATAAGAAGGCATTCCTGAAAAGATGCAAAGCAACATAATTCATCTTTACATATTGCCTTCTAAGTATACTCTCAGTTGTCAATTTAGATGATTATAGAATAATCTCTCAAAGCTACATCCACAGTTAGTAGATCTGGTGCCATTTGGGAGTAAAAATGTGTGGATATAAATGTACAAATGAGAAAATGTCAGCTGGAATAAACAGACTGTGACACAGCTGATGGTGTGATACTCTGTGGAGACATCTGCTTTGATCCAGACATTGATATTTAGGCAAAGGTTGGTGCTCTGTTACATCAGATTTCCAAAGCCTATTTGGGTTATTCAGCTTAGGACACAAAATGGCACAAGTAAAACAGTTTTCATCATTTTTGATCATCACATACGCTTATGAAACATGAAAGCCCGAGGAAAAGTGTTACCAACTGTTCTAGTCAAATATTAAAAGTCTGAATAGATGAAAGCCGTAGGTAGTCAGATGAAAGATTTAGGTGAAGTGTTACTATTTAATTTAAGTGAAACTTGAAGCATACTGAAAGGAAGATAAACAGAGGGAAAAACGGCATGAACTTGCCTCATCCATTTCCTCTCTGCTCGTGCCTGGAGGGGCTGACATGTTGAACTGACGGAGAAAAGGGAAGAGGAAAGATGGAGGAGAGCAAAAAAGGAAAGACAGATGAGGCAGAGGTGGGAGAAAAGATGAAAGGAGTTGAGAGGAAGAGATTGGGATTAAGGGAGACGGGTAATATTAAAGTGAGACCGTGTTAAAATGAGGAGAGGAGGCAAATATAAAGGAGAGGGAAAAATGAAGAGTGATAAACAAGAGAATAAAGAGAGGTAGGGAAGTGTGAATGAGTGGAGCAGAATAAGGGATATTTAGTGAGGAAGAACAGAAAGGTATAAGAAAATCAAGATGATAGAAGATGAGAAAAGGGGAGGAAGATAGGGAGGAGAATAATGGAAGAAAATGAAATGAAGGGAGAGAGAGAGAGGGGAGAAGGAATTGAGGATAATGAAGAGATCAGGGCATGATAAAAGAAGGAGAGATGGCATCAGAGACACCAAATTGAAATGGTAAGAGGAGCAGAGAAATTAATAGAGAAGAAGGAAAGTGAGGAATGAGAAAAAAAGGGCGACAGGAAAGAGAAATAAAGGACAAGAGCGGAGATGAGGTATATAGTTGTTGTGATAAGTGCTGGTTGTCAGTGTGAACCTCTGTTCTCCCCTGTGACCTTCCAAAAATCATCTGACAGCACCTCACCTCACACCACTTAACACACAAACACAGCTCACACACACACACACACACACACACACACACATGCAACAAGAGCTGCAAAGTGAGGGCTTTTAAAATATTTATTGACTACCAGCTCTTTAAAACTTGCAAAAAAACAACCATGCTTTCATTACGGGGATCCTGCAACGCACACACACACACACACACACACACACACACACACACACACACACACACACAATCCAACAATCAGTGTAGCTTCACAATGAAGTGACAGGACTCTGTGTTCAGACCAGGCAGCTACACCAAGCTCACTACATTAATACCACACAGAGACAAGAGAGAGGAGGAGGAAAGGAAAACAAAGAGATGAAGGGAGACTAATGACATGCAGGAAGAGAGAGAAGGAGAGAACAAACGAACTATAGAGAGGACAGTGAGAGATATACAGAAAATCCGGAGAGACAAGGAAGAGACAAATTCAAACACAGAAGGAGCAGGAGACGAGACGCAGAGAAGAGGGATGAGATGAAGGGAGGACAGAAGCTGTTTTCATCTTTTATTCAGTTAGTTAAGGCTTCTTCTATACCCATGTCCTCCCACACACACCTTCAGTGACTGCGTGTTGTCTTCAAGACAACAATGGGAACTTGTGGTTGTACTGTATGAACTGGATTTGGGTGTCAGACATGTTGAACTCTTATTAAATGGGTCAGTTATCTTATCTAAAGTAGGATCTCACCATGCAGATAGTTTGAGAATGGGTTTTGAGATCTGTGAGAGGAGCGAACTTCTGTGCTATAGGCAACCGAGCTAATGACATGATGACTGAAAGTTCTCATCCATTAGAATTTTTTAACTTGTTATGAGAAAGTTGTTCAACTATTTTTATTTCATGTAACTGCTCACTTCTTTATATATGAAGTTTGAAAAGCAATGTGGAAATATATCCAGGAGACAAAAATAGTTGTCAGACTATAGAATGGGTGTTTATCAGCAGCCAATTCTATCAGCTCATTCAAAGGGTTAATATAATAATGTGTATTGTTGGTGGCGTCCTCTAGTTGACGTTGTAATTATGAATGATGCCAAGATGGAAGTAACATAACAAAGAAGAGAAAAAAAGAGGGATATAAGGTAATGTAGTTTAAAGCATGAAAAGTTCCTTTTGGGGTGGGAGAGGTAAACGAAACAACCAAAAAAACAGGATTGTTGAACGAGGATACCGGCATCATGTTTTTACATAACCAACATAAATATGTAACTTCTAGTACTAACTTAATTTTTGGCATTAATCTGCATTAATTTAACTTTTTGGACTATCTTTTATAACACCTAACCAACGTTTTCCCTCGCCTTAGAGAAGTAGTTTTGTAACTTAAACCCATGAAAACTGCAGCCTTTTTCAATCATTGAATCGGCTGATAACAACCTATAGAAGGTAGAATAGCCCTCTAGTCGCCCATACTTATGATGTGATAAGTGCAGCTAAATGCCTATGTAATAGTGTGAGAACACCCTGATCGGGTGAAACCGAGCCCTTGATTAAAATATGTTTGTTTAATTTAGGTGATGAACGAAACCTGAGATTTTAGAGCACAATTTCTGTAAAGGCCTTTCTTAAAACAGTTGCTTCAGCCATACCGATAATTATTACATGTATGACTCTGTAGGATTTCAGAAGGGTGGAGTTAAATTGAAGAATGTCTCATGGGCGATGAGATTATTGAGCTCAATGGTTTACTCCTTTCACAAGAGCGATATTACTTGTTCTCAAAGTTGAATATGTGCAAATGTCAGCAACACCCAGGTTGTTTTTATTCAAACTTGCCCTTAAACCTGAGCTATACTGTACGCTTCTTTGTCTGAGAGTTGAACAGTGTGTGTCTAGGTATGTTGAGTGTTCACAAGGGTCTTTCCTCCCATTGTGTTTCTGAAATTCCTCGGGCGGTGGGATATTGTGGAGAAAGGCTCTCCCCATCATCTCAGCAGGAAACTTGTGCCTGCCGGGGATTTGACTAATGGCTGTATTGTTGGTTGGGTCTGCAGGAGAGACACTGCTCTGTTCTGCTTAACATGTTCGGTTCTTTTAAATTTCCTTTTTATTCCCTTTTGGTGCTCTTGGACTTTATCTCATTGTGAATTGAAACTTTCAAAAACCTGTCTGGCCAAGAACTGACCACACGAAAAATCAAATGATTAAGGGCCACCTTGTTTAGATTGCCACAGTATTGTAATCTGCAGAGGAGATAAGAGTATGTTAATGCATGCATTTGAGAAGTTACAAAATGTTTGGCCTCATGTAGGCCACAATTTCAGGTTTTTAAGGTGCTGCCATTATCTATAATCCTAACTGACTCAAATCCTAAATGCAGCAAACTGACAGATAATCACAAATGATCTGTCTACCTTTATGTAACGACTCTCTTCTTGTTCTTATATCTTGTTTTATCTGTGGAACAGACGCTCGCGGTATTAATAGACTTTAAAGACTCTATATACAGAGCAGGTGAACATTAGATCCGCTTTACCGACACAAAGTGATGAGTCAGACAAATTAGACATGGATTTTGCAGAAAGGAAAGGTAAATTTGTGTCGTGAAGGTGGTTGTCATTTTGTACGCTCACTGTGTGTATTTATATGCTTCTTTTTTTTTTATAAAGACAGCACAGCAGGCATCATGGTGAAACAGGGGCCGTTTAGCCTGGATGACCCCAAGGATTACACTGTGGATGTGCACATCAGTGACGGAGGCCAACCCATCAAGACCAGCGTCACCAAACTGGCAATCAAGGTCTGAGTGTTTTTGTGTAGTGAACTGCTTCAGATTCTTTCAGCACAAAAAAGTTAATAAATGCATTAAATAATTGCAATTTTGCATAATTAGTTACCAGTTTTAAAACAGTAAAACTGCATTGCATCCATAAAATGTCATGCACTGTATAGTTTACATGCACATACACTGAATAAACTACTTGATAAATCAATAATGTCACTAATGTCTTGATATTAACAGTTTGCTGTGCTTGTTTTAGTCTTGCCGGTGTGATGCCAGGCGGATTCCTACACAGTGCAGAGCCGGAGCTCGGAGAATGGGAGTCAGTGTTCATGCCCTGATCGCCATTCTGCTCTGCATACTGACTATACTCGGTAAGTTTCCTTCTTTTCTCATCTTTCATATTTTCCTCTATTCTTTCTTTGCTCTATCTTTGTCGGAAACACTCATTGCTGAGTTTTTTTTTTTGCACGGCTCCTCTCAGAGATCATCTGTCAGGGTTTTCATCAGGGTGAAGATAATCCTTTTTTCTTGCTATTTCAACGAGTGCCTGAAGAACTTTTCTTTTCTGTGACCATTTTTTCAACTTCGACAGCACCTTAAAGGGGAATTTTACACATCAAAGTCTTTATAACAGGTGTTGGGGGGGCTAATACTGCATGCCTAAAAAAAAGTTGTGTAAAGCCTTTTGTGAATCCAGAGGGAGGTGTGTTAAAGCTAATAAACTGCCTCGAGAGATGCTACTTGAGTTTACATTGGCTGGGACTGAAGATAGAAGTTTGAAAATGTAAAAAGTGTGTGGGTTTGGAGGTAGAGAGAAGCCAGGAGATGGAGGGCCTCATCATCTCTGCTTGGGGCTACAGTATCGAGGCTATATTAGCTGCTGCTAGCACAACACACCTGAATCTCAGACAGGCCTGTCAGTGGTCAAGTTGCATTGTGGGTGATGTAGGCTCTGGATTTTTTTAAGAAATAAGTATGTATGGAATTAAATAAGACTTCTTATCTTTGATTCTGCCGCATGATTCTTCTGAACCATCCATGATGAATCTATAGGAGTGCATTGTTAAATCTGTGCAGCATTCTTTTAAGGAGCATGCTGAGCAAATTGCTCACAGTATCTTTATACTTCTTGTTAATGCTTGTATACATAATTTCCAGAGTCTACCAAAGTCAAAAATCATAGACACGGACGATGCGGATGATGTTAAATAGCAAAAACTTAATTGTTCTGTCCTATACAAGTGATAATCCTTAACTTTTTTTCAATATTTAACTAAACACCACTGTGTAAACATCACAAAATCATAACAATAATGCTGTTGCAATGCTTAAATATCTTCGCAATAGTAAATATATATGAACGTTCAAAAACATCACCACTAAACATTTCTAGTGAATTTTAGAGCAGAATGTTTTAAATCAGTTCTCCCAGTTTAGCTTTGTTAATTGCAGCAGTTTGTTGATTTAAAAGCTGCTGAACATTTTTTTTTCTGACCTCCTCTCCATTAATTAAGTGTCCAACTTAAGTATAGCTGTCCACACCCTGCATGGCTTTAAGCTGCCCTTTCAAACTTTTTTTTTTTAAATGTTAATTTCCTGTTGTTGTTATTGTGGGTCAGCCACTGTCATTTGATTATGCTTAGACTTTATTTTATTTTTTGTAGTTGGAAGTAGGACATCTGTTGGAAGTAAACAAATCTGAGTCACAATCAAACTCAAAGTTTATTCAAAACAAGTTAGAAAAATAAATTGCAGCACTTCCTCTTGTTCCTCTTGGGTTTGTTTAGGGTTAATATGTGGCCATTTGAGATGTATTTGTTTAAATCAGTGACAGAGCAGGAAAACAGACATTTGTTAGAAAGTGTTGATGAATGAAAGTCTTGGTTGTTTTCTAGTCTGCTAACAAACAGGTGTAATAGACCTTGAACCCACAGAGATGTGTTCTCTCAGAGGATTTCATGAAGATGGCATTAATGATGGATGCAAAACGCACCGAGTGATCGGGGCATGTGCACAGATTCACTTGCCCTTGCTTTGCGATAAATAAGGTTTGTGTTTTGCGGGGAGCGTTCCCCCCTCCCTTTGTTGTTGGTTTAATGAATAATGCAGCGACGGATGTGGAAATAATGCCTGCGGTTGTGAGCTCAATATTCTCTTTGATACCTTCGCCCCCTGCTCCTCTTTTCTGGGGAAAAAGAGACACTTGTCATGTTGGATGAGAGGCACGTCAGAGATAGTTGGCCAAACAAGAGGGATCTGGGATGAGAAGTGCTGAGGAAGAAAGGCAAAGAGAACTTAAAGATAAAGAGGGACGGAGGCGGAGTGACAGATGGAGAAAAAAACGTATATCTCGACTTAGATATGGGAGGTGGAGAGGGGTGAAACAGGCAGACAGACGAGAGGCGAGTGAGACGGGGAGCTGAGGTGGAATGAGTGACAGAGCGAGACAGAAAGAGGTTAAAGAAGAGAGATGCAGAAGAGGGGAATTGTGGGAAAAGCAGCAGAAGAATAGGAGTGGTAATGAGGAGAGTTTATCAGCTCTTTAGGTGCCGTCTGCTTATCAAACACAGCCAAACACTCAACCTATTAACTATTAATACACTCCTTCACTATCGCGCCTTTTCCCCTCCGTTTTTTCCTTCATCTCTCTCTTCCTCTTTCTCTTTCCCTCTGGGTCTCTCTCTCTCTGTCTCTCTTTCTCTTTATCAAACACCCCCCAACGCAGGCCAGATTAACTATTTAATGCACTTGTCATTATCTACCAGGGCCCAAAGCAATTTACCACGCTCCCCATTCACTGACGCATTTTCTCACAAGAAGTCTGGTTTGACACACGGAAAGAAATTTTTCTCAGTCGTTTTTTTTACAAAGAAAAGGGCTTCTTCTTTTTTTCCCCTCTTTTCTCTCTCCTCTAAGTCTGATATCTCCTGAGCTTATTAAACTGCAGAGCATGTGTTGTAAAAGATTAATCTGTGGTTTCCCAGGCAAACTTAAATTAGTCCCGCTCGCCCTCGACTAAAAGGCATGGCTAATGCTGCCCGTCCGCTGAGAGAGAAAGAGGTTCATATCGGGACCGCGGCTTGGGGCCTAATCTAATGTCAAATGTATCCTTCTTCTCCTCATCTGTCTTCTCTCTTGATTTCCTCAGCCACGACTTCTCCCATTTCTTCTCCTTCCTCCTTCACTCAGTCGTTGACAGCTCTGCTTATTTGTTTCCTTTAATTCTTTCTCTTCCTTTCTCCTGTTTCTTGTCCTCACTTGATCATTTTTACGGCCACTGAAAGTCACGGCGTAAGCAAGAAAAAGAAAAACTTTGTTTCTTTTATCCAATTTTCTTACCTTTTTTCTTAACTTTGAGAGAAAGTTGAGTCAAAAAAATGCAACAAATGCAAAACAACTGTGTGGAATTACTTTAAAACTCTATATTTCAAGCCTTTGTTAGACTCTCATGTATTCCTGTGACCTTGTCTTCCACTGTTTTTCACAATTATCTTTAAAGTTACACTTTAACATGATTACTGGGCTAGTATAACTAGAATTTAGGCGTTATGACTAATCAGACTGAGACTGAACTCCACTGTGTTGACAAGCAGGAGATAAAATCACAGAGAGGATACCGCCTGCTGTTCTCATTAAGATTATTTGTTTAGTTCTGCTTTGATAAAGCAACTCGCAATAAGTCTTGTTCTCATGGGACGGCTTGTGATGCAGCTCAAAACAAAGTTTACCTGTTATCTAATGTTTTTTTTCTATTCGTACTTCTTACACATGTGCTCCTTTCTGAATTTTAAAACAAAAAATGAATAAATAAGTGTGTTGGTGAAGTAGTTATGGCTTTTAGATCTTTGTACGTAACCTTCAATTATCTTAAAGTTTGTTCCCACCTTTATGCACAATCGCCAACATGTTCTTTATAATATAAAGCAGAATATGCAGAATAATAAGTGTTTCTGATCCAGTCCACATTATATATATTATCTTTCAAGATCATTATAAATCACTTTTAAAACCAGAAAAACATTTCCTGATCTGACACTGCTGGTTAAAGACACAAAATTCATAGTCTGGGCCTGGATTGGCTGTACTCTGACGTCACTCTGATGTCACAAGCTAATGTGAAAACCAAAATGACGACCATCATTGCTGCCAGAGCTAATGGTGCTAACATTGCCATTTGCGAACAGAGCTAATAGGGCTAGCAAGGTTATCAGTGGAAACCAACAATGTGCAGATTGGCGATTAGCTAGCCAGTGACATATCTGAGTGGGATTGTGGTACCTATAGGGAACCATTAAAGTATGGGTAAAGTAAAATCAGATATTTGTATGAAAACATATTTTACAAGGTACAAAATAACAACTCAAAACATGTACGAAGACTTAAAACTACAATACTATGCCTGTTTTAGGCAGGTGTGAAAAAAAATCTGTCAAATAAGAATGCAATAAGTTTATTTTTATCAATTAACAGTTGAGTGAACAGAAGAAAAATCTAAATCAAATCAACATTTGCTGTGACCACACTTTGCCTTCAGACCAGCATCAATTCTTCTCGGCTTTTTTTCCACACCGGCCTAAGACCTTTGCACAGTACTGTATAATATGACTGAATTTGAGTTGGACCATAAAACAGATTTTCCCCACTCTGTATTCAGGGTTTTTGGGGTGTGTTTAAAATCATGGCTCGATGATGCACTGACGCTTACTTATCATAACTCTGCCCCAACACTATATAAGCTAACGTTGATACATTTACTTATAACTTGTGTCATTGGTCATATCAACGGAAGATTACAATGTCTGAAGTAATGTCCTACAAACTCAGATGAAATATTTTATATATGACTTATTTTCTGCTTTACTGAGACTTTAAGGTTCGGTGAGGTTAAAGCACAAACTACCTTGATTATGGTTCAGGGAAACGTCACATTTTGGGTGAGAAACCAGTGTTCATTGTGCCCATCAGAGGGAAACAGGATGCTAACAGCAGTCTTATGACCCAACCTTCTCTCTCTGCTGACTTTGTTTCTACTTCCATCTTTGCTAATGACAGACAAGACTCCTGCAGCTGCGAGCGCTCTTTGTCACTTGAGCAAAAACAAATGCAGGGCATTTTGTAATGATTTCATTTTTTAAGACTCTTATCCTTTCATTCTTGTCTTTACCCTCTTGCTTCCTCTCCTTTTCTCTCTCTTTCTCAATTGTTTATGTCTTCGTCATCTGCCAGGTCCAACTTTCCTTCCCGTTCCTTTCTTTTCACCCCCCTTCACTTTGTTTTCTCACACTCATTTCCACTTCCCTTCTTGTATTTACTGAATCTCTCTTCCTGTTTCTTACGCTCCCCTCTCTTTTCTTCTCCTCTGTTTGTCTCTGACTGAGTAGATTCATCTGAGGTTTTCATGCTGGAGGCGAACGTCTCAGACACCTTAAACCATCCGCTGCTCATTTACTCGCCTCATTCTCGCTCTGTTTTCTAGTCTCAATCCCTCGTTAGCGTTCCACTTTCCTCACTTGTTTTTTGCCCCCATTTTTTTCTGTTTAGGTTTTTGTGGCCTAATTTTCTCTCATGTTTTTAAAGATAGTTTCTGCTCTACTGTGGATGTCTTCAGTTTATACCAATAACTAATTTCTTCAAGAGATAAGAGAGGCAACAGTTATACTTTACCTCAACATTGTGCTATAGTTGCTAATGAATGTGCTGTCAGAGATCATTCACACCTAGAAAAGCCAGCAGAGAATAATTATGTACTAAAAAAAACTTTCCTCTGCTTCTCTTTACAGTCATTGTAATCCTGTTTGTGATGAGGAAACGCTATCAGAAGGATTCTCTGGCCAGTATGAAGAACAGCGGCGAGATTCACGAGCAGCTGGTCACGTACGACGAGGAGGGAGGAGGAGAGATGGACACTAATGGGTATGTAGATGAAAAAAAAAAACCCACCTACTTTATTAAAAACATTTACAAAAAACATGAAATGTGTCGAAACAGTTGATCACTATCCTCTTTCCATTGGCCTCTATAATTTTTCTCCATTTTCTTATTTTTCTTCTCTCAAAATATGTTACATTTTTAAAATATATTTTTCTTTAATTATTTTTGAAATTATAATAATAATTATTAATAATATTTGTGTTATTCATTTTATAATGCTTTTGAAAATATTATTATTCAATTATTATTATTGTTTTATAGTTTTTAATAAATACATTCTACATATTACAAATATTTATTAATTACAATGATTAAGATGAAAAAATAAGTCAATTCTATTTATTGCAATTCTGGGGAAAGTCACTTCTTTGAAACAGGATTTAATATGTATCAACATAATTTCTTGGTAAATTAGAATATTCTTTTCACATTTTTATTTCTGTTCATATTGCATTCTTTCAGATATATTTAAAATTTTCTTTTTCATTCATGTAACTTAGTACTGATATTCTACTTTCATTATATTTTGCAGAAAACCGTACACCCTTATAAAATCTCCCCATTTGCAATATTTATTTTCTTTGCTGTATCTGTCAATTTGATGACCCAGTTTGTCCAAAAGAAAATATTAAAGTTTAATCTGATCTGAATCTAATCTTATGTATATTTTAACAGGATTAAGACCATATAATCCCTATACACTATCCATAATAACTGCACCATACTGCATGCTGTCAAAAGATGTGATGGTTGGGGTAAAGAAGCGAACAAACACATTGAAGAAGGTAGAAAAGAGTCAAGAATGAATAAAACAAGATAACTGACATTTTTATTGGCTTTTCTGTCCTCATACTGTTACAAAATGCTAAAAAGCTTTCTGCATCACTTTTATGCTCTTAAAAAGATCCTTTGCCTGTTTGTTTTTGGTTAATAGGCCTACAGCTCCCATGATCCCATCCTGAGATGACCAGTTATTAATAAATTAACAGACTATCCCTCTTTCTCTTTTTTAGCTACGATGTTTCAATCCTCTCTTCTGCTTGCCACGACGGTTCCCTGCTCCGCCACCCGGACCGCCACCCCCACCCCTCTCTCTACGCCATGGTGCAGAAACCACAGCACCACGCACAACCCACCGCCTGCAAGGGTGACATGGCCGTGATGATCGAGGTGAAGAAAGACGAGGCGGATCACGACAGGGACGGCTTCCCATACGACACTCTGCACATCTACGGCTACGAGGGGCCGGAGTCTTTAGCCGGCAGCCTCAGCTCTCTGGAAAGTTCCTCCACCGGTTCGAACTTGGATTACGACTTCCTGAGCGACTGGGGGCCGAGGTTCAGAACCCTGGCCGAGCTGTACGGAGTGGATGCACCTGACTACTACCATCAATACTGATGGTCTGCTAATAAGCATATTTGATGCCAAAATACACACACACACACATTGAAAAAACAGCCATAAAATGCGCTCACACATAGCCAGAAGCATGCAGGAAATATACACATTCACACATACAACCAGGCTCTGATGCCGTCCATTTAGTTTCTTTCCAAACTCCAGGAAGCTCAATCAAGTTGAAAAAAGGAGAGCTTTTTTTTATGACATGGTGCCCTTTGCCTCCTCCACCCAGGAGATATCGGAAAGATTTTTAAAGTAAGCCCAGGACATGCCGCCATAACAGAAAGTGAGAACAAACTGCTTCACAGATCTGCAACAGGATTGACTGTTGGTGACAGAGTGAGATCCAAATGTGAGGATGTGTTTAAGTCACAGTGTTGTTTAATTTGACATCATCATCAACCCTTTTTATTACTGCAAGTCCAATCAGAGGATGCTCCATGGCGGGCCAATCTTGGATGATTGATGGGTTTATCAGGTCACTGCTGGCCAGAGATGTTGCTCAGTTGCTTTACATCCTTTTGCATTTAATTCATGTCTCAGCTCTTTTATCTACCCATCCTCACTCACTACTTGTCAGAAACACACGCCTGGTCAGTGCATCAGATATCAACACATAAAGAAGCCTTCAGTGTCTGTATGAGACGCATCAGTTTTGCATTGTAAACCCATTTTGCAACATTTTAGATGTTGGTCACTAAATATAAAGACCTATAGTATAGATAGTCTGTTTGGGATGGGTGTGACAAATAAACCCCAGTGTTCCTGTTCCATGTAAAACCAAAAGTTAATGTTTTAATTTCACCTGTAAATTAACCTTTATATTGTGTCTATTTTTAAATCAATCCCTTCGATGCACCTATATATATCTACATATACATCTTTCAATTATGTATATTTCTTTATATATGAATGACTAAATTACTTAATCTGAACAATTAAACATGGACACAAAACTTACATTTACCACAGAGACAATACTTTAAAAGTATGCATTGTCTTCATCTAGATATGAGCTTGTTTGGGTTTACTGACTAATGTTGCTGTTTAAATACAACTGGAAGTTTTAAACAAGCTTATTTAAATACAACTGGGGATGCAAAATGGTTCATGTCAAAGCTACTCAGTGCTGATGGGAGATCTTGCCAAACTTTTCCTGTCTTACTCTAACTGTTTGTGTTGACAGCCTGTAATCTCTTCGAACTTTGATGTTTTGAAAGAATTTGACAAAAGCACCACAAACACGGCGAGAGCAAGGTGATTTTATTTCTGATCTGAAGTTGATGATTTGATTTGTAAATATGACAGTTTGAGGGGTTTATTATTTGAGGTGAAAAACTCAGCAGCCACAGGAGTTTTAACTCAAAGAGGTTTGAAGTGTTTGATCACAGCAAGGCGCCAGTTGTGTTTGCTTTATCTGAAAAACTAAAAAGGGTCGTCTTTAAGGAAAGTTCATGTCTCTTAAATCATCAGTCTGTGATGTCCAGTGGGTTATTTTGTGATATGCACACTATATATCAGCATATAGTTACTGATTTACATCATCTGCAATATGGCAGCAACTCTTAAATGAATAGGGGCTGTTTGAGTTAAAGATAAACTGCACCAAAAGTTCTTGATATTTAGCAGAAAACTTCAAGAATCCTTTCTCCTCTTTGTGTTTTCTGAACCAGCCACCCAATAAGAATGAGGAGTCATTATCTAAGTGAGTCATTTCGTCCATTTTGCCAGTTATCTTCTGGTCTGAGGAGAGAAAAGACAACAGACATACGGACGAGCTGAGAGGAAATGGCACTGCTGCTGCTCAGACAGAGTTACAGCATGTTCCCAGGTTTTATTTGACAGAACCTATCATCACAGTTATTGTTCAGATGAAAGCCCAATCCTCAGAGGTCTACTAGAACAAAAGTCATTCAGGCAACTCAGGAAACACCGAGCGGCTAAAGCAGCCAGTTGGGTCGCTGCGATGGCTCTGAGGTGTCGTGAATAACTTTAACCTCTCATCCTTTCTGGCATCCATAAGGTCAGAAACTCTCTGATTTTTTTTTAGTGACAACTTTCAGATCATTTTTAGCAGATTTACAGAATCATAAAGCAAAAGCTTGAATCCTTTGACTAACCAGGAACTGTTTCTTTACTCTACTTGGCAACCAATTTACAAAATATCTTTTAAACTCTCAATGATATGCCAGTCTTTACTATATTAATATTAGAAGTATGCTTGTTTAAGCTGTTTAGGCTACAGTTTATCCAATTTCTTTAACCCCTCAATATGCTTTCCACGTGGACAGACAAACTTGAGCTGACATGGAAGGTGGTCAAGGAAACATTTGGACATTTATACTCTGTGCAGGTTTACCCTGCAGCCACCAGCAGCTCATCAAAGATCTCCATATTGCCCACAAATCCGCATCCGTATAGTATATTGAGGATGCGTCAAGCATAAATACAGTGTGAGAGTAGCACAGTTTTAGCTCTTAAAGAGTGTATAGAACTCAAATATTAATACACTAGACTTGTATTTGGCAAGTGGTCATAGTAAAGGCAGGATAGTCGACCCAAAATATACAGCCTTACCAGAATCATAGGTTTTCATAAAAATACACTCCATGGAGCCATAATCATCCTCATTATTTTGTATAACTGTCTGACTTCATGGGGATTAGAGTTGTAACTCATGAGTCTTTATTCTGCTGGTTATTGATCCAGAACATTTCAAGGTGACCCTATAGAGCCCGAGATGCTACTTGTTTTGTGTGAGCAAAAATCAATGAAAGACAAGATATTCAATGTTAAAAAAAGGAAAAAAAGTAGTAAAACTTTAATTTAAGAAGCTGGTACCAGCAAAATGTTTGGCAACAAACAAAATAGTTTCCAATTATGTTTTAGTTAATTGAATACTTGATTGATTGACTAATCATTCCCTTACATAGATCATTTTTGTAATTCAAAGGCTGTTGTTAGGGCCAATTTAAGTAAAGGATCCCTTTGGTTGGTGGGTGTGTAGTTTATCCTGTGATAATGTCGAGGATATGCTGTTTATTTGCTCTTTGGGTAATCAGCAGCAGCTGCTCCAAAGCACTATTTGACCCCTTAATATCTGGGAGAAGGCTGAACACTCAGACCATAACTATTTATCAGTGACTTAGTAGCATTTGAACAAGAACTATAGACATTTCAGCTTATTGTATAAATGAAGGCTCTGGAGATAAATCATGGCTATTGCTGTTAGAACGTCATTCACAAAAGGTCATTCATTGTCTCTAGTCATAAGGTATAAATCAGTTTCCTGCGCTGTAAAGTGGTGCCCATTTCTATTAAAGTAGTCCACTTGACATTGCAATATTTCAATGCATTGTTCAGCTGAAGCTCTGCAGAGCCACGTGTTGTCAAGACAGTCCCTTTGTTTTTGAAAAAAGGTAATTTCACTCCAGTTTAGAGAACAGAGTTTATTTATTCTCCTGTTTATTCTGTTTTGTTTGGCTCTGGCGTGCGTGGAATGCCATTTGATAAACGCTGGATACAATAGCTGGAAGCCCTCTCAATGCTTTCCTGTTGGCTTCATATATATACTTAGAGCAGCCGGTTCCTCCAGCTCACTCTCAGTCTTTGCCTCACCGTATCTCTACCACACCGTCCCTCCCTCTCCGTCCTCTAATCAGCTAAACCAAACAGTGGAGTCAACTTCCTGTCCATCTGGGAGGTTGCTCCCGCCCCTTCCTGTCTGTGTTATCTCTCCCGCGAGGCAACACATTGTGCTTGCTTCCCGTTAGCCCCGGCCTGGGAAACAACCTTGGAGAGGAAAAGGGAGCGAGGCAAGGAGAAACACAGGCAAGAAACAAGAAAGAAAAGATGAACAGAACAATGTGGAGCAGTGATGAGTTTTCCAGCTGAGCAGAAACACTTCAGAGCAGGAGTTGCATGTGATGAAACGCTGAGACACATCGCACATGCAAGTGGTGTTAACATCCTGTCATCCTCGCATCTTTCTGAAGCAACATTCAGAAATCAATAAAGATTACCCACAGCTGAATCTTTAAATTTATAATAGGCAACTCCTCACTTTGTTGGCTCCAAGCAGCAGAAAAAGAAAATCTTTTTTCATCATATTTTCTACATTTTAAAACTTTGCACCGATGATTAAAAACAAAACCACAAGGATACTTCTGTGTTTTGTAAAAAGAAATAGAAAACTTTTTAAAAAAAAAGAGAGTCTTGTTGCAGCTCATATTACTTTACTGCTTAAGATATTTCCAAAGTCCTCTCAAAGTTTAAGATGATTTTTAAAGTCATGTTGAACATTCACTGAACACTATTCTGGCACAAGAAATGGAGTCTCACCTTGTGAATCTTCTCTGTACACCGAAGGAAATATTATTTGTGCCATTTCAGACCTGTGGCTCTCAAGTAAACAACATTCAAGGTGTTTTTTTTTTTGCATTTTGTTTATGTGTTATCAACACTAACACAATTATAGCTTTTATTTTTGAAAACTGGATATGTGAACAGAAAAATGTGTTGTTGAAATCAACACCTGCAGTTGAGAGTGAGAGATGGAAGGTGCTCCATTATCTATTTTCAGAATAGCAATGAGTGTTATGTGTACTTAGGGTGAGAAAATCTGAGACATCTGGGGAGGTAGTTGGGTAGTTTTGCAAACAATATTGGCAAGCAGTGCTTTCCATTTTTCTTTTAGTTCTGTTCCAAAACAAACAACAAACTTACAGCACCTAAAAAAAGAAATGCATCAATCCGTAATATAAAGCATGTGGTCAGACAAGGACAAATGTTGCATGTGATTTATTTTTTAAATGGTCATATTATTTTTTATTTTGTGTGCTGGCAACATAATGACATTTTTGGAAATATGTTCCTTACAGCCTGAGGTGTAAAAACACCATTTTCCTTTATTCATTTCTCGTAATTTATGGTCATCAGATATTGCAAAATGTGACCAAAATCATGAGGATTCATGTGTTATTTTTGGCAACATCCACAATGTAGCATGCAAGATAACATTTTGTTTATTTGAGTTCCTTAACATCCTAAAAGTGCCATTTTTCATTTTAATTTGTTGTTGTGTGAGATCTGTCTCCTCTGTTGAACAGTGTTAATCACTTTGGATCCAGACAGTGAAAATAAATCTCTCAGGTTGGGATCCGGGCACAAAATAAAACATTTTTCACCTTCATGTCAAGAAACAACAGCTCAATATGTATGAATATACTAGCTTGAAAAAACAGACCTTTAAGTGATTTAGCTTTACTTTCACCTGTGTATCCCATGTGTTATTGAGTGAAATGTATATAGAAAAAAAATGTGCCTAATAGTGATTTTTCTCTGGCCTCACCTTGTTTTATTTTTTGCCTACGTTACTGTATTTAGAAGACGTTAAACTTGACACAATCTGTTTTTATTGCTGTAAAAATTAACAATACACATTTTTTCTACAAAAGAAAGAAAGTTGTGAGTGAGTGGCTGCCTGAGTGAACATGTGATATTCTGTTTGTGTGTCCACTTGTGTGTTTGTGCGTGTGTTCTTGTGATTGTACCCATGTACATACACACAAATGAGTGTCTAACCAATAAAAAAAGAGAAACTACATAGAAATACATTGTGTAAATACAGTAAGGGTCTTCAAGGGAGAAATATGTGCCTTTATACTTTTGAAAAAAAAATACTGTAATTCATTGTTTTTGATGGCAAACACAATGTTTTATATATTGTTTTTATGGTGTATAGCAACTACTTTTTATTACCTGACATTTTTGTAAGTGTAGAATAAAAATAAACACTCAAATATGTTTTTGCTGTCTTGTGTTTGGTGTTTACAAGGTCTAGGATATTTTGGCCCTAAGAAAAGAAAACAGTCCATCAGTTTGTTGTTTTTCTGGATCAAATCAGATAAATGACAAAAAGTTTGAAATTAGAGTAAAATTGAAATTTATAAGGTTTTGATTTTACTGCCTTTAGACTAGTATGAACATTTTCTTGAGTTAAGCTAATAAAGCTCAGGAGAAAAACCAAAGAGAAAGTGAGAAAGCCAACCCAGTCGCAACAATAAATGTTGTCATTTTAAGGTTCTGAAAATCCCAAATATGTTGAATTTCTACATTTTTGAACCACAAATTTGTTGAATGTGAACATTTTTTTAGCTGCTGCAACCCTTTTCATTGTGACAAGTGATAAGTGTTGCTTTAAACAAATTTTGACTATCACAAAATGTTGTAAACTTGTGACAATTGCTGTTTCAAACATTTCAAGAACAGTTTCCTTTAGATTAGGCACCAAAAACCACTTGGTTAAGGTTACAGTAGGTAAAAAGAACAGGGCTTGGCTTAAAATAACTCATTCCGGACATGACTTCCAACAACTGGATGCAAACACCTCTCTCCCGGTTTAAGTCCCTAGGATCACAGTGCTTCATCACTGGACAAAAAAAG
This sequence comes from Centropristis striata, assembly GCF_030273125.1. Taxonomy (NCBI): domain Eukaryota; kingdom Metazoa; phylum Chordata; class Actinopteri; order Perciformes; family Serranidae; genus Centropristis; species Centropristis striata. The sequence continues at coordinate 23,002,859 of NC_081536.1, read as the reverse complement.
TTACAGATTAACATATCTGTAGTTGTAGAATTACATTTTTTTTTTTTTTGCAATATTGCAACATGTTGATTGGACTGGAAAGAGCTGGTAAAATAGTATTTAAAAAGTAAAGATATTACTGTAATTTGTTGGGCGGATTTTGGATGTCAAGGTTGGTTGAAAAAAAAATGACATCATGTGTTTTTTATAACCTCCTGAGACCCTGCGTCCTCATACAGCAAGCATCCCATATTCCCATAAAAGGAATTCACTTACAAGAACCACACCAACAGAGGTATACATTTGGAGATTGGCTCTTTCTGACAGAGTAGGAGGGTAGTGGTAGATGTAGAGGATGAGGGTAGAGGGGAAGGGTCGTGGGGATGATGGAAGTGATGGGGGATAGGATGGGGAGATGGGTTGGGGGATGAGGAGGAGAGGGTCGAGGGGGATGGAGTGGGTGATTGGGGATCAGAAGCGGATCCTCTGAGGGTTGGATGCTAAGGGGTATCGGTGTTGATGTTGAACGATTTAGAAGGTCAGATGACGCAGTAATTCTCCATGCATGCATTGGTAAACTCTGCAAACTTGTTACTTATGGTATGTGTGTATTTTGAGAAACAGACTTTGCGTCTACTTTATGGTAAATGGTAAATGGACCTGCACTTACTATATAGCGATTTTCTAGTCGCTTTGCGACCACTCAAAGCGCTTTACACTACAGACTGCGCTCATTCACCTGTTGAAGTAAGTTAGACTGTCTTTGTGCATAATTGACTTAGTAACATTCACATTATACAGTGTATAACTTTAAATTAAAATGAACAACCACCTAAATTACTGGACCACCCATGAGACCAATCGTTAGCAAAACACCAGTGATTACTGTAGCGGCCAATTGGAGTTTGATCAAGCGGCGCTGTCCGTAATCCAAATTGATTTAAAATTACTTACACATAGTAACATAATTATATATAAATGTCAGCTTAGATGGTGAATGCTTATGTATCCATTTTTAAGTATCATGTCATTTATGTCTGCTTATTTTCTTTGACATATAGAGACATATCAGTGTCTTATTGGTGTGTATGTATGTATGTATGTATATATGTATGTATGTGTATGTATATATATATACCATAGACTGACGTATATATATATATATATATATATATATATATATATATATATATATATACCATAGACTGTATATAATTAATAGACATAGTCACCGTGACGTCACCCATTGGTTTGTGGCCCGTTGGAAGCATCGAGTTTAGCATTACACTTGTCGCCATCTTGCATCGCTATCTTGTTTCTGATACGGGGAGCAGACCATATTTGGACTGTGGAGGAGCGAGAGGGATCTGACGACACTGACTACACGCCTCTCTACACCTCAACCTGACTGATTCATGTAAGCATTAACTGGAGCATTAACTGGGATGCTAGCTTTGGCTAGCAAAAAAACAAAAACAAAATGTACGTTACTTACTTACTTAACAAAAATGAACAGCGACTCCTTGGAGTGTCTGTTAGTCCAACCAAACTCTGAACAAGACATATTTACTGAACAAAACGTTCAAATAAACTGTCATTAAGTGAAAATACAGTGAAAGGGTCAAAGTTATGAGACCAAATCGGTAAACGCCCTTTTTTTATGTCTATAACGTTATATATAACTTTATTGACACGTTGCTGTGGGTACGCATTGCTCTGCTTCTCTTCTGATGACGGTTTGCCTTCTCAGTGACCTGTTAATCAAAGGTAGCCACGCCCCAAATCATATGATTCTTTATCTTTCCACTGAACCTGAGTCCACCTTCCCTCCCTCCTTCCTCACTGACTGCCTCCTCGAAATACAGTCCTGGTTTTCATCCAACTTCCTGAAACTGAATAGTAACAAAACAGAAATTCTACTCAGTGGCACAAAAACCACCCTATCCAAATCTCCCAGTTTCACAATATCCATAGACAATTCCAACATCTCTCCATCCCCCAAGGTAAAGAGTCTGGGTGTCATCCTTGACAGCACACTCTCATACACCTCACACATCAGTCACATATCCCGCTCAGCCTACCTCCATCTCCGCAACATCAACTGCCTCCGCCCCTCTCTTACACCCCACACAGCTGCCATCCTGGTCCACAGTCTCCTCACCTCCCGTCTTGACTACTGCAACTCTCTCCTGTTTGGACTTCCGCAAAAAACTCTTCACAAACTACAACTGGTACAGAACTCAGCAGCCCGCATCATCACAAGGACCCCATCCAGTCACCACATCACACCAGTCCTCCAGCAGCTCCACTGGCTCCCAATCACACACCGCATCCAGTACAAGACTCTACTGCTCACCTTCAAGGCCATTCACAACCTCGCCCCTCCATACCTCTCTGACCTCCTCCACATTGCCACACCCGCCCGCCCACTCAGATCATCTTCCTCCACCCACCTCTCCGTCCCCCCTGCCCGTCTGGTTACCATGAGGAGCAGAGCTTTCAGTCGCTCTGCTCCCTTGCTCTTGAATTCCCTTCCCCCTTCCCTTCGCAACATCACATCTCTCAATCAGTTCAAATCACAACTCAACACTTACCTATTCAGACTCACTCACTCCGTCTGATCCTCCACACAAACCCCCCTCCTTAATAGTAATGTATTCGTAAATGTTCTATGATGTTTAGATTGTATGATGTGTATGATGTTCTGCACTGTTTTATCCATGTTGTGAGGCGACCTTGAGTGCCTTGAAAGGCGCCCTATTAAATAAAATGAATTATTATTATTATTATTATTATTATTATTATTATTATCTTCTGTTTTCTTCTAAATGGGGCCATTATTAGAACTTTTAACACCAAATTGTCTTGAAGAAGGTTTTTTACTAGCAATTGAGACTATAGCGTTGTCCTAAAAAAAAATTCTGAGGTAATAAATCAAGCAGGCGGCAATCTCCGTGCCTGAGCATGGAAGCCACCAGGAAGTGCATAAAGCCTGCAATTCACCGAAAATTCCAGTAGAGGGTGCTAAGTTTGGCTGCAAAAGAAATCTGCCCATTCATTTCAGTGCTAAATTTGAAAACTTCTCACTTGATTTATTACCTCAGAGGCGAGCCGTCACCAGGAGAGAAGCAGAGCGTATCCACGGCAATGTGTCAATAAAGTTATATATAACGTTATATAGATAGAAAAGAGGACGTTTAGCGGTTTGGTCTCATAACTTTGACCCTTTCACACTATATTTTCACTTAATGACAGTTTATTTGAACGCTTTGTTCAGTAAAATGTCTTGTTCAGTGTTTGGTTGGACTAACAGACACTCCAAGGAGTCGCTGCTCAGTTTTCTGAGGTAAGAAAGATACATTTTGTTTTTGTTTTTTGCTAGCCAAAACTAACATCCCAGTTAATGCTCCAGTTAATGCTAACATGAATTAGCAACGGCTTCTCTCAGTCGGGTTGCCGGTGTAGAGATGCGTGTAGTCAGTGTCATCAGATCCCTCGCGCTCCCCCACAGTCCAATTATGGTCTGCTCCGCGTATCGGAAACATGATGGCGACGCAAGATGGCAACGAGTGTAACGCTGAACTCGAGGCTTCCAACGGGCAGTCCACAAACCAATGGGTGACGTCACGGTGACTACGTCCATTATTTATATACAGTCTATGAAATCAAGTGAGAAGTTTTCTCATTTTGCACTGAAATGAATGTACAGATTTTTTTTGCAACCAAACTTAGCACCCCCTGCTGGAATTTTTGGTAGAATGCAGCTTAAGGCACTTCCTGGTTTGCCTCCCTGCTGAGACACGGAGATTGCCACCTGATCTCTCCAATCACAGCGTAAAAATGATTGGCTGTTGATAAATGTGGCGGCTCAAAACAAGCGTCATTTAAATGTGACGCCCTAATATATACCTGATTCAGAAGGCTCGCCTTCAGAGTTTACGACACCGAAGGACGCAACACTGCCAAAACGAGGATTTCTTCCCCCCTGAAGTCAACTTTATTAGCAAAGTGCACCGTTACAAATAACAATAGGGGCCATTTAGACATATTAAAGAAATACGCAGCGACACAGGTTTATGAAATAAAAGTACTTATAGTTATAAACTCAAACGAGGTTTGAGTAATTAATTTATACACTGTGATATATAAAGCCTAATAAACTATATAATATCCAAATATTGCTATTATTATGATGGAGGGATACTATTCACCTCTTTACATTTACTAAGAATTCTATCTTAGTCAGAGGAGCGTGTGGCAGCGCTGATTGGAAATGTTTCTATCCGGGCAGAACCGCTGGTGGAGGAGACGCTGACGCTCCAGTGTCCAGCAGGATAACGGTAAACATTTAATAGCAGAAGACAACAACATTTAATATCCTCAGCTAGTATTCTGATTAAAGAATTTCACAATTTTGCAGGGTGTATTTATTTTTAATCATGTTTTAATGATAAATGATGTAGTCTAAACATGTTTTGCTTTGTCACCATTAAAAAACAAAACACTGCAGAGTTTTATCAGCTCCAGGCATCGATACAATAGTCTAAGATCAATTCTCTGACTCAGACGTGTCGACTTCATGCTGACTCAAATTTGCGTACACAAGCTGAGAGCAGATGTGAGATCTGATCATACCCTCCGCTCACGTCCAAATTGATAAATGCAGAGCCTTGTGTAGAAATGATCTTACGCCCACTTTACGCTTACTTTCTGTCGTACACTCGTTTGATAAATGAGGGCCAATGTGTTTAACTTAATTGTATAACCTGTGTTTTTACTGTTATTCCACTCTTTCAGAGTTCACTATCATAAAGTCTTGATTAAACTACAGGAAAGCAACACACTTCCACTGTTGTTTTTGCACCATTAATATCATAAATAGATCCCAGTACATTAAGCATCTGTTATCACATCAACATTCAGAGACCTCTGCCCCAGCCCCTCAACTCCATCCAATGGCCTTGGCCCATCAGCCAAACCCAGTGGCCCAGACCAGTGTAGGGGTATCTGGTTGCAGATACAAATTGCCTCCAGCAGGGGCACCAAACTATTTACAGGTAAAAGCTAATTTAGGTCAATTTTGCTATCAGAATTTACTAAATGAATATTTAACACTTTAAATGAATTAAAGTTATCCTCGGAGCACCACCTCTTTACTTAGAAAGAGGAAAGATAGCAAATCATAGTAAATCAGTCTCATAAAAGTAAATTATCAATTTGGAACATTGATTATTAATTATGAATATAATTATAATCAAATTACCTTATTAATATTTAGTAAAGGTTAAAGGAATTTTGGAGTTCTTTTCATAGCAGAGATTTAGCGAATCACTCATTCATGTGCAACATTAAAGGAGAAGCATATTGATCCTAAAAGATATTTATTCTAAAAACAAAGTAAATCAAGCAAAACACACAATAACTAATCAAAAAGACTATTTACAGGTGAAATGTGGGTGAAAGATTATGTGTAACAAAATGGCCGACCAAGGGCGGTCATTTAAGTAAATCAAAATGGCGGTAGCCCTTTTGTTCTTGAATAGCAATAGACCATGCAGCCTTGAAAGTCTATGTGTTGTAGGAAGACAAATTAAAAGTGTATTTTATGTGGATTAGGGCGCTTTCACACCTATCTCGTTTGGTCCGGACTTTTCAGTTTGATCCCAACCTAAATTCCAGGTGTGAAAGGTGCCGTGGACCACGGTCCGCACCAAAGGACCAAAGTTTGGTCCGACCAAAAGAGGTGGTCTCGGTCCGGACCAAACGAACCAAGGTCCGAACCTTTTGCAGTGTGAAAACAACTTTTTTATAGTTCGGACCTTCGTATCAATGACAGGAAGTTTTTTTCTTCTTCTGCTCTCGAATTACGGTACAGGAAGGTCATCTTGCCAATACCAAGCACTCTCACGTATTACTCATTAAGCTGGTGCTGCTGGTAGCAAAAGACCAGCAAAAGTATTTCTTGCGGCGATCTGCCTGGAAGTGCAGCTGCGTGTGTGTGACAGCGGCCGTGCTGCTGCATGCGTGCGACGGCGTGTGCGTTGCTCCGCGGTGCGCCTCAGCAGGTGAGCACAATCACTAATCAGCGGCAAGGTAACACAAGACCAAGGACAAACATTTAATTGTGTGCACAACGGACGCATAACGCATGGGAAAAGGACTCAAACGGAGTAAAAGGTGGCTCGCTGGATTCATTTTGTGTAAACACATTAAGGAAGTAACACTGACGTCAGATGCTGGCCGGCCTAACAACGCAGCGTAACCAAAACAAAATGAGCCGCGGAAGTACACAGGGAGATGACATGTCCAGTAGAATTGTCTTGTAAAGTCCGTTATTCCTTTTGCAGTGTGAAACCAAAATCAACCAGAGCAAATGTATACAATGTAACAGAACACGGACCTTGGTTCAGACTCTCAGGTGTGAAAACGCCCCCGTAAGATTAATCGTACAACTTCCCATGATCTGGCTACAGAAAATATCACAAACATACTTAAACACACAACAGATCAACATCATTGATTAAAGCTTAACAAACTTGTTCTTGCTTATACTAACTGCCCAGTACTATACCACAGAGTCCAGAGTTGAAAGGGGGAAGCAGAAATCCTTTTGAAGAAGAATCAGGTCCCTTTTGGGTTTGGTGTTTCCAAAGTAATTTGCTGTTGGCTCCAAAAGCTTGGTGAAGGTCTCTGTGATTATATCCAGCATAGATCACAGGCAGGAAACTTAGAAGGGTGGTGGTGGGCCCAAGCTTGGTTTGGGGCCTTGCCGGCCTTCCCTTAGAGCTGGAGAGAGAGGGAGATTGTCTGGTCTACCTTCTGGAAGATCAGACCAGGACAGCAGACGTGCTGACCCTCTGAGGGGTCAAGGAGAAGAGAGAGAAGAAATGGATGCAGGAGACTTTTGTCTCTACCTGGGAGTTGTATTTCCTGTTGGTATTAGCCAATGAGATGCCTTTAGGTATATGCAGATACCTGTGGGGGGTGGGGGTCGTTTGTCTTTGTTTGGAGGGGAACAAAGAGAGACCTCCATCTTGGAAGCATGAAAAGAAATTGTTGACACAATTCTCACTGCTTTCAGTCCATAAATCCAAATGAAACTTGTGGAATAGCTGTGACCCCTACACCAGGATCTTTTTTGCTGTGATTTTTTAATTTATTGGTGTGTTATGTTGTTTAATAGAGGGGGGGTTTGCTATGATTTAATTCAGGTATTTATGTTATTTTGTAAATATGTTAGCTTGGATTTTTAATTGTGTTCAGTTCAATAAAGATCATGTTAAAGTCACACCAATCTTTGATCTCTTAATTGGTATACCCTTATGTACAAAGCATATTCACCTTATCAGTGTGTCTGACATAATTTTTTTTTGTTGTTGTTGCTGTACATCCATAGAATTTCCTGCTGTGGTATCCCTGCTATTACATTATCTTATAGTTTATCTAATCTTGTTATATATGTATTAATGTTTAATTCTGATAACATGTAAATATGTTCCTTATTTGTTTCTATGCGGCCAACAATAACGATAGAAGTGTACTTCAAGGCTGTCATCAATAAGTGGTGCCGTTGAGTAAATCTAACAGACTCTTCCACCTCAGCGCTTGACTCCACCCACCTCAACGCTTGACTCCACCCACCTCAACGTTTGACTCCACCCACCTCAACGTCCATTGAGCTCCGCCCCGAATTGCACACTGCAGTGAGGGGTAGTTGTCAGGTTGCCGGTGTAGAGAGGCGCGTAGTCAGTGTCGTCAGATCCCTCTCGCTCATATGCTGCGTTCGTCTGCACTCGGAACTCGGAAAGATCCGACCTCTGAGTCGGAAAAGTGCAATAGAACGGCCCTTGAACTCAGGATTCCAACTCGGGAATTCGGGTAGGATCCAAGCAGCCCAAGTAGGTCGGAAATAGGTAGGTGTAAAATGTCAAAGCAAAATGGCGCCACACACCGTGAGAGGTAAACAGTCACTTTATCTTCAACATTTAGTCTGTCGTGTCGTTTAATTTAGCATTTGTGTTACTAAAAATGTAGGATTTCTTTGTTATACAGTCTATGGTCATAATAAATACAGTATCTCCAGACTGTGACAAATGTGATATGAGGTGTTTGCTCTCATTTAGTGTACGAGATTGATGCATTTTACTAACAAATGTACTAAATTTTCTCCCGGGGGATGACCTAGACCCCCCATATATATTAAAGATTTTCTCATGTGCTCAGACCTGCTTTATAGGCGGAAATGTCAAACCCCCCCCCCAATCTTCAACTCAAAGTTAGCCCTTGGTTTAAGGCGTGGTCCTTGTTCCTGCACTTAATTATAAAACTTCATAAGTGGAATTTGCTGGTAATAACTCAACAATAGCTCAGGTCAGGTATCTGATTTATAGCAGATTTTCACCAAGTAAATATAAAGTTAGAGTGCTGACATGGATCTGAAGAACATAATAATGCATATATTACAGCCAGTCTTTACACAGTCTGTGTTTTTATATCTCAGATTCCATGTGGTGAAGATCAGCTCTGTTCCTTTGTGTAAAATGATCCAATATGTCAAATGTTACACACCTCGAGGCGGTATGAGGAAAAGCTCTGATCTCCTGCACCTTGATCTCTGACATGTGATCAGATGTGAGACGGAGGATATCCTCTGTTTTCCTCTTTTTCAAACCAAGTGTAAATTCACTACAGATTCATGCAGTTTTATTATTGCAGGGGGTGGAGGATTGAGGGGTCAGACCTCCATATATGTATGTGATCAGATCCATATGAGTCAGGAAGACTTGGCTGAGCGACAAGATCACAGGGAGAGAGCAGAAGAGGCCAATGCCAAAGGGACATATATCTTGATTTGACACCCTGCTGGGACTACACACACACATTTAAAAATCAACTTCGGAGATTTAGTGATTTTGATCTGGCTGACAAATCTCACTCTAAAACAGGACCAGGTGTCCACACACCTTCAGGCTTTGTTCGATGCAAATGTTGCTATGTGAGGCCGCATATATGCACATATATGTCAGGAAGCTCAATTCCCAACAAGTCCTTATGACTGAACGTCAAAAAAGCTAATCTATTTTACAAATCGATCCACATGACCTCTACAAAAAGCTCTACTGCTCTAATGCCCTACTTCTACCCTCCAGTCAATAGAATATTGTAATTTTTCCAGTGAGAACAGTCTCTTAAATTCAGGCCATATTTCAACATCATGACCATTTATGTGTAGGGTTGCAAAATTCCAGGTATTTTCAAACTTAACAGGAACTTATGGGAAGAAGCGGGAATAAACTGAGAATTTACAGAACAGAAGGTTGGCCCTTCACAGAGAACTTAAATATAGTTGGGGAAAATATATTTTAGCATAATCTTGACTAAAACAACCACATTTGATGCAAGTACACTTGAATATCTGCTATTCCTCTGTCACCTGTTCAGTCCAACATTTACATGTTGAATGGGACTTTTTTTTAGGGAGAGGGGCTCTTTTCATTTATTTTATTTAACGTTTTGAATGGGACTTTTTGTGGATTTTTGGAGGAGGGGCATTTTTCTTTTACATTCAATTTTTGAATGGGTGGGGTCGGGGGGATGATGTTTTTGGTATAAATAATTAAAACTCGATTGAGTTCTACTTACAAATAAATCTGTTGAAATATCATGTTTTTTAAATTTGAAATATTTACAAAATTCCCCAGCTTAACTTCCCATGGAAGGTTTCTGGAAATTAACCGGAAAGTTTCCACCCCTTTGCAACCTACTCATTGTCTATTCAGATGGTCTTTATATTTTATGGTATTTCTCAATCTGTTCCACAGTTCTGTCCATTCACAGTAACCCCCTGTTGGGTTTGTTGTGTGAAACATAAAAAAGGGACCTAGTTGCCATCAGGCACAGAAAAGTTATTGGTGTCAGTTTCAGCTGTCTGCTATACATATGTATTTGAGCCTCCAGATTTAGACGTGTTGTTGTGCACCAAAGTTGGCAACCAGAAGGCGTGTCAGAAAGTGTAGTTAGCACGTTTTCTTTAATTATGCTGTTTGTTAGCTTGTTACTGGTGTCCGTGTGAAACAGCTGCTATGCTTTTATTATGTTTGATTGGCTTTTGAAGTAGAGACTCATCTAGCTTCCACGATGTTTGAATTAGATTCTAAGTAAATTCAAAGAGAGTACTCTGTGAAAACAAAACACCTCTCTAGTCACAAACTTTGCACAGATACAAGTCAGTATAGTCAAAGACTTTTACTTTACTTTACTTTAATGTTTTTTAAGTTATGATTAAATAAGTCTATGCTAATTTATAAGATAAAGATTAATGCAGAGGGGATTCATTTATAATTATTTTATAGTATATACAGTACTGTGCAAAAGTATTAGCAGGTGTTTAAAAATGCCTCAAAGAATTGATGCTTGTTTAAAGGGTGGTAAAGGGTGGTCACAGCAAATATTGATTTGATTAAGATTTTTCTTTCTTCACTCACTTTGCATTTTGTTAATTGATAAAAAAAAAAGAAACTATTAAGATTTCTATTTTTTGAAAGCATTCTTATTTTACAGCATATTTTCACACCTGCCTAAAACTTTTGCACAGTACTGTACATATATATATATATTTTCTGTCTTTGATGTATTGTGAATAGACTCAAATATGCACATGTACAAATGTAATACAAATGTACTGAATGAAACAAAGGAAAATGGTGAATGGTGTGGAGATGTGAAAAGAGTCAGCAGTCTAAAGTACAGACACATTTTCATCCTACAAATGTTCACTTCATCTCATATTCCCATCTACTGAACCAAATTCAAGCATGTGGTTCCTGATTCAGTATAGTCTCCAGACAGCCCAGGCTGGAGATGATCTTTCTAGCATGTTTTATTACTGACTTTGGTGCAAGATCACACTGCAGGAGTATATTTGAGTGTTGTTTTATGGCATAACCTAAAGTTGATTAAACAGTTAAAGGAGGCTAACAAGAGATAAAGTGAAACCTCAGAGAAAGCAGACTTTAAATATGCAAATATGCTCTCATCTCTCAGGTGCAGCCAGTTACTTTGATCACCAAGCTCAGCTCAAGTAGACGAGTTGAGCATTTAAAAAAAAAAAACTCCTTAAACTACTTCACAATTTTGAGCATTGTAAAAGACATTAGAGTGAGTATATGCATTTCGATGATACTCTCAAGGAGTGTGTTAACATTCATGACATTCAAATCTTTACATAATATATTTCTAAACCACAAATCATCATTTCAAGCAGATTTCTGACTCCTCGTCATATTTCCACGGACAGCACGGCCACAAAACAACTCCTAATGATTCCTCAGTCCACCAACCAAACCCTGATATTTTCTCATATTTCCTTTATGATCACACTCTCTAATCAGGAATAGGGAGTGCTTTTAGAAAGCTTTCACTGAGTCTTGTGAGCTGCACAGACACCAAATTCACCGTGTCATCAGTTATTCAGGCGAGGAGGATGGCTGGAAGAAGTGACGGATGTCTGCAGGAAGGAGTGGGACTGAAAGGAAAGAAAGACGGTGTTCTGGAGAGGAGAGAGAGAGGCATACTTCCATCTCATCTTTCGTTCTCCATCAACCTTAACCTCAACTCTGGTCTACTTGCGGCGACGATGAGGCAGGACCAGCTGGTGGCAACATGCTAAACATTGTGTTATGGTCAAAGTACAAAACCAGACTATTAAACTGAGGGATGCTTTATCCTTGAATACGATTACATGGAGACTGAGAATGGATAATCCTTTGAAGCCTGATCAAAGAAAGTCTGAATCTTGAAGTGGGCTGTATATGTGTTTACATGCAATAGGAGTCTTTACGGGTAGCTGTTTACATGACTGCAGCATGTAATCCAGTTAGAGGATACTCTGCGTCCTGCCATGAGCAGTGATGTTTGTGTCTGTTAGCATGAAAAACAGCACTGATGGATTTGACAGAGTCGCACAAATACCTGCACAAAAACACCAAATCATGTCTTTCGTGTTATGCTCTGTGCACTTTTAGGAGGATTTTTTTCCACAGTGGTATTCCCCTTTACTACTTCATTACCTTATTCAAACATATTATATTATAACAGAAATGGGCCTTCATTGGAGTCATCTAATAAAGTGAGTAAAAACTAAAGTAAAGGTATGGTTACTTTAGTATTTATTTTAAAAATAAAAGTTAAATTACTTTGGTTAAAAACAGGACTTACATAAAAGTAAGTGTTAGTTCAGTTTAATCAGTTGATAATTGTAAATATTGTAATGATAATGGGCAAAGAAATCAGTCTTAATATGTCTTCATTCATACTCAGTGTATTTTCATACTCAGTGTATTTTCAACAGGCATACTTCCTTTTGGTGGTTAAATACAGATTCAAGTTATGCAGCCAAGTAATATTCCAACCCTCAAACAAACAAAAAATGTTTTTTGAAAAAATACTCTCACCATGATTCTGACTATGATCCAAAATGAGTCAGAGGAAATACAGAAAATTGGTGCAAAAATCACATTAGATTTTCCACTTAATTTGGTGCTGAAGTATATGATGCCTACCTCATTTCTTTCTCTCATTTTAAAGCAATTTAAAAAGGGACTTCAAAGGAAATGAGAGTTATTATTTTGCACACTAGATGCCACATAAAGAGTGAATTAGAAAACTCAAGACAGTGTTTTCTACAGTGTTTGAAAAGTAAACCAAACTCCAAATACATTTGAACAGGCTAAAACAAGAAACCAGGTCGCTAAAATTGTCTGTGAGGTTTAAAGACTCAATCAAACAGCCTCTCTGTCCAGTTGAACATGAGGAATGTCTTCTATTGTCAGAGACAGACTGACTGTTGTTTCTAAAACCTGCCAACTTGTCTCTTTGCCCACATCTGTCGATAACATCTCATAAATAAAATCTGTCTCTATTGTTATTGCAGGAGGAGAAAAACTGTTTTCTTTAGGTCGTCTGTGCAAATATTTCACTGTGGTGTAACACAAACATCTACCAACTAAACACTGTGTCACAGACAGGTTCTGGTCTCATGTGGTGCATCAGGATTTGCCTTTGGGTTTCTTTTGTTTCATGTCCTCTGTTGGTCTGTAAGCAGATGGGTTTTTGTCTTTGTCAGAGGCAGAAATAAAGCTGTGGCATGCAGCTAAAGAAGGTAGGACATGGCGTTTCCAGATTTAGGGGTTCAGTTCCCTACGTGTCAGTCACGGTCGAGCGGGATTACTCAAATATACCAGTCCCCCCTCCCACATGGATGCCCACTGGAAACAGGCCTGGTCCTCATTCCTGGTTTGAGCAGCACTGCAGTCAACCATCACAAAAGCGGAGCTGCATCAAACATCCCACTGACACACTGACAAACAAACCTGAGTTCAAAACAACCGCTACAAACGCAGGAGCTGTTGCAGATGTAGACGCCGCAGAGGTCCAACATCTCACCGCACCGCGTTTGAAGGAACCTCGAAGAAAAGAAACGCTCTGGTGACTAATCAGCTGAGACATGTTGGCGTTTTGTGCTACAACACTGCTGTAATGTAAAGTAAAACATATACACAAAGGGTGATTTCAACAATGGCTGCCACTGTGGCTGTTTGACTAACATCCTGTCTGGGAATGGTAAATACTTCACAACAAGAGGAGGATATCCCCTTTCCTCATCCTCTCATCCTCTTTGTTTGCCCCTTTTTGAGTAGATAGAAAGGTCTGATCATTCAGTGTTAAGACACCTGGACAGTTTAGAAGAGGTGACATTTATTGGTGTTAAATAATGCCAAAAATAAAATACAAAAGTAATGTATTTTCATACATTTCGGCCTATATAGATGAAGAAAAATTATGATTTTCTTTGATCTGCTCAGATTTCACAGTGCTTCCTATTTGCACCATTTAGAAATTGTGAATCTGAAAAAAAGGAGAAAGATCTTTCAAATGAAGAGATTTCTAGTCAAAAGTGAACATTCTGCATAGACTCTCCATCTAAGAATCCATTTGTGAAAAGTCTGTTTGTGATTTTAACTTGGTGGCTTGAAATGTTAATTACCATCTCCGATAGTCATTATGTGCATGAGAAATGAGCTAACACATCATTTATTAACCATCACAGAGAGAAAACAGCACAACCTAAAAAAACAAACAGAGCTAAATACTGGCAGTGCTCTGTCGCCACACTGTGGTGTAAAGCATTAATTACACCCTGTTTCACTCCAAAGCATGCATAGTTTTGGCAGATTTTATGGTGAATTACATAAAGACACTTTTAAATATGTATTCAGATTTATTTTCTTTAAAGGTGTAAAATATAAGTAAACTATAAATTATTTGAGGAAGCAGCCCTACACCTACAATATGTTCCCTAAAGCCCACTCAGGAAATTATTCTAATTTTAATCTTTTAGATATTGTTTGATTTTGATCTTCAGTGGTAATCCTGGCAAGTTCACACAGCTGTGGTGAAAGAATCATGCAAATGATCTTGGCTTTGGTTTCAAATTTAATTCCAATAAAGAGGAACAAATATCACTGGCAAAATATCACTGGCAGTAAAATGATCTCAAGCACCAAAAGTCACTGGCAGTAAAATGATCTCAAGCACCAAAAGTAACTCAATTGTTATTAAAAATGAACAAAATAAACTAAATTGAAACTTGAGATCAGTTGAGGATTAGAGATCATAAAATTTCTTTCCCATTCCAAAATTCTTTATTTAAAGTCCAGAAGTCTGTGCTAGTTTATGCTGAAACATGGCTTAGTTCCTAAAAGTTAACATTTTGCAGACACAAATGTTTACATTGTAGGATTGGAATATCTCATGTTTATAAATTCTGTGGCCTACATGACTTGAGTAAATGTAGTTTTAATATGATTTTTTTAAAAACCACAACAGCAAGTGGGCAGTAAAAAGGAAATTTGATGCAGTTATTTAGTAAATTACAGACAAGGACTGAAGGATTTGCTAAAGGCTGTGCACACCTAAACAGTTATCACATCTGCTCAGGTGATGATCAGGTGTTGATAAGCACAGGTGTCACAGATAATGGTGCTCAGTTAAGGGTCCCAAAGCCACTAATCCAGCCTTCATCCATTTTAAACTTTCCTACTTTGACATATTAAAATATCAGCTGTGAATTATAAGTAATTTGTGCTGCCCTAACAGGTGCAGAAAAGCTGTCAGGGACAGGACAAGAGTCAGTCCTGCCAAGAATTTAATCCGACTGATAATAAAATCACTTTTGGATTCAGCATTGGTCTGCAGACTTTTAAAATATCTATTGTATGTGGACTTGGACATGGGGTTACAAAACATTAAAGGGGACATATTGAGGTCATTTTAGAGTTCGCAGCTATAAAAAAAAATAGAACACACGTACATCTATTTAATTGACTCTACATTTGAAAGACTGTTTTTGCGCCTGTCTCTTTAAAAGTATAATGTGTGATATTTACTTATGTACTGTTGTGTTGTGTATGTACACTATCCCAAAATTTTCCATAGATTTTTAAACTGAAACGAGAAATCTGTATATAGTCTGTCGCCTGTCAATGCCTTCATATCCTGTGCATGTGTCAACAGTTAGAAGCTGTCATAAATATACTTTATTACCAAGTTTTAAGACACGTTTCACAATAAACTTTACTTTAACACTTCAGGGAAACAATATATGCAAACATTAGTGTCAGCTCGAGCTCAGCTGTTCCGCTTCAGAGACACACAGATTTAACATGAAACTAATTCCGGCAAAAAAGCCCCCTGTTATGTAAAGAATAAATATTAAATATTAATATTAAACTCAAATCTAAATGTTAAAACCATGCAAACAGCTCATGCTGCATTATATGTTGCAACCTTCTTTATATTAAACCACGCCACTTATGTACGACGAAAGAATAGCCTAATTTAGCTAGATGGTGCACAGTGGGCCCTCTGTCTTCCCACGACTGGCTGAATTTGAGTTTTAGCCACCGATTTGAGGTCCGTCTTCGTCTAGCTAGCCCAAGTAGTCTATAGTTTCATCTGAATGGAAGTGGCCTTGATTCATTTAAAGTAGAGTAAACCTACTGGGTGGGTTTTTTGCATATTTAGAAAACAATAAAATTTAGATTTAATAGTTAAATTTGACATTTAGCCAATTTCTTTCTACTTTTTTTTCTTACATAAAACATATAACATATTTTGCATGAATTTCTCTCTCAAATGTAATTAAAGTGAGCAAAATGTGAGAGAAAAAAACCCTAACCCTAAATATTAAAATTACATCAGCTAGAAAACTGTAACAGATTTTTTTTTACATTAAACATAAGTTGAGAGCAACAAAAAATATAAATAATCACATTCTTTGGCCAATGCAGATCATTCTAAATGTTTATGTTGTAGTGTCATTATTGAGGTAGGAGCCTGTATTTGAAGGACTAAATCAAATCCACAGATAATCCCTGTGAGGTTCTGTTGCAGATTAATAGTTAAAGCTTTTAATGTAACGTTCACAGCTCAGTAACACGGTGACTTGTAGCTCCGGGCTGATCCCTGCGCTTTAAGTCACTGCACTCACTCCTCACAGCATCAGCACGCTTTGTTTTTTGGTGAGGCATTTCCTGGCTGGCTGTCTCACCATCGGCATATGCCAGCGCCTGGATGATGCGCCTCTCTCCCCGAGCATGACACACTTACTGGGGCTGCAGAGCCGAGCCACGGGACCAGCCACGGGACAGAGACACGACGAGGACGACACAGTCACACGGACACGCTGAAGCGAGGATGCGGGAGAGCAAAGAGAGCTAAATAAGATGATGATGATGATGATGATGATGCTACAGATGGAGGAGTGTTGATAGAGAAAGAAGAAGAATAAATAACATCTCTGCGGGTTGGAGGATGGTGACAGTGATGAGGGTGGTGTGAGGACGGGACCGCTCGGAGGAGGATGCTCGGACGACCGGAGCGCGTCTCTGCTGCTTCGTGTTGATCGTCGTGCGGGTAAATCTCCGGTATCACCGAGAGTTTAACGAAGCGCTATTCTGAGGAGGTGGGCCAAGTCCCGAGAGAGAGAGAGAGAGAGAGAGAGAGAGAGAGAGAGAGAGAGAGAGAGAGACTCGGGACTGATCACACTGGGATGTTGTTGCTGCTGCTGTCAGTGATGTGAAGCGACATTAAGGAGCTGATGAAAGGACTCCTGCTTGCGCGTGGACACATATTTCTACATTTTTGCAGGTAAGCATCTAATCTCTCTCTTTCGCTTCCTCCCCCCATCCATCTCTATATTAACTCACTCGCTCGCTCTCTTTCTGCTCATCATAAAACTACAAGTACATGCACCACTGTAGATGGAGGCTTGGCTGTCCTGAGAGTTTGTGCTGACATTACACTCATAGTATTTTTGCCTCCTACAGGATCACAATGGTGTTATGTAATATTCCAGTAGGTGCACTAACAGAGAGACCAATAAAAGCCTGCAGGTCAGGCTGATTCAGTTGTTGCATGTAATTATACATAAGTAGAATTTTGACATATTTCTTCTTTAGTATTTATATTTTACTTCCACTTTGCTATTTTAAAGGTCTATATTATACTTTTTAGTCCATGAAATGCATACAAAAGCCATAATTACTGGTTACTTTTAATATTTTAAACATGATAAGCTCATAATAATAGAATTTCATGTATTCTTGCATATTAAATGACCCGAATGTAAATAAAAATGACCTCAGCTTGCTGCAACATGAAAATCCTGCTTAGGCAGTAATGCATCACTAATCATAATCCAATAACTGATATTTAGGGTTAGGGTTAGCACTGACAAGATGCTATGGAGCCTAATGAGGTATTTTATTGATATTTTTAAGTATTAATGTAGTTATTTTAGATTTCTGCAGAGCTACTTTAACTCAAAGGTATTAAATGTCATTTTGAGTCATCAGATCTCAACCTGAGTGATGATATGTGCACATTTTGATGAACAGGTGAGGAAAACAAAAGCACAAAGTCAATATAAAGACAAAGAACATCACTGTGTTTCATAGACACATAATCTAACAAGAACTCCCCATACTCATTTTATTGAATTACATTGTTTTCTTCATCTAGGAATCTCACAGTGGTGTCGTTAGAGGCAATTAACATAAAGCAGATTTACTCTTACGTACCACAAACACACTGTAGGTCCCTATAGGACTTTTGTAGGCGTGTGATAGTGATTTTTGGATAGGCTCATCTCTCTCTCTTGCTTCGCTTTCCTCCCAGGCGTTCCTCCCACACACTTTAACTCTCGTGTTTCAGCAGTGAAGTACAGAAGCCTTTACAACCCTACAGTAAAAGTAGCAGTGCAGAGAGGGAACGCTGGCCAAATGTTTTCATAGGGTGCTTTTTTTTCACTCCGATCAGCATGCATGTGTGAGAGTTATGTAAAAGTTGTTTAGACCTATAAAAGAGAGGAAATCCAAACAGGTGCAGGTGACGTAATGAAACCATATGGGTCAAGATAAAAACAGAATACATAAACTGGATAGCAGAAAGTAGATGGCAAAAATATAATGCATAGTTATCAAGCCAGCCTAGTTTGACCAAATAATCATTTTGTATGTAATCACTACACATCATGTCACTCAACCTCGTCACCAGAATAAATATTGGCATTGCATGTTTCTGCAAACCACAGATAACGTTAAATACTTACATTTTGAACCCAAAATATGTTGATTATGCATGTTTGAACTGTTGCAACTCATTCTTACTGTGATTACTGTTGCTTAAACCATGCTGCAAACATGATGAGGGCAACACATTGTAAATATGTGGTGACTGCTGTTTTAAAAACTGAAAAGTTAGTCATCAAAATAACTGGTTTAAGGTAAAACTTAGAGACAGATAGATTTATTGGCATGCCGTTATCGGTGTATGCTGTCCGATGTGTGCTGTTATGAAAGCTTTTTTTACACAATATATAATGCAGAAATTGTTTATTTAGCTAATACTTTATTTCATATTTCTTATTTATTTTCTCTGTTATAATTTATATTGGCCGACAATGTAATGCATTGTTTGTATAATGTACATTAATGTAATTGTAATTATTATCTAATAAAGTTTTATGAGAAAGTAGCTCTCTGGGTACATTTGCAGAGTGGTGAAAATTCACAATCTACATAAAAATCATGTCTATTTTCATTCCAGCTCAAACATTTACTATATCGGCCACTATATCAGTTATCGTTGAATTTCCCTACTCTAAAATCAGTATTGGCATCTCTCTCAAAAATCCATAGCGGTCGGGCTCTAATAAAAATAACAGGGCTACTGAAACACTTTGGTTATAGTCATCTAACCCCCTGGTTTAAGGTTAGGTAAAAATAACAGGGCTATACTTCAAAACACAGACATAACTTCCATCAACAGGACACAAAGCCACTACAGAATGCAAACAACAGTCTCCCACTTCATAATCCTTCCTGGATTTGTTGGTCCCATCCACCTGCCCGACAGCAAACATATGCCACTATACATCGTATTGCCATGTCACAATGTCAAAAAACATGTTGATGATAAATGTATCCAGATTCATTCAAAGCCTACATTTTTTGCCAGCAAAAAATGTTGCAGATCAACGTCCCTGCAGGTTTGCAGAAACTTACAATACCAACATTTTAAGCTGGCGACTGGGTTGGTCATTACAAGACATGGAAATATTAGAAACTCAGCAAGTGCTCCAGGAGGCAGGTGACAAAGAATAAAGAGCGATAAAGTCCACATTGGGAAGACCAGGTTGATGCATGTATCAAACAAACATGATCTCACCCAGTAAAACACTGTTCACATCCTGTCTGAAAGCAACAAGCATACATGCCAAGTAGGCTTTTCACGTAAAAGTAACCAATAAGTTTTGTTTGAATTCAAAACAAGTTGAGAAAATGTCTTAAATAACACATGAAAAGCTTAAAAATTGCATATAAATGACACTAAATGTCCTTGAAAGTGACATGCTATATATATGCATTCCCATGAGTCACAGTGACCAAGAAAAGCCAAAAATATAAAATCCCCTTGATGCAGTCACAGTGTGGGCATCTGTTGTGTTAAAACCCTTGTTTCCAGTTTTAATATGTGTGACTTTTTCAGTGACAGCAGTTGACAGTTTGATCTAAAGAGCCTCACAGTATCAGGGCTGCATACAGTCTTAGTGCCAGGCTCCCCAGAGGATATCAAAGCCCTTCTACGTGTTATCTAAGTGGCTTTCTCTCTCCACTCAGCTATGAAGGTCAATGCTACAAAAAACCCTTTGACTTCAGAATGACACTTACAGATTTATGCAACATGTTTAACTCTTTAACTCGTAACAAATTCAACAGCTCAGGTTGGATATTTGAGATCTTTAGTCAATGCAAATGCAACAAACTAAGAGGGTGTATTAATAAATATCATTCTGTTTGCATCTATTAGTTTTGGGAGTACGAAGCAACTGCCATGTTCTTTAAGGAATTACAGGAACAAAGTCATGCAGGATGTGACAAATGGAAATTAAAAGAAAGTTTGTTATTAATATACAAAATGTTTGTTGCAGGCATTTCTTTTATCTTGCGGAGACACTTCCTACTTCTGATTTAAACCTTAATACATAAATATTAATGAAACTGATAACAGAAATTCAAAATGAGACCGGTCCATGTTTTTTTTTGCTTCCAAATGTATTGGTTTTCTTGGCAACTTGTTTAAACTTGGACCACTCCATTGAGAGAACTGCATCTCACTGTGCAATAAGCTGCCAAGTAAATTGTTAAAATAAGACACAGAACTGTAAAAAAAAATAGATATAACTAGCGTAAAAAAAAAAAAAAAATCCTGCACTTTAAATACCATGAATACAGTAAATTAAAAGCAGTTGCGTGATCGACCTTGTACCGAACGATGAACTCTGTTCTCCACAAGGACTGAACCTCTGACCCTCTCACTGTGGGGTCGGCTCAGTGACCCGGCTGTCATGGGAATTGAACCCACGGGCTCCTCAGCGCTGGCATTGCCGCTCTATAACCGCGGGGCCTGCCTGCCCGGCTACAAACACTAGTCAGTGTGAGATTGGTGCCGTCGCCGGGACTGACATGTTGAATGGATGACAGGGCTGTGTGGGCCAAATAGACTGTCAGAGAGAGCTGCGAGGAGATGGATGAGCAGAGGGAGAGAGGGGCAGAGAGAGAGAAAGCATCAGAGAGAGGAAATACCGGAAAGAAAGATGGAGAAATGATGGAGTGCTGCTGTGGCCACAGGCAATACCTGACTCCCTCAGTTTCTCCGTCTCTGACTGGTCCTGTCCCTCACTCTTTTTGTCTAATCTGTACAGTATCACCAGCCCTGCACAGTGCTGTAACACCTCAGGAATGTGTTACAGGTGCTGTTTTGGAGCAAATCGACAAGGTACTTGTGTTTTTTTTCCACTTTAATCACATCTATTCAACAAATCCTCACTACAAATTGACCTATATTGTTAAGTTTTAGTTCAGTTTAAGCATTTAGTCGTCTAAAATCTTGGGATATTATGTCCGTTAAAAAAATCTGTAAGAAAATCTTCACCATGCCATGTTGGTATCAGTTTTTTCAGCGCAACCTCACCTATATGTCCTGATAATTAATTTTTAACTTTGACTTACTTGATCAAAATTTTGAACCCAAAAGAAACAAAGGAAAACATGAAATCTGATCTTGAAAATGATGTTTCAAAACACAGAATTATAAATGTTGCAAATATGAATACAGGTTTCAAATATAACATATAACAGGTAAAATGAGGATCATATCTATCTTTCTAATCTCTATTTTTATACTAAATATATTTGACATTATCTCCAGTTTTACTTGGCCGAAAATCATCAAAATAAATCTGGCTTGGGGTTTCAAGCCAGAACTTTAGAAGGAAGCTGATGGCAAAGCTTGATGTTGCTTCATATTTTTGTCATGAAGAAGTAATGTGCAGGTGCTTTCATGGACTCCAGAGGATTAAAATTACTTGGTTAAGGTTAAGGAAACAATACCTGCATGGATAAAAGAATCCAGCATTGAATGTTGGTTAAAATCAATGTAAACTACAGTCTCCTCCCTAAGATCTTCCTGTAGTGTACGGTATAGCGATGTCACTCTACTTCTGCCTTGCCACTTAGAAAGAAAAGTAATTACTCTCTTCTGTTTGTCATTAAGTGTTGTGCTTTGCCTAAACAGTATAATCTCGGCTTTGTCTTGCATGCAGACTAGTAGCAGAGTTTTTTTTTGTAATCACACATGAAATTTGAAGTATTTTCAGAAGCCTTTCATCTCCAACCAAGCTCTCTCTAAGGACATTTATACGTGATTTTGAGAAATTGGCAGGAGCCTCCTGTTGGCAGCTAGAAGCAACACTAGTCTGTGGAGAAATGACATCATTCCAATTTTGAAACTGTTTTCTAGTCTATAAAAATCTGAATCCTTCTGATACGCATCTTTTATTCTGTCTGAAAATGCATTTAATAAGATTTTCTTATTATGTGTGCTGCATGTGGGAGGTTTTATTTCTTTTAAAATGTGTCTTTGTTTGCCTTTGTCATCATCATTGCACATATCTCCACCTTAACTACTTTAAACCCCTGCCAGCCTCTTTATAAGCAAGACTGTTTTAATCTGAATTAACTTGCACGGTTAATAAATCGTCTCAACAGCAAGGGTCGGAGTGAAACAGGTTAGAGAGCCCCTTCTTGTGAAACAATATTTAAAATAAGGCTCAGTTTGTGCTAACAGTAATCATCTTAAATATGATTTAATGCTTCAGTTTGGATTGTTGCACTGTTGCAGTGTGCTATAGGAGCACTTCTAAAAATATCGGAGCAACTTATGTAACTCCATTACTTACATTGAAATACTATTTGTTTTTGGCAAATACCTTTATTATAGCTACTGTTAAAATGCTACTGCTGTGCCACAGCTATCTACTGCATGTTGAACATTATAGTTTCTTCATGCAGTGTGATGTGTCACTAAAACAACAAACCAGACACATCTAAAGACTTATGTTTCCGATGTAGTCATTGCTGTTTTTTCAACAGGCAACATGCCTTAATTACTTCCTCAAGTATCTGAAATGTTTTCAATTTTCTTTATATCAATGACATACTCAAAAGGAAATAAAGGGGAAATAAAATACTTAATACCAGATTATAAAAGTTGAAAATATTGCTATTTGTATGCATGCCAATCATAAATGTGAATATGTAGTCAAAAAACATATAGAACATAAAATATGTTTATATTCATCAAACTAATCAAAGAGTAACTAGAAAATTTCCTCTGGGCGAAATTTTGAAAGGGCCACGGGGGGCTACTGCCGGTGTGTGTACACTATGATGAGATTCTTCAGAGATTTCAAACAATTAATACTAGTAATGTTATGATACTATATAATATACAAGGAGCACACCTACAACAAACATTCCTCTTCAAGTATTTATTTATACAGCAACCTATGCCCTTTAACCTCAAAATGTGTGTGTTTGTGAAACATTTGTATCTGGAGGAGTGTGCGCGCTTACGCGCGCATATGTGTGTGTGTGTGTGTGTGTGTGTGTGCGTGCGTGTATCTTTAACTGTTATTACATTAAATGACCAGTGTGTGTGTGTGCGTGCGTGTATCTTTAACTGATATTACATTAAATGACCATTGTGTGTGTGCGTGCGTGTATCTTTAACTGTTATTACATTAAATGACCATTGTGTGTGTGCGTGCGTGTATCTTTAACTGATATTACTTTAAATGACCAGTGTGTGTGTGCGTGCGTGTATCTTTAACTGTTATTACATTAAATGACCAGTGTGTGTGTGCGTGCGTGTATCTTTAACTGATATTACATTAAATGACCATTGTGTGTGTGCGTGCGTGTATCTTTAACTGTTATTACATTAAATGACCAGTGTGTGTGTGTGTGTGTGTGTGCGTGCGTGTATCTGTAACTGTAATCACATCAAAGCATCAAAGCGTTGGGGTCGACCAATCAGAGCAGAGCAATCAACGGAATTAACAGCTGTGGAATCTTCTGGCAGAGTGAAAGCAGCCAGAAGTGGGCAGAGTGAAATTTCTGGCCTCGAACAGAAAGCATTTTTGGCAAAACCATAATACCTATCATTGATCCGACTTCACTTTGAGCGTCCTGAGTTCTCCCTGAACCTCTACATATGTTTTTTTTTAAGAAAAATGAAAAAATAGCTTTGTTAGAGCGATCTAAAAAAACAGTTAAATCTCATTTTTTCCGAAATCTTCCTGCATTTTTAATATGGGACCCAATGAGGCTGTTGGTGGTTTTGGTGGCGCATCTTTGCGTCGTACGCCCAAACTGTAACTCTGACAGCTTTACCAGAGGATTGTGAGTGAGAAGACAAATTTTCCTACATTTCTATGTATAAATTATTTCTGTAGAGTGGAATTTGCGGCCTGGACTGCAGTTTTAAAATTTATTTTTTGACAGTTTTACCTCTCCCTCTACACTCTGAGCGATGACATCACACACTCTGACACGAACATTCCGTGCAATACACACCCATTATAATCTCAGAATTTCTCCAAATATGATCATGGTCATTGAACAGGGATTGATAAAAAACTATATGACCTATCGAAACGCAAAGTAATACACCAATACACAAGACTTGTGTCTACTGTTTAAAGTTTAAATGGAGTCTCTAGGTGAAATTATGCCGGAGAAGTAGACGTCTGAAAATCTTCAATTAATGTTCTTTTTTGCTCATTTTCTTTCGGCCGTCCCATTCATTTCAATGCAAAATTTTGGGCAGTTTTTCGCGACTTACGTCGCGAAAAATTCATATTCCGTAGAGAAAAGTAATAGCACACCGATCCCGATCACACCGCACATTTTGATATATAATTTGTAGCGGGACGAAATTGCGTCCGCAAGAGGAATAGGAAGAAATCCACAGTATAACAGTAGTACAGTATAACAGTAAGCCCCGAGCACTGGTCCCTACAGCTATTGCTGTATGGGACCAGTGCTCGGTGCGATTGCCCCGAGGCCCTAATTACGAAAAGTATTGCTGCCACACACACACACACACAAAAAGGCTCACTATCATGTTATAACGTGATAGTTTCATGTTATTTCATGATAACGAAACGAAACAAGCAAGAATGGATCTATCTATCTATCTATCTATCTATCCATCTGTTCTTGCCTCTATGCTTCTATTCTTGCTCGTTTCATTTAATTTTGTTCTGATGAAATAACGTGAAACATATAAAGATCA
This sequence comes from Centropristis striata, assembly GCF_030273125.1. NCBI lineage: Eukaryota > Metazoa > Chordata > Actinopteri > Perciformes > Serranidae > Centropristis > Centropristis striata. The sequence continues at coordinate 22,977,620 of NC_081536.1, read as the reverse complement.
TTATCATGAAATAACGTGAAACGTGATACTTATGACTTAAAAATGTAACATTTATCACCTTAAAACGTGAAACTTGTCACATTATAATATACTGAGCCTTTTTCTTGTGTGTGGCAGCAACACATTTCCATAAGTAAAAACTTAACAACAAGTCAATAATCCCTTAATAAGTCATTGTTGAAAGGAGGTTGTGCTGCAGTGCTAAACCTAAAATCCAATGAGCATCCTCAAAAAATTGGGAAGGTAGCACATCTGAAATTTCAAGCTGAGTTGAGAAGGACAAAATACTCTCATTTCACTTATTAATTTAGTTGGCACAGACCCTTCATTGCTTTCATTAAGTGCGAAAGTTCGATGTGCTAAAAAGCATAAATGTGATCATCCTTTTCAGCTTGAAATGTAAGATGTGCCTATCCACAGTGTTTTGGATCATATTTTGTCCTTCTTCCACACAACACACGGCCCAGATGTTATTTAATTTTAACGCTCATTTACTGTAATTTAGAAGAGATCATGTTGTAGTTTTCTACCTCACTCTTCATGTTGTAGCTGTAACTCTGTAGCTTCACTTCTTCACTGTGCAGTCGGGTTAGAGTTGACACAAATCCTTTGAGTTCTGTTCTTCTCTCATGCACACAATCACACAAACACACACACACACACACACACACAACAGTACAAGACCGGGGGGAGAAGAACCCACAGTGTGTGTGTGTGTATGTGTGTGTGTGTGTGAGAGAGAGAGAGAGAAGGAGAAGGAGAGAAATGAGATAGTTGAGTCTCGCTGCCAGAGTGTGTTGTCTGTAATATCTGTCTGTGTGAGCAGGGACAGTTATGTAACAACAAAGCAGAATGCATCGTAGGTTCACATGAGTCACACACACACACGCACCCGTGCTCCTGTACACACAGGAAGTGAGGGATTAGATCTTACACAGCATTCATGATTTATCAGAATTAGAAGAAGTGCAGCATGACATCGCATCACCATGACTCGGCAGAGCGTTCGAAAGGGTTTATATACACAGCTCACTTCTATTTGTGAGGACAACTACCATATACAGTGTCTCAGTATGTCTCTTTTTGGACCCACATTCAGGTCAATGTTCAGGACTCATAGTGATGATCTCTAATAAGACAAAGACTATTCTTAGAAAACAAGAAACATACGCCACGAAAAGGCTTCAGTGTATTCGGAAAAAATGAAAGAAACAAAGGAAATGTGAAGCTGTGCTTGAAAAACGGCAGATTATGAAAACAGGAAGATGGGAAAGTTATAGTAAATACTAAGTATACTACGTAATAAGATGCTTCCTGAGTAAATCTGAACTCCTCAATACAAAAATGGGATTATAATCTAGCAATGGGATTATAGTTAATTCTAATATCAATGTGAAATTCCATTCTGGTCATTAAAATAAAATTGTGGATTGCACCTTTGCAACAGCTGATATGTTGAATTTTATTTCTTAACACTACAAGCAGTTTTCTTTCACTACTCATCAACACAGACACAGTTTTAAACACATGGTTAATGTTGTGAATTCAAACATTACTACTTGATTAGGTTCAGGAAAATATCAGGGTTTGGGTCAAAAAGTATAACGTTTCATTTTCACTTTTAAACTGGACACTAACTGTGGTTAAAGTCCACATCTAACCAACCACCCCAATCACCTCGATTTGTAGAGTATGACGCTTTTTTTTTTGCTTGTTTTTCTGGCAGCTGGGCTGAAAGAGCCAATGCAACAATTCTAAGGAACATGTGCAGCATCAATGGTGATTATTGTTAACAGGAGATGAGGTAGGGGTAAACGGTGTGATCAAAGGACAGGGCAGCATGGAGGACGTTTAAATTGAAAAAAGTTTGAAGTGAAATTTTGAAATGTTGCATTAAAGAAAATGTGAATTAGGGACGTTTGCATCAACTGGTATAGAGAAAATAAAAAAAGATACAAGAATGTACTTTGGTCAGAAGATGGCAGTGAAATGTATTAATGTAGGCTAATCTGTCAGTAAAAACAAGAAGTAGAGATTGTGCAATATAGAAAAATACAAAAAAGAGGTTAGTAATTTGGCCATCCACGAGAGAAAACAGCAGATCAGTCATGTGAGTTAAATGTTCGCTCATCAGTACTTATTCAGAAAAAGTGTTTCCATCTCCCATTTAGAGCATTAACAATTTTTCGAAAAAAGGCAAAATCCACCTCAAGCAAGTGTAAAAACTTAGTTGATTTGACTCTAATTAATTAACTGAATTAGTTAGACAGAAATTAGTTGATAGGAATACGACAACTAAACAGGTGGCTTAAGATGGAGAACACCCACCAACTGATTTAAACGAAGCCTTGTTAAATTATATACCCTTGTTTAACTCAGACTATAAACTGCACTAAAATAATAATAAAATAAAATGTATTATTTAAGAAAGAGGATGAACAGGTTCTGAATCAGCTTCCCTGACAGCAGCTCAGAGTTCCTTCCACAGAAAAGAAATTGGGAATTGAAGAAGAGAAGCCTACAGAAAAATTGCTTTAAAATGCACCAAATTGGAAGTATATGTGTGGGTTTTTTTCTCTCACAAGGTGTTTTTACGGTATGTTGTACTTATATTCCACCTGTTCTCACATCCCTATAGAGAAGCAGTAGTATTTGCGTAAATGTATCTATGTGTGTGCGTGTGAGTGTGGTTCAGGTATTGATTGGAACATTTGAACCCTGTGGCCATGTTCCGGAAAAGAGCAATGAACACACATACACACACACATATTCACACACAGGGTGGCGTGGGTGGCCACTTGACTGCCTCACACACACACACACACACACACACTGCCTGGGGCTTTATAAACAGCCGGGCTTGGAGGTTGTGACTTGCACATCAGTCTCTCCTCCTCTCTCTCTCTCTCTCTCTGTTTAACAACACAGCCTCTCTCTCTCTTTATTTATTTCTCTCATTCTCCTTCTACCTGCCTGCTGTTTGTTTTCTTTCCCTGCTCTCTTTAGGCCTGCTCCCACATTGTCTTCTCACTAATGTGCCGATCTCTCTCTCTCCCTCTTCCTCTCTCTCTCTCTCCGTGTCTTTGTAGTTACATATATAGCAGCTCTGTGTGGTAGAAACCAGTTGAAGTTGGCTTCCTGCCTGTTGAGATGTGCCAATAGGAAACACTGTGAACAGGGGTTCATGCTGATGAAATTGATCTGCTCAGGTAAGGAACAACACATTCTCCTTTTTTCATGTTGTTTTCATGTTTTAATTAGTCTCCTGGTATTAAGTGTTATTTGTTCTGTAGATACCAGGAGGGGAGTACAAAGAGTGATTGTTGCATTGTTATGTAGGATAACGTGACGAGAAAAAAGCTTCATCTGGGAATCATGTGCAAAACAAATGACAAGACACAAGATACTAAGACATGTTTGCATATCAAAATCTAATATGATGCTATGAATCTAATATATGAGATGAAAAGCACAAAGTTGTCACATATTAAAAAAACATGAGAACATACAGTGTTATGAACAGAGAAATAGAAAATGTACTTACAGTAAGAACAAAGGCCCTGTAGTGATAAACCAGCATCTTTAATATCATAATAAACTTAATGGGTTTTTTTTAAGAAGAAAGTCTCAAATTACTTTCCGTTTAAACACAGAAAAGAGTGAGTAAATTACAGATTCCAGATTGTTGCAGAAAATAGAGGCGACGTGAACAAAAAAATGTTAAAACAAAAAAAATAATTTTACACTAAACTATTCAACGATATTTCATGTTAAATAATGGGCAGATATGTACTACATTCATAAGTACATAAAACGCACAGTTAACTTTTATTCTCTTGATTAATCAGTCTGGGCCATATTGGACAGATTTTGAGTTCCTGGTGGTCTGAAAATTTGCAGGAAACCCACGTAATCCAAACTGTTACATTCAGTATAAATGTACACCATTATAGATGTATATCTGTGCTAAAATATTGTCATTTAGCTTTGATTTTTAGAATTAAGTCTGTTTTACAATTGTCTGTCATTGAGCAGTTGTGAAAAGAAACATATTTGCTGAGAAAAAGAAGTTGTGTCCTGTGTGCTTCCACAGCACATTTTGATTTGTTGTTGTTGTGGGTATCCTTGTTTATTTTTAGCTGGATTACAGGTTGCGCTTTTAAACTCCAGAGAACAAGGTAGACATATTTATGGAAGCTTCCCATCTCAATAAAAGATGAATCGCTGTCTTATGCAACAACTCCTGACCACACTGAAGGCTGGGAGGAGAAGGAAGGAGGGAGGAACAGATGGATGGACAGACGGACGGATGAATGACGTTTATAGACGTGTGTTTTCTTGTCACTGTTGCCCTCCAAGAAAAGTCTATCCTACTGTACTTCCTTCCTCTTTCTCCTTCCCGTGCATCTTCCCTATCTGACTCTCAGTCCTTTTGACACCCTCTTTATATCTCTTTCTCTGCATCTCCCACCTTTTATGCCTCCCTCATTCTTTCCTCCCGACTCTTTCCCACTTTCTCTTCCCCTCTCTGATCTATTATTCACATCCCTCTCTGACTCTTTCTCTCCCTCCCCTGACACCTGAAATCCCTCCGTCCGCTCCAGGGCGTTTAGACCTCCACCAACAGTGCTTTCCCTCCTAGGAAAAGAAATAGAATGATGAATAAAAGAACAGAGCGGAGAGACAGATAAAAAGCTTTGGGAAGGGCAGCTCTATAGATATGTCAAGGTATTCCTCCATGTGGCTGATTGTATGGGTTGACATTTTACACAGTTATCCTCTAAAAAGGCTGCTTCCCGAGTCCAGCCATGTAAGATTCAGCTAGCAGCAGACGTTACACCATAGTGGAAATATTTAACACACCTGAGACAGATCAGTGACTTCAGCCGTGTGATGCTTTCTTTAAAAAGGTGTGTCCTGTTGTTGGATTTCAGCAGATTGAAGTTTTTTTTGTAAATTATGTGTTTCTTTCCTATATAGAGTTGCTAGACAGAGGTAAGGAGTGTGACAGCGAAGTGGGAAGAAAGAAAATGGAGTATAAAGGATGAAAAGTCGGTCTTAAGGTGGGCTGAAGGGGAGTGGGACAGGAGGAGTTTGACCCAGGAGAACGGGGTTTGTGTCCCATGTCAAAATGTCAAAAAAAGTCGACAATGTAATTTGAAGTAACTTCAGTGAACTTCTGTCTGCCACGTTTTGAACTGACAATCTCACTTGCGCTAACAACTTAACTTCCAGCATTTACATGCATTTATTTTACTTTTTGAACCAACTTTTAAAAAGCCTAACCAGGGAGTTGTGTGCCCTAACCTTGGTGAAGTTGTTTTGTAGCACAGAAGAGAACGGAGCAGTTTTAAAGTTTGAGATTTATTAAATGTTTGGTGATTGGCTTACTGAGGTCGAGCCAAAATGTGATTGGTTGAACTGGTGAGCGTGAAAGCCCCCAGCCAGCTGAATGAGTTGGAGGTAGGAAAAGAAAAGACCAAGGAGAATAATAATAAGATCAACCTATCCTCACACAACAGTTTATTAGATATCTTGTGAAATGTTATCATGTGGTATGCGATGAATTTCTAGCAACAAACTTATCACTCTGAGCAAGCTCCTGCAGTGCATAACCTGTTTAGGCAACAGATGTACTTGGTTAGGTTTATGAAAAGATTGTGGCTTGGGTTAAAAAAAAAAAAAAGTTATGATATTAGTTAACTGTATAAGTTACGTCAAATAGGACACAAACAACTTTCCCCTAGTTGTAAGTTTGAACCATCCATCCAACCTCTCCTCCCTACGAGGAATTTATCGCTCTTTATACAATGCCACCTAACTTCTTTCTTTTGAGGCAGCCCTTCATCTCCTGGTTCACAATTACATGGGTTATACACAAATAGTGCCTTTTTTCAGAGCACTGTAGCAGCCTGTTTTGAAAGGCACATTAACCTTTAGTAAAATTACAGTATGAGAACTTGTGTAAATGTAAAAAGTTCTGATGGAAAGAGAGCAAAAAAGTGATTGTGAAGTAAGATTATCCCTGTGGAGAAAATGTAAAATCCCCTACTGAAATGTAATAGGCCTGTTTTTTGTATTAAGTTTCTTCTCCTTTGTCCAGGTGTTAGCTGTGAAACCAGAGATTAAGCTTTTCTGTCTTTCAGACAAAGACTTTACAGATTTGTTTTAATTTTGAGCTCTATAACACATCTGAGACTACCAGCAAAGGGATAAGACTTCAGTCCATACCTAAAGCAAGGTTCTATAATTACTTAACTTTTTCAGGATAAACAAGGATACTAAAACCTCTATCCTGACCCACCTTTGGGTGCTATTGCAGAGTGTAAAAGAGGCTGACATGTGCCACATGGCAGCTGTTTGAGCCCGAGGGTTGCTGCTGCTGCTGCTGCCCCAGAGAAGGGCACGAAGTCCCCAACTGCCAGCACAAACATCCACATCTGTCTACATATTTAGGGAAAGTCAATCTGTAAATTTATTTACAGAGTAAACAAACATCTGACTTCAAATATTTTCTTAAAGGCTAAGAGGCAAACTGCTGCTAAAACAAACTGTTATCATGTAACAGTGTCTCAAAACACGATCATGATCTTGATCAACAAAGATGTTATTGTGTCATAAAAGTTAGACATTATTTAAACAAATATTTGCGTGCCTGCCGTGCACACATTAACTGGAATGGCCTGTTGGTGTTGGTGTGTGTATGACTGTGTTTGTGTGTCTGTACTCATGCTCCACCCTCTCACATTACCGCAGAAGATAAAGGCTAAACACAATCTACATATTACAGCACTGGCATGTGTGTGCATCAGATGAGGGCAGATCTGAAATGGAATCTCCTTCTGTTCCCCCTCGCTGCACACATCTTCTATCCATCTATCAGCGCTGCGCCACAACGCCTCGCCTTCCCGCCACCGAGCCATCAATCATCACATTCCCGTGCTTTATGGAAATGGGAGGGGAAAACTTCATTTAACGGCATTTTACCTTCTATCACATCCACCTATCTCTCTTTGTCCAGCCAGCCGTCCGTCCATCCGTCTGTGCTCCTGTCCAATCTAGTCACAGTGTAAGGTCGTTTATTTAAATCTATTTAAATGGATATGAGGCGCGTGCATATGCAGGGAGATTTCACGGCCCAGCAGGTCAGCAAATACCAAGCCTGTTCCACCTCACTAACCCCCCATCAGCACCCACGGACAATTAATACACACCACAGGTGGTCACGTTTGTGTGTGTGTGTGTGTGTGTGTGTCTGTTTAAGAGAGAGAAGGGGGAAAAAAGCAGCATCTATCTATCCATCAAAAATAAAACACCCAGAGAGTCAGGGGAGAGGGGTTGATGGAGCATGGGTGAAATAAAAGGAAAGCAGGTGGACAGGAGCAAGGAGCAGTGCAGGAAGTGAAATGGGTGTCGGGGGAATGCGGCATCACTCTCCAGGGGAAGTCGGGGGAAAGGAGAGGAGCGGAGAGGGAAATTGAGGGAGGTGGCTTGGAACGTTTGAAAAAATAAGGAACGGGGGAGAGTGGGAGGGAGCGGAGAGGAAGGAGAAGTGAAGGGTAAATGTCTTTGCTAATGTCTTTAGTGGCAGTATTGACTAACGCTGGCTCCCTTTGACTTCCGCACACTCACTGCATTCTCCTGTTCAGTTCATTAACTCTGTCATTTGGAAATGGACGTATTGGCTCAGCTGTTCAATGTCACCATGGATGGATGAATATGGAGAGGATTGAACATTAGAAGATCATACCACTTAAGCTTATTTACTACAAAACAACACTTACATGCAGTATTACTCCGGAGGAAGATCTTCCAAAGATAGTTACTCTATTTAACTATGGTATGCTGCTTTTCAGTTCAACCACGCGGCTCTAGCTTTACTGCAGAAATAAAGCTGCAGAGAATTTGAAATTCCTTGGAAAATCCAATTTTTTTCTCCTTGTTTCCTTTATTTTGTCCCACTAAAAGATGCATTATTGTTGTGTATGAATGAATGAAAGAATGAATGAATGAAGTATCTTTATTTCAAACAGATAAAAGCAAACAGGCCTTACGACTAAGTGCAATAATGTAATGAACAAAATAAGGAACAAAAAAAAGAAAGCCTGTATGAAACCTTGATGTCAAACAAATTCTCCAGGCATTTAAATCTAAATAGTTCATAAACACTTATTTATTCCTACCCCTTTTGTTATTTATATGTGTATATAAATATATAATTTAGTACAGCAGTCCAAAAGCCTTTGTGAGACATTCAGGTGTTAATGGAAAGCTTCTTTAAAAAACAACAAAAACAGGGTATGATACAGCATAGTATTGCATTGTATTGATAAATGGATGCCAAGTATCAATATTTTATCCTTTGATTTATCAGAAGAAGGGAATCCCTGTGGGCTTGTGCACATAAAACTGCAGTAATAAAAGTAATAATATGATCACTTTGGTGAATTATTTCAAGCTAGTTTCAACTAATTTTCATACTCAGCCAAAACATGCATGCTTGAAAAAAATAGTCTGCATGATATGAAGTACATAGAAAGTAAGCTAAATTGTGCATAAAGTTAGTTATGTTCCTTTTGAGTAATCAGTAATTTGAGGGATGGCATGAATAATGGATGGAAGCGGAAGAGAACAGATAACAACTTAAGTATTAAATTAGCTCTTCGATGTGATTAAGTTGAAGAGAGATGAATAGATAGTACAAGAGGAGGTTGCATTTTTACAAATCAAAAGGGAAGAATGAATGTATAAAGGAGAAAAGATGACGTGCAATCCATAAATGTGTGTGTTTGTGTGTCCAGAGGGCAGCAGGCTACACAGAGGGGTGTGTGCCGGAGCTGTTTTAGCATGATTAAACATCGCTTCTACCTTCCCTCTCGACCTCTTTTATCATCCCCTCTGCTTCTTCTCCACCTTTTTTTCTCACCCGTCGTTATCCCCTACACAGCACTTCTGAGAGAGAGAGCAGGGGAGGAAGAAAAAAGAGAGATGAATGAGCAAAAGGGCAAGAGCCACACAGGGAATCACACATAGAAAGACAAAGAAAGCGAGACTAAAAGTGTGAGGCGAGGAGGGCTGGAGAAAGAAAGAGATCACAGTCTGAAAATTCAAAAGGGAGAGCGATCTCTGAAATGGGCTTCTGTGATATGAGGTTATGACTATTTTGGCTTTTATTCGTCTGACTGTTGCCACTGAGCCACCGGCACTTACTGGATTCGGTGTAATCCTCCTTCAGCAACCTGACAGACGAACAGATAGAAACACTTTCAGGCAGATTGTCTGATGGGTTGGAAGAAAGCAAATCAGTCTGAGATGCTGTGTGTGGGGGATCCTGGACAGATTGACAGACCGCAATCCCCTGATTTGAAACAGACACCAGGCTGCCATGAAAGAAAGAAAACGCAGCTATATATTTTGATATCTTTCAGAATTGTCTCTAAAGCTGCTTCAAGATGGATTTTGGCCATGCCATGATGCCTTATGTGGAGTTATTGTGCAGGTTGGCTGAGGTTAAACCTGCCCTGTTGGGCATGTGACTGCCTGTCAAACTCTCAGTGGACACCTCTGCCTCTGTGGCTCTCTTCTTTGAAATGTCAAAACAATTTCACAGCTTTTAACTGTCTAGTCTGGCCAGCGAGGTGATAATGTTGTTAGAGAGATTATTGTGTAACAGGAAAGGCATCAGACCATCGTCAAAAGGGTTGTTTGTGTCTCTTTCTTTTCTTTTCTTTTCTTTTCTTTTCTTTAGTGCATGCAAACCACAAAGCCAGTTCCATGAATGACCATATGAGCATGGAGGCTGTTTTATGATTTCCTATAAAAAGTGATGCACTGGATTTTTGTTCACCCAGTGATGAAGCCATATGATGTTAAAAGCCACGTAGTTAAGCTCTCTGTTGTTGATTCGTTATCTTAAGGGAGTGGTTTTGCCTGAACCGAACCATGTTAACGCACTAACAATGTATTAAAAGCAGCAATTGTTTGAGTGAAAACAGCTGAAATGAGTTTCCTCTGTAGTGTGTCTGGGCTCAGTCAAGTCAAGTCAATTTTATTTATATAGCCCAGAATCACAAATCACAGATTTGCCTCAAAGGGCTTCACAGACTGTACATGGTAAGACACCTTCTGTCCTTAGACCCTCACAGCGACCAGGGAAAAACTCCTAAAACCCCTTTAACAGGGGGGTATCAGGCATACAGACAGGATGAGGAGCTCAGACATCCAGAGGGAACTCAGAGTAGAACAACTGCTCTTTCGTGTTGAAATGGGCCATGTGATCAGGATGCCTCCTGAGCGCCTCCTGTTGGAGGTTTTTCAGGCACGTCCAACCGGTAAGGGCCCTGAGGAAGACCCAGAACACACCGGAGAGATTATATATCTTGGCTGGCCCGGGGAGGCCTCGAGGTCCCCCAGGAGGAGCTGGAAAATGTTGCTGGGGAGAGGAATACCTTGCTCAGCCTGCCCCGGATAAACAGTAGAAAATGGATGGATGGTTTTACTGCAGACAGGTGCAGTGAAACTGTTAATTGTCTCATAGATTCTGAACATTTAAAGCCATAAAAAATATAAGTTGCTACTTCACTAGATTAACAAAAATATATAGCCTATATACTCTGATCCATCTGCCCAGCGGCTCTCTGTGAGGGGAAAAGGAGGAGAGGACAGGACTCGTGTTGTGACTTGCTGTGAGGTGAGATGGCAACAGGAAATTAGTCGCATTGTCCCCAAATACATCCGAGGCACACACTCTCTAGGGAAATAAGTAGCTTATTTCCTGAACTTTAGCAGATGGCCTCAGTGGAAATGGTCAAGTGTGTACATGTTAGGGTACTCACAGCACAATGTGCGGTGTGCACAGTCTGTAGGTGTGTGTCAGTAGATGTATTTTCTGCACAGCCTGAGTCTTGATTAACCAATCATAGCTGGATTTAAAGTGCTCCCTGACCATTTTGAGTTAACGGGGCATTGACGTTTCACAGGCATCGACCAATCATAACTTGATCTGCTGTGTTTATTGATCAATCAAAGCTGGATTTACAGAGATCACCGACCAATCACAGAAGGATATAGTGCATTGCCAGGATTTATTTTCAGTCTGGTTTGTGCCAAAGCAATGGTAGAGTCACAACGAGTTTGTGTATCTATATTTACATTTATTTATGCAGGTTACTGCAAGTAACTCACTGTGCATTGACACAATCAGACCGCAGGACATCCAGTAAACCTCCCAGGCCTTCAGTGCACCTGCTCATTAAAACATTTGTATTCCTTCTTCCTGTCAAACCGACACAACCAACAGCTGCAAACAGATTCACTGTGAACTAACCGACCAAGAATTGGTTCAAATCTGAGAAAGGGCTTTCCGCTGGGAGTAGGAATGCTAATTTATATTTTTTTCCTGAACAATAGCCGACCCTGCTGCTGTTTTAAGTTCCTGACAACAGCAACCTAATGCAGAATAACACTCGACATAAACACATGTCCACTAGGACAAGTGAACTGTTTTTTGCAAGGTGAATGCCTCATGCATTTGTCTGGGTAAGAAAGCAATGTAAAATAAACTGCACACTGTATTAGTTTTGCTACCAAGCTTTGGTGGTATAGGTTTTAACAATAAATATTTCTGGAATGCTGCATGTGGGAGACTTATTTTTCCCCCCCAAACTAACCATTGTTGGTGTCTTCTCAGTGAATGCTCTGGTGCGTTTACATTCTGTTTAAGAAGCTTTGTAATCCTGTGGTGTCTTGGAGTCTCTGTAAAATAATTTTGTAAAAATATATAATTTTTCTGTGTTGGACACCCACAAGCTTTTTAAACGATTTAACTCTTTAATTTTCAGTGCAAATGCAGTATTTCTACACAGAGAAATAGGAAATTGGCCTAACTGTTCTTTGTATAAATCACTCAGTACTTTTTTGTTGGTTAACCTTTAAACAACGAGTTATCAATGTCATAAACTCCCCTGTCTCTGAAGCAACACCATGCCAGTTTGCAGGCTTCAAAGCAAGAAAACATACTCTTACTTTTTGGGGAATCCCAACCCCAGAGCGGTCTCATTTACATGTTGTGTTACAGTGTCCTCGAATTAGTGTCCTAATTCGACCTCAACATCTCAACACTGAATATAAAGAGATTTATGTTGATTGATATTGATTCTCTCATGAAAAGCCAGATAAAACAGCAGACAAGTGCATTTCTTTCAGGATCACTTGAAGGAATCCGTCGCTCAGGCCTGGACTGACAGAGTTAAATTTGGAAAAACAAAACTATGTAAAAGGGTAGAAAATTTGAAAATTGAGGATTTAATGACATAAGCTCCAAAGGCTGATTTTTGAAATTACAAATAAAATTGACTTTTCGAGCCGATAAAAACTAAAGCTTCCACGTGTTAAAAAAATGTGACTTGAAAACCTAATTTTTCTGAATCATAATCCTCATAATTCATGAGGGGTGATGTCACCAGAATTAGCAAGTCAGCAGGAGATAAACCATCCAAATAAGCGACCACAACAACAACAACAACAACAGCAAGGACTGGTAGAAGCCGAAACGAGTGAGCAAAAGGGTGGATGATTAAACGAGAGGAAGGAAGGAATGTGGGCCAGCAGGGTGTAATAATCTGTCTCTCTGCCATCTATCCCACATGGGAGGGAGACGGAGAGAGAGAGGGGAGATTAAGGGGATGTATGATGTATTCTGACCCATATTCACACACACACACACAGTGATGTTTTGTGACCCACATACTACCTCATCTAAATACAGATCCAAATTTTATTACTGATATGTGTGTGAGTTAGTGTGTTACTGCGTGTCACATGAAGAGCCGCTGCAGTGTGACGATGTTATAACTGCTTAACCTACATTGAAGATGGAGGCCAGTATACTTTGAGGTTTTGCTGTCTGAGGATCCTGGCAGCTCAGAGGATGACTGTGGATATAATTTATTCTTTTTCACTGAATGTGAGAGCTGTTGCATTCATTTACACCCACCAGTGTGCAGTTAAGATCAGGGGTGGTTTAGAAACTTTTGAATGGGGGAGGGAGGGGGGTGTTTTGGTGGGTGGGGGTGGAGGTGTCAAACAACTATTTATTCAGTGAAATGAGTGCGAATTAAGACAACTTTGAGTATTATAATACAAAACATTATCGGTAAATAACTTTACTTGTAAGTCCAAATAGTCTACAGCCATGGATGGATTTTAAGAGAATGTGTCCCTGGACAAACACCAGTATGTTCTCATGAAGGGATTCAGGATTTACTATGAAAACTTCTGCAGAGCGATTTGTATGATATCCTATAAAATGTGACATGACGAGTGCTGCCGACACGTGACCGCAGACAGCATGACACTACAGGTTAATAGGGTAGGGTTTTTTTTTTTTAATCGACATCAAACTTCCCCAGTTTTTCATTTACAGTAAGGCAATATATTTTTGCATTACAAGTTTTCTGAGATTTAATATTTAGATATGCAAATAGAGTGTTAACTCATTCAATATGTGCTAATCTGCCTATTTTTCCAGGACAAGTTATTATTTTATTTTGTTGATATATTAGATTCAAAGTTTTTTACAGAAGGAAATAGAAGGAAATCATGTCTCTGTGGTAGTTGTTTCTTCTTTGGAGCCATTTTGCCTTTTTAAGTTGTTCTGTGATTGACTTTCACTTTTACCTGGTAGACCCATTCAGTAATTTATCTGATTAAATAATTTGTCAGATTAAGGCAATAATTTGTTTTTTCAAGTGTCATATAAACATGCTGTATCCAGCTCCGAATAGCCTTAATCCGACTATAACTGGACAACTGAAGTGCATGTAAACCTGTTAGTCAGACTAGTTCGGAGTTCTCCAACTCCGATTAAGACACCCAGGTAATGAGGAATTCGATTTTCGCCGGCATGTATGACAAGACAACGCATGTGCGCATGCTCCACCCCCCTTTCACCCCCCCACTGGCCTATGATCCCGGAACAAAAACATCAAAAAAAGCCAGTCGATTAGCCGTTGGCAGTAGCAGGTCAGTAGCGACGGCACAAAGTGTCGAACCGAAGACAGGCTACTGTTGTAGCCCTCCAACAGCACCCGGCGTTCTTGTCTGTCCCTCAAAATCATCATCCATGTTGTTCTTGTTGTTCGAAAATGCCGGTTTCCCACCTTTCTCCACTTGTTTATGAGGTAATAGGTCAACCAGAAAGGGGGTTGTATTAACCCGCTAAACAACGAATATCGCTACCTAATGTTGAGGAGGACATGTTCCTGTCAGTTATTCAATTTTCTCAGTTGCATGTAAACTTGGACAGAAGACTGATAAGAAGCCAAAATCAAATTTTAAGCATATCTCGATTAAACTGTGCATGTTAACGACGTGCATGATGCTGATGAGCCAACAACCTATCACCTTCTGACACAGAGGGGAGGCAGCTAGCCAAAATAGCTAAAATAAAAAGAATCCCTCTTTTCAAATAAAACACCCAGCAGCTGAACATTTGTATATAGAATCTTTAAGACAGGAAGGGAAAGGGCAAAATCTGCAGTTGCAGTGTGTAATGTCATGCTTTGCTCACATTAACCAATTCTGTATGTACGTGCTGTCTGTCAACATCAAATACCACCATGATTTAAATCTACTGTATGCAACTTTTTGCCGGGAGTCAGCAAAGTGTGTGGCTCGTCTTGTTTCTCTGTTGTCGCTTGGTTCATACCGCTGCACCTGTCACTCATCCTGATGAGCTGTCAACCTTGAAACAGCATCGAGCCCGAGGTTCAGGGAACCAGAGTGTGTACAGCTCCAACAGGCCTCCCAGAAACAAACACTTCTGCATTCAAAGAACTACAAGGTCTCCTGAATATGTCTCAGGTTTACCTTGCTGAAGGCATACGTCTGTTTCATTATGCTTTACAATATTATTGTTGCTCTCACTCCACTCTGACGTCCACACCCAGCGCACTGCTGCAGTAAATGATTGTCTATACTCAGGGGAAGGTAACTCGATACACACTTAATAGTCCTTTCACTTTATCAGAGTTCTGTTTTCTTGCATTGCTTTTTAATTACATCCTAAAATCAATCCTTCACTTGAGTAGATGTTAAAGGCGTTTAAGGAATTAGAGCAGCCTATAGAGCTCAGACACAGAGTATCTAACATAGCTGGCTTAATAAATCTGTTAAAGTAGTGGGTTTTTGTTATACATGCATGGGTTTCTGTTATCATTATGACTTTATTCAAACATGACAGGGCATTCATGAAGAGATTGTGGACATTTTTTATCACCTAGATGTGGGATAAAACGTATTGATAAGAAGGAAGTGGAGCATTTTCTAACTTATTTTGCTGTTGAAAGATTTATCAGTGAACATCATGAACATGACAGTAGCTCTCACAGTAACTCAAAATGTCAAAGAATGAAGCCACAAATTACCAAGAAAAGGGAGCAAAGAAGGTGTTTTTGATATTTTATTGTTATTAATGCAGATTTCGTGCACTCTGTGGTTCTATGTTTCTCTTCTGGACCTTTTAAAAAAAAGTCTGCAGCATCAGCAATTTGGTTTTATAGAAGTGACATTAGGTTATGTTATGTACACAAATTGTGTTATTTTTGGTGCATTAATTTGTAATTGATATATGTGTTAATATATTCATTCACAATACTGCTTTAAGAAGCTAAAGAAGGATCTCTTTATTTCTCTCTTCTCGGCCCCTGACCTATTGAGTTTTCTTTAAGTTTTTAGCTTCTGACCTTGCTGTCAGTGTAATCCAGGACCTGGTGTCATCAGTGGTTACAGGCACAGCTTGCACTTCAGCTTCTGACATAAAACTGACTTACAACCAGACAGGTTCAGCTGAGATATTTCAGCACCATCGGTGTATGGGTTTTTTTTCAGGGTGTCCTCTTAGCTTCCCTGCTCAAGTGGTAATAAGACGTGATGCTTTAATGGCCAATGTCCTCCCTTCTCCAAACACTAAAGCTTTCCTGGCATCTATTCAATACAACAACAGGAAGATTACGAGAGAAAAGGAAGTGGAACAGCAAGACAGCAGCGAAAGAAAGAGGGACAGGAGAAAGAGAGACATGTCCCCTCTGAGCCTCCTGGTGTCCTCTGACCAGGCTGTAGGAAGGTTGAAGCTTTCCAGCACACTGCACAAGTGATGAGATAACATCTGTCACTTTATGTCACAGCCACAACTACATTCTCAGCACATAAAGATATCTTCACTGTAAAATGTTTGTATTTAGGAAACCTCAAATTACCCTCCAGCTCTGCAGAATAGTGCCTCCCTCCCTGTCCTGACAGGTACACTTGGTCTTCTTTACATTTGCATATTCAATAGAAAAAGTCATGTTTTACTAGAGCCTTTCTGAAAGGGATATTTTTAGTGCTAAGACAACTGCATCACGTGTCAGAAAAAGGAGGAACAACGTTGTTTCTGAAAGCAGTGGAATATCTGTGGCATCCCGAGGGCTTCAGATGCTGGAGGTTATCCTGCTGCTCCTGATGCTGAACACACACTCTAACAAACACACACTGAGGGTTTATTCTCATCATCATACTCACAGGCCTGAAGAATGATTATGGAAGTAATTCCTATTCTATTGTTTCCAGTTTTAGTTCTGTCTCATATACTTTTATTCATTTTATTTTTTACTCAAATCATTCTGGAAATAAGCTTAGTTTTGCAACACCTGAATTTCCCCTCTGAGAATCAATAAAGGCTTATCTATCTTAAACATTTAGCAGATGCTCTTATTAGACCAACCTACAGAAGTACGTATGCAAGACAAGACCCACAATATTTTAAAACCCATCCTGGAGGCTTACGTCATCTCTAACAACAATCAAAAAAATAATCTAAAATGTATCCCTTCTCTCAGTCGTCATGTTAAACTTTAATATTGTTATGGGACAGTAACAGCACCAGCTGAGAGGTTAATTAGCACCCGTGTTGGTTGAAGCAGATCCAGCTCGGGTCAGGTGCAGCTGCAGTCTGAGGGCTTTTCAGAAAACAGGGTATGGTCATGGCTCAGGAGAGAGAGAGAGAGAGAGAGAGAGAGAGAGAGCAGCATCCTTATAGTGCTGCAGTGGCGCAAACATTAAATCATCTCAAGTCCACCAAACAATGAAGAACATTTGGAGGACCTAAAGTCGTCATTGCCAACTTTCCATACTTTTATGCAGACAAAAATCTGCTCCTCACAGCAGTTTTTTTTTATTATTATTTCATGGCCTTCTGTCCAGCTTAGGGTGATTAGCAAAGAAACGATGTGTGGTACATAAAAGTTCTTGGCGTCATGACAGACAAAACACACCAGAAGACCAGTCCGACAGACCAATAATCACTTAGTGTGGCCTATAATCAAAAATGTGTTTTTCTAATGTGTAGGTCCCTTAAAATGTCTGACCAGGGTTTTTTATCCCCCGTTTGGGACAATCGTGTTAAACAAAAAATCTGAGTATTTTTAACATAAACATGTCTGCAGGGTGACTTTATGGAACTTTACACCTACAACTGTAAATACTGCATTTATAAACACTATTTTGTATTTGATAAGTTGGCTGCTTCACCTACAAGCAGAGAGGGAGACACCTTTCATCTGGTTAAAAAATGTAGAATAATGATGATGATAACATAAAAAAGTGTTATGGTAAAATATATGTTTATTATTAAGCTTCTTAAAGCCTTGAAAGTTTGTTTAATTGTACCCTGATTTTAGAGTATTATGAATAAATATGTTAACATTTATTTAAATCCTTTTGAGCAGCAAGTTGACAAATTGATGCACCAGAAAGAACACAATTTATGTCCACAACATAGCAAAAAAAACAACTAGTTTTCCAAGATGCAACAGACATTTTAAGAAGTTTATCAGTGTAAAATCTGCAAAATGGTTACTGCTATAACATTGCTTATAACCCTCAGAGGTCAACAAAAGATAAAGAGTCCAGAAGAGAAACACAAAAGCACAGAGTGCAAGAAATCTGAATCTTTATTATAAAAAAAATTATAATAATAATCCAAAACAGCCTCTTTCCTTCCTTTTCTTTAGGACTGAATAAAAATGTTATTCTGTGACTGCATGTCAACAGCTTGTGAAATGACTGCGTGCTGCGCTGGAGATATTTTCAATATCACTTTGGCTGATTGGCTTAAAAATCCAGCTGTGAGGTCGGACATGTGCAATGATGTTAATGCCTCCTAATGAGCGTCTCCACTCTAACTGCACTGATACTGATTGTTCTGTGTAACCGACTTAATTAACCTTCAGTGTCAAATGTGATAAATATTGTCCATTAGCTAATTAGTGTTTTAGGACTGGTTTTGGTGCATTTTAAACAAGTTTGTGAGAAACAACAGAGTCACACAGACTTTGTCACCTCATATTAGCACTCTCACTCTGTTTGTTTCTTTGTTAACTTTTTTAAACCTTTTCCACAGTGTGTTGAGGGTTACTGAGAGATTTGGATCAAAAGTTGTTTCCTTGGCAACAACAACAACACTTCTTAGGTTCATATATTTAAAAAAAAACACACATGCAGGAAATGTTTGCAAAAAATACTCAGATAGTGAATGAGAGTAAAACAAAAGGGTGATAGAGGGTCAGTGAAACAGATCCTACTGCAGCCCACACACACACACACACAGTTTCTGACTGATTAAAATGCAGCAGCTAAGAAATACAGATGTTTTAACAGTCTCAACACTCTGTTTCTTCATTTTTCATTCTTCTAATGTTTTTTGTTTTTTTTACTTTGTTTCTTTTTCTCTCAACATTTTGTTATAGTCTCCTTTTTCTTCTTTTTATACGAACATACTGTATATTATCTTTATTTTTCCACATAATTTAAATAAACATTTGGACACACAACTCATTAACATCTTTATACCACTTTTTACACCAAATTGTACTCACTGCTTATTGGACAATAGTTTTGAGGCAACTGTAACTGTAAACACTTAATTGTTTGAAGATTTAGCTGAGATATTTAATCTTATTACACATTAAAGTGAAGTAAACAGCCTGAAAACTGATTCTGTGATGTACAATTTAACTAATTTCCTACATGTTTTTTTTGTTTTCCACATTGATCAGTCTCTATTCAAGTATGTATAGTATAGAGTATAAATATACTCTTATAATCTGTATTCTCTTTGCAGAGAAATGATCTTTTCGGTTTCTACTATGCAGATAATTCTTAATGACTAAGCCGGTGTACAAACAGAGCCTGAAGAGAGTCCTGACCTTGAAGAAGAAGCTGAAGTCTCAGGAGGGATGTGTGTGTGTGTGTGTGTGTGTGTGTGTGTGTGTGTGTGTGTGCGCGCGATGGTAGCAGTCCAGCTGTCAGTTATCAGAGTAGGAGAGTCTGTGGTGGTTTGTTGGGTTGACCCGCGACTACTGAAGCGCAGCATAAAGGAATGTAAAGAAAAGGAAGGATGAAGGTTGAAGACAGAAATATATATAAGTGCTGGAAGAAAGAAGAATGATAGATGACCGGGGAGGCTAGAGATATGTAAGGCCAAATGTGTTGTTTCTACGAATCAATCATGACTCATCACCATGAAGGCATGCTTTTACAAAAAATAAAACCCATGGAACTGCATGTGTCTAATCTGCTCTAAACCCATGTAAATATTCATTTTCATTCTTTAAAATAGCATACTTTTTAGTAAACAGTCTCAGATTTAGAAAAGAATCAGTGGTATACTCCTTTAAGGCTCCAGTTATTCCTCCTTCTCCCTCGCTGAAAATCGAAGTTGATGCTGCTGTTGGCTTGAGTAGAGTTTGTTGTCGTCCCTTATTGAGCGTCCTGCCCGCAGGAACTCTTTCTGCCTGGATGTCGCTGGATGTACAGTCAGCCAGCGCTATGGTATATTTCATATTGAAGAGAAGGTGGCTGTAACTCATAATGACAGGCTGTCAGATTGAATCTGAGTGACTGCTTGATGCTTCTCTATAATGTATGCAGCTAATGTACAAAGTGATGCAGCGTACGCAGCAGCAGTCAATATCACAGGCTCTTAACCTTTATAGCTTGTGACACCCAAAAATAAATGGCTGCTAGTGACTCCCTAATATGGATGGACACACACACACACACACACACACACACACACACACAGGACCTATATGTTGATCTTTGACACCAAATAGTCTTTTCCTGTGAGTCTGTCTCGACTGATTTGTCACTACATGACACCAAATAACAAAACATACCATGAATATTCATTTCCCAACATGACACACTATATTTATACTGTATTTACCTTTCTTAACTCTGCTGAATCGACCTTAATCACTGTGAGCCTGCCTCTCTCTCTACCATCACTCAACTCTCTGTATCTCTCAAATTCTCTTTCTCTGTTTTAAATCACACTGAAGTAAAGAGAACGAAAATGTAATTTGCTGACCAGTTTCATCTAGGGGTCTCAGAGGACAGTTAGCCGTGTTTATATTAAAGTCAAATCTAATTTTGAAGCAAATTTTGAAATGTTGCATTAAAGAAAATGTGAATTAGACTTTCCATCAACTGGTTTAGAGCAAATAAACAAAGCTGCATAAACATACTTTGGCCAGGAGATGGCAGTGTAATGTATTACTGTAGGCTAATCCGTCAGTTAACAGGAGAAGAAGATATTGTGCAAGAGAGAAAACTCTTTCGTTTCTATCTCCCGTTTAACGCATCAACAATTTTTTTCAAAAAAGTCACAACCACCTCAAGCAAGCATAAAAACTTTTATGCACATCTGATTTTGGTGTTTCCATCAAGCTTTTCTCAAGCGAATCTTCAAAATGCGCAGAGAAATTTGTTGATGGAAACAGTTAGTGAGATCATCGAGGAACAAACAAGAAGCCAATTCTTTGCCCACCATTAGTGTGTAGCAATTTTAACCCTCTCAACCCAAAATTTTAGGGTGTTTATTTACTCCCTAATTATACTCACTCAGTTCAATTTTTACAGTTTCTTTCGATGATAAATGGTGTATTTTTGGTGATGCATCTTCTGAAAAACATGAATGTCTTTATAAAAGTTCATGGTATGCATCGAACACTTGTTGAGATATTAAAATCTTCGAGAATCAATCTATGATCCACCCAACTATCAGGTATCACCAGTCTGCTCTACTTGTCGAGCTCCACAAGGTGATCAATTTAATTTCTGTTGGACAAATTCTCCTTTCAAAATTCTTCTACTTCAGTTAGATACAGTATATTTTACATTTTACAGAATTACTTTAGTCAACTCTCAGAGGAAAAGCACTGCAATAAAAAGTTCTTCCATTAATTCCAATGAATGAGGAAGCTCTGTGTTGGCAAATCAGGAGTCCTGACATCTTACTGGTGCAAAGCTGATATTTTTCAAAGCGTGGTTCCTCTCGAGGATAAAGTCAAAGTGCAGCTGTTACTGCGACTTCTAAGTGTGAAAATACAAAAGCTGCAAACCTCAAACCATGAACTTCATGCACATTTAAACAAGCCTCAGGTCAAAGTTTATCACAGCGCTGGAGTCAACATCGGGATTATGAAGCGGCTTTTTGTCGCACACTATAGAATACAGTGTACGCGGAGGTGGCTGCATGTTGAACAGTAAGCATTAGTGACAAGCTGTCAAAGGGAGTTACCACCCTCGCTGTTTCATTATATATGAACATATAGCATACACTCCCTCACACACAGCAGTGGCCCAGTCATACAGAGGTCACTGTGTGAGTCTTGTGCAGAAGGCCTGCAAGCTCGAGTCCTGATGAAGTGCTTTTCAGCAATCCCTAACAAGCTGAAGTCAGAGCAGAAAGGCCTCAGGGTGCAATTAGCTGCTTAATCTGGCTTCAGGGACTTTCTGTGTTAAAGAAAATTCACAACTTCTTTCTAGAAATAGACAATTATTTTGTTCTCCTGAAGTGAATTAACAGTAGCTTCACTATGGCATCTTACACACTCAGCCTCAGCCCTATTTTAATTTTAAAAAATAGCCGGTAAACTGTACAGTATGGGAGGATTTTCTTTGTACTGTAGGTGTTGTTCTGTCAATCACCTTGTTGGTTTTACCTTCATTACATAATGAATGTTGACGACAGTGCACGATAGATTTATGACATTTTATTTCATTTTTTAATGATCGATGTCTCAGGATTTAAAGGTTTCTTGTTAAGCTGCTTACCTCTGTTCATTCACACTGATTTATTTCACAGGATGGGCGTGTAGGCCTAATATTTTTACACCCAGAGTCTCATATTACCTACAGTCACCAACACACACACACACACACACATACGCACGCACACACAAACATTTCTCTCCTCTTTCTCTGCTTTCTCTCTGCAGCTGGGTCCTGTTCCCTCAGGCTTTTGAAATATAACACTATCACCATTTATTACAATCTTTCTCTCTCTCTCTCTGTTTCTTTCTCGCTCTGTCCAAATCATTGTGTGCCTGCCTCCTCCATCTACCATCACTCAACTCTCTGTATCTCTTAAATTCTCCTTCTCTGTTTAAATCACACTGAAGAGAGAGCAAAAAATGAATTTGCTGGCCAGTTTTGCCCAGTGGCCTTACAGGACAGTGAGATCATACAGGCACACACAAGAAGCCAATTCTCTGGTCATTTTAACCCTCTGACACCCAAGTTTCAGGGAGTTTTTTGCTCCTTGTACAGTTCACTCTCTGTTATCAATAAGTCCTGCATGGCTATAAGTGGGAACAACTAAAACATTTATTTTGTGCAGAATAACACGGTTAGAATGCAAAACATCATTAAAAAAAAAGTAAAATTTTTCCGATACATTATCTTATAAAAAGTTGGACTAAAATATATTTTATACATAGAACACTTTTCCAAGTGCCCACGTGTCACAAATATTTGGGGGTAAATTTTTTTTATAACTTTACATTTTTTACTATATGCATACCTCTCCGGTCCTCTCAGCTCTGTGTAAACAGCCTGCAGTTCTGTCCGATTTTCAGTGAATATTTGTCACATGACCGTTCATCTCAGCAAAATCAATCACGTCTTCACAGAATTGCTGAAGAGCCTAGAATTTTCAACATGATCTAGTTATTTCAAATGGCTTATTATTGGCAACAGTTTAGGTGAGACGTCGAATAAAGTGATTTTGAAGAAAAATCACAATTCTAAGCCTTGTTTCTGCCACTTTTTCTAACAGAACCTTTTTTTCCAACCATGGGAAAGTTCTAGCTCTGATGATAATGGCTGTTTTTTCACTTTCTTTGATAAACAGTGTGTGTTTTTCTAACCTGGTGGGTTTTGGGGTTCAGAGGGTAGTTTCAGGGACAAAAGTCAGATTATAATGCATACTGAATGTCTGAAGCTCATTTTACAGCCTTCATTTCATTCATTAGTTTTATGAGATATATATATATATATATATATATATATTTATATATATATATATATATATAAACCCATAAATGCTAACCTCATGCAGGTGGTAGAAGAAAAGTCAGAGGACCATCAATGTTAATTGGATTCATACTCCATAGAACATGAATGTCTTTACAGTTGTTGAGATATTTCAGTCAGGACCAAAGTGGTGGACCAACAGACTAACTGACATTCCCGTCCCTAGCGACGCTAGCATGATGAGCAGAGCCACCAGGATTATTAAGTTTGCCTGTTATTTGTGTATGTGCGTCTGTTAAGTGTTACAAAGGCGGCGAGGTTTATGTGAATTTAAATCTATATAATTATAGATTTCCTTCTGAGTTCTCTCTGGAGAGGACAAGAGAAAATGGAGTTTATGAGGAGGAGACGGGAGGCGAAATGAAGAGAAAATCATGTTAGGAGAGAGAGAAAGAGGAGACAAAGAAGTGCGTGAGAGAGGAGACGTTACGGAGAGAGCAGAGAGGTCTGCTGGGAATCGTTTGGGGTGAGAGAACATTTTCCTCTTCTCGGGAGTCTGTGTGAAACCAAATTACTGTAGACAACAGAATTATAGGCGCAGACGTTCGAGGGGGGGAAGAGACGAGAAATGAGCAATAGAGAAGCACTAAGAGACTGAAATGAAAATGATATTGGGAATGATTTGATTGTTTTTTCCTGCTTTATATTCAGATCAGTGATAGACAAGAGACACTGCAGAAAACTTGACGTCCAACTCAAAGGATGCAGCCTCCCTTTGCGTCAGTCAGATGCAAAAATGACAAGTTTTGTTCCTCTGTTGCTGCACCTTCTGTTGTTACATGGGAGTATATTGAAAGAAATTATCTATTTTGCATTAATCCTTATTTCTCTGCATTCTTTTACCTGCTCTGTGACCTAGATCAGAACAATTTCAGTCCCTGTTTCTAGTTTTAATATCTAAATCAGGTTTTGGCATGACACCCACTGCCACAGCAAACACAGGAGAAACTCAGATTACAACACACATGTAGAGAAGCGTGACTTCATTCTCTTGTCAGGATGCCATTACTCCACCATATCAAGTTGCAAATATGGTTGAATAAATCAAGGAATGGTGTAGTTTCATGGCACTTTGTTCCTGTAAAACTGTAGGTTTCCACTGCAGGTAATTATGATTTTTTTTAGATTTCTTACCTTACTGTCAATGTATTTGAAGCCAAAATATGTTCTTCAAGTCAAAATGACAAACTGTCACTCTGGAATAAGTGTGTTCGAACCTGACTGAACAAACGCACACGAGGCAGGGCAACATCAAAAAAAGCATAACTGATAATCTAGCTCAGAAAAAGGGAGATATACCAGTCATATTCTGCAGGGCTGATAAAAGAAAGTGAATACAGTTTAAAGAGAGGTGTCTGGTGACTGGGACAGATGGGAAAGTCTGAGGGAATCTGGTGGATGGATGAAGAATGGCGATGCAGAGAGCTGGGAAGTGAGGATGTGCCTGAACAAGGAACAAACAGGACTGAGGCCGACTTTGTGGCAACCATTTGGTTAGGTTGGAGTACCATCATGGCTTCCTCTTCTGACAAGGGGCCTGGTGACATGGTAGAATTAAGGGGGAAAATGTGCCAATTAAATAAATAAGTTCCACATGGACCAGGATGCATTGCATGTGACGCCCTGACCCCAATCGGTTATCCTGCTGAGTATGGCTGAATATCCGAGTTAGCCAAAGCACAGTAAAACATAAATAACCTCCTCTTCACTCATATTTTGGGACGACATTTTTGCTAGTCAGAAACAAGCTAGTTTGCAATACAACTGAATAGAACAACATCTAGAGCACACAGGCAGCCACAAAAGCTGAAATATCACTATTATTAACATTATAGCACACACTGACAATGTACTGTCATCCATATACTTTAAAAAGTGGTAAATTTCTGTTTTAATCAACACTTGGTTAAGGTTAGGACATGACAGCAGCACTTCCTCAATCAAACTTATTTTTATTGCCCACATTCGAAAATTGATTGATATAGTATAATTAACTTTCTTACAATGTTAATGACACACATCCTGAATTTGAGAATCACATGAAACAAGGTCTAAAACTAAAGTATGCAACTCCACACAGCTTTGTGCTCTTCATATTTATGAGGAAACATCAGGTTTGTGTCACACAGAGGAGGCGCATCAGAACACAAAGTCAAAATTAGAGTCTCCTCCTCTCTCAGCTGTGATGTAAATAAAGACAGACAGATCCAGAGTGACTGGCAGTGAGACAGATAAAGAAGTAGACAGGCACACAGGCAGACAGATGAGACGCTAAACAGAAATGGAGAGGAACAGGATCGTTCTATAATCTAATGATGATGACTGAGAGACGTGTGTGTGTGAGTGTGTGTGTGTGTGTGTGTGTGTGTGTGTTGACTCAAGCTCTAATTATCTGTCACACACTGAAATGGAATAAGTCCTCGGGGAAAGAGAGCTGGAAAGACAGGGAAAGAGGAGAAGCAGGAGAGAGAAGACGGAGGGGGTACGATATGTGCAGGCAAGACATCGTTATGTAACACGACCCCCGGTGCACTGTTGTTGTTATACTGACTGACTGTCACACACACACACACACACACACACACAGATAGATAGATGTTTATTTGTTAATTAATACTTTATTGATTGATTTATGAAGTGGCCTTATGTTCTCCCCATATGTCAGGGCATTACTACTTAATTAAAGAAATATTGTAGTGTATTTTGTATATTCCCCTATTCTTTTCAGTTCTAGCTATTTTATTTTTTTTTTTATTAATTTAATTACATGTATGTAAGGGTTAACGCCCAACAAGGTGTCCATTATCAGGAATTAATAGATGAGGCCAGAACAAGATGGTTATTAATTCTTGATGATGGACACCTCGAGGGCACTAACCTGCTTATATTTTTCTTACATAATAGTGCAATTTTCATCTGTCTATATTGTATAAATTGTTCCCAATGTTATATTATTGTTTAGACTGTTATTACTTTTTTTTATATATTTCTTCTCGTCTAAATTGTCATCACTTTTATATTTCTTGTTAATATTGCTTGTTTCTGTTAATTGTTATTCAATTTATACTTTCTCTTTTTGCTGCTGTTACACTGAAAATGTCCCCATTGTGGCACTAATAAAGGAAACTCTATCTTATATCACTGTCAAATATGAAGACCATTAATTTTTATTTTCAAAGTTAATAGTGTACGGTTAACAAACAGTAAATATAATTAACAGTATGTCAAACAACAACACTACATTAGCTATCCTGTCATGTCATCGTCCCCAAATCAATTTCAAGATTGATGGCACGTCATGTGTCACAGCTTAAAGTAGCCAGTTGAGTAAGGGCGATTACTTATATCATATTTTCAGAGGGGCAGTGACTTTCTTGATGCTTGTATGTCACAGTCTCCATCCTGCTGAGTTCAGAGCTTGAGGCACTGTAAAACGACAGTCAATGTCGTAAATAATCAACAAGTAATCAATTGTAAACAGAGCTTTAGACAGTAGGTGTTCATTGTCAGGAATTAACTGGGACCCTGCAGCCAAGTTCTCACCAAGTCCATGGTATAAATGGATCTATTGTATTGTATTCCTTATTTTAGATGGGGAACTACATAACATTAATTTTTTGTGTAGTGAACCAAGTAGCTTTAATTATTTAACTATCAAGTTAAAAGTTCATGCTAAGTCTCACCAGTGTCACAGCAGCAAAATACTGTCCTCAGGATTAGGAGACCAAAAAGGATCTTACAGAAGAGTGAATATTTGAGTTATGAATGGAGGTATGTTTACTGAGGCCTGACTCTTCTCCACCTGTTTCTCTGTCCCTGCAGTGAGCTCCAACCAGAGCCATGGGGAGTACCCAGACTGCCGGAGTGAGAGGGAGTCGGGAGGGGAGGCGTCTCTCCTGGTGTCTCCGCTGGTGGTGGCGGGGATCGTTATAGGTCTGGTTCTCTTCCTCTCCTGCATCACCATCATCGTCGGCAGCCTGCGCAAAGACAGCCGACTCCGAAACCCACACCTCCGAGCTAGCTACGGTCAGTCTGCATTAGAACTAGGGCAGTAAATCATGAAACAATATTATATATATATCGATTCTTTGAACAACAATATTTCGATTCGATTCAATTTAGGGGCTGGCAATCAAAATAAGATAATGTCACTTATCCATTTAACACTTTTACAGTCCATTTACATTAACTCAAAAAGCAACAAGCAAAAAAGAATGAAAATAATAAAATATAAAGTGGGTATTCCAAATGAAGTTGTATCTTAAAGATGATGATATGCATCAATATTCTCACTTTGCATCGATGGTAATGTATCAATTAATCGATACATCAATCCAGAGCGATGTATCAATACACTGCTGATCTGAACTTTTCATGACAGTGTTTAAACAATGGAGAAATGTATACTGCTGTACTTACTGCACAAAGAAAACAAAGACAATGGGATGTGTGTCCATGTTTCAGCCTTCATATCAATTCCATAAATGACCTGCAGATTGAATTTGTTTGAAGCCATCGGAGCATGAAGTCATATTGAAATTAGAAACAGACATGTTACAGAATGTAACAAATTGTTAAGTTTAGACATTTCAGGCTCTTTCTTACGTGGGGGGCTTCACAGAACTGATGAACTAAAATACCCCTACACATTTCTCTTGCTCGTGCTGGTCTGAAACATTCACTACACACCTACATGCACATAACTTGCTTCCAAAATCTTCAGTAGGTTTTTTAGTTTCCCCAGAGGAATAAATAAATATTTCAAGGCACTAAGAAAGTATTAAACAAAAGCCATAAGCCATAAATAAACAAATTACTTCATCCTTTTAATTGTCCTTTTAAATTATTTCTTGTTTGCTTCAAGGCACAAACTTTGCGCTTCTACTAGATGTTCTGATACAATGATTTAACCTCTCATAACTGTATAATTAATCTGTTGTATTGTGCATAAATGAAGAATGAGGCGTTAGCTTTTGCTTCTGTCTCTGCAGGTCTGGATGGTTTCTCCTATGGAGGTTCAGTAGGAGAACTGAGATCTACCTGCTTAGAAGACTTTCCTCCTGGTTTAGACTTTGATTCATACAGAGAGACTCTGTCGCAGGTCAACACCCTGTACCCCGACTCACCTCCACGGTAAGTACCTGTGGAAATTTGAGACAACTGAACAATGGACAATGAACAATGCACAAAATCCTGCTTTTTTAGAAACATCTGTTCACCTGCTTGCCGAGACTCTGATGCTCTGATGTCTTTGTGCTAGGTTAAGTTAGCCGGCTGCTGGTGGTAGCCACATATTTAGCAATCAAAAATGACAAAAAGTGGCTTCTAGATTCACTTGCAGGTATATGTTTACTTTCTCAAAATAGAAATGTTCTGGTAGCTAAATAAATAATCATGAAAGGAATCAAAATCAAATGAAACTCTAAAGCCTGGGCAGCCTCAACCGCCACGAGCTACAGTACATCTAAACCACACCTCCTCCTGCCAATTATGTCAAATGTCAAGTCTAAAACATAACTGACCATTCAGCCTGTGTCCCCCACTGTTCTCTGTCCACTCGGCCTGACCCTTCCTCTGTGGAAATCCATTTATTAGGGAGCACCGCTTGCTTTGGTGCCCTTTGTGAGGGTGCAGGAATGAACGTTTGTGCACTTTGTGTGTGTGTCTGTGTTTGTGTGTGTGAGAGAGTGAATGAGAGAAAGAAAGAGCTCGCTAAAGGCCAATGTCATGGTGTTTTTGATCTAAATGTCAGCTGGTCTAATTGGCAACTTTAATAATTCACATACATCCCTCCCCTGCAGTGTGTGGTGTGGTGTGTGTGTGTGTGTGTGTGTGTGTGTGTGTGTGTGTGTGTGTGTGTCTCCTCTTCGCTCTGCCTCAGAAACATTCACTCACTTAACCCAAAAGAATCGATCTGAGGCTGGATAGTATCTTATCTTTTCTATTTCTTCATTAAAACAGAGTTCATTACTGACTTAGACAATTGTTTCTGACTTTCTGACGTCCATGGTCACCAGCTGCCGCAAACTTTCAAAACGACTTTCAAAATCTAAATGAGGGATGAGGGGATATTTTCTCCCAAAAAAAATTCACATATATCCTCAATTTTCTTCGTGATAGAAACACAAATTATTTAGGTTAATTTGGAAATATGATGTGTTATATGGCCAATAGTTTTGATTGTTTTTAGCTTTGTTTCAGAAAAATCATGTTTTCTTAGCATAATAGCCTCAAAGAAGATAGGCTGAGGCGAAAAAATGTGTCTCATGTGTCTCATTGACCAAACAGTAACAAAACAATAGCTGATGAATCCTTAGGACATTGAGACACAATCTGTTGTATCAGGTTTCTACAAACTATGATCTTTAAATTCCGTTGACCTTTAGTGGTGCATACATTGAATGTTAAGCCCGGTTCATGTTTCTTACTGACATGTTTGTCTAACAGGTTTCTATCAATATCTTGTGAAAATTTTGTGAGTGTTTTACCCAATATGAGGGCTAGAAGTAACTACTTTTTTCATTATCAAAAAAACTGTAAATTATTGCCTACTTAATCAATTAATAATTTGGTCAACAAAATGATAGAAAACACTGAAAAATATCCATCCCAGTTTCCTAATGTCTTTAAATATCTTGTTTTGCCAGTCCAAAACTAAAAGATATTTGGTTTCATTTGATATGAAACAGATAAAATTAGGGAATCTCCATATTTAAGAGGCTGAAAACTGCATATTTTCATAAAAAAATATATTTTTTAACGATTATCAAAATTGTAGGCAGTTGTTTTCCTGTGCAATGACATTGCAGATCTTTTCAACACTGGTGTGTCTGTATTAGGGGTTGCCTGGTTCATCAAGATACCAGGCAACCAAGATAACTCTCTAGTCAGGTGCCATTAAAGCAGTGCAGAAGAAGAGTTTGCAACAATATATTGCCAGTCAATTATTCATTGGTGAAAACCACTCAGAAAACATGATGGAAATATAGTTATTATGTTTAGTAGTGATCACACAGCTGGGTTTTTTTGGTTTAGACCTACATATGATTTGACTCATGCTGATTCAACATTGTTGCAAGATCACATTCATCATGCGGAACTTGAGGCTGAAGGTCTGTGCTGGGGCTGCGATCTTTGGACTAAACCACAGCCCCCCATACATTCTTGGTGCCATGTTGTAACACAGACAAAGTGCATCATCCTGAGAGATACATCATCTGTGGAGGGCTCACACCTGGTCAGCAGCAGGGTTTATGTTTGCTGTGGTGTTTAAAAGATGCTCGGTGCTGCAGGGTCCTAATGTGAGCCAAGAAAATGTTCCCATGCACCATTTACAGCTCCCACCTGACGTCTGATGAATCCATTCATAGGGTTTATGGAACTCGAAGTCCTCACTTTAACTTTAGCAGGAAGAACATGAGGTTAACAGTAAACAAACAGCATCATGATAGGAAAGAAAAGAAAGGAGAAGGAAAGGGGAGCTAGCTGAGTACGTCAGTGCTCTGGCAGGAAACCAGAGTGTTCTGGACTGCCTGTGAGAGCTGGACTTTCTGGCCTGGACGATGGGACAGCAGCCAATACACACACACATAAACACATATTTGCACACATATACCTCCAAACACACATGTATACATACATACAAATTGCACATTTTGTTTACCATATTGCTGACAGGTTGTTGTTCGGTACCCTGTCAGCAAGCAGGTAGTTGCAGTCATGTGAGGATCCTGCAGTGTGTGTGTGTGTGTGTGTGTGTGTGTGTGTGTGTGTGTGTGTGTGTGTGTGTGTGTGTGTGTGGTGGGGGCCACAGATGGTTGAGGGAAACTCAGAGAACTCAGATCAACAGCTCACCTACTGAGGCCGTGAGTGTTACACTTCCGACACAAACACACACACGCTCATAGGGAACACAGACACAAACACACACACACACTCTGTCTCCCAGAAAAACTCCCGCTCTCAGATCAGCTGCTCACCTGTGGAGACTGAAAGCTTCTGCTTCCTCTCAGGGAGAAGCAGGGCAGGCTTTGGCACACACACAGACACACATACTAACACACACTCCTGGCTTTCTGGATTGTGTTTTACGATCATATCTATGGAAGAATTATCCTATCTTTATTCAAGAGCGTAGATTTTCAGTTTGAGAGCATAATTTGTCTTTCTCGTGCTCAGATTTGTTCTCCTCATGCTCACATTTTGCGCTCGCACTCAGATTTCTGCTGCTTTCTTTCAAAATGTGTGTGTGCACTTAAAAATCACATGCTTGTGCTCACATTTCTTCTTCTTGGACACAAACATTTTGCTCGCACTCAAATATGTCCTGTGCGCACTCAAATCTAAAGTCTACGCGCTCAGATCTCAACTCTGCGCTCTCAAAACTTTTGTGCTCGCACCCAGAACACGCACGTCCTCTCAGGTTGAGGTGTCTGCTCAGACTGAACGATGTCCCGCCCTGCGCTTAAACTAGTGTGTTTCACCAGCCAATAGGGAGACAGCTAGATTGTGGCCCGGTCTTAGGTGCGTTCCCTAGCCTTTTTGAGCGCTCCGTCGGGGCGGGTATATGGTCTGTTTGTAAAACTGCTTCTCTCTTAAAATACACCAATTTACCATATTAGCCAGCTATTTGAATCGTCACCTATTTAAAACGCAGCATATTTATGTAGAATTAATCTTAAGTAGTCCTTAAAAGAGTTATGGTAATTTAGATTATATATATATATATTTTTTTTCTATTATTATTATATATATATATATATATATATATATATATATATATATATATATATATATATATATATATATATATACTTATCAACATATATAGCGGGCCTTCATTGTAACATGTACAACGAAAGTACAATAATTGGCAACGTATGATCGTACCAGCGGCAGGTCGGCACACATGTTGTAGCAACATTTACAACTCAAAACACTTGTACTTATCAACATATATAGCGGGCCTTTGTCGGCACTAGGGACAGAAACTCATTATGAATGAAGTGACGTCAGCGGGGATTCCCTTCAGCTCGCGCATCATTATGTGTGCCGACCTGCCGCTGGTACGATCATACGTTGCCAATTATTGTACTTTCGTTGTACATGTTACAATGAAGGCCCGCTATATATGTTGATAAGTACGAGTGTCAAAATGATTACTGTACTGTTATTGAAACTACTGTATATGATCGATGTGTTCTGAGTTGTAGCAACATTTAGCAATGAACTTACTTGAGGTCTTTGGCCATCCATCTGTCTCCCATTCATTCGCTGCCGCGCTCCAAATTCTGCTCAAAGTCTTCTTCTTGTGAAAGTGAAAGTATTACCAACATTAGCCTAATTATGCGCCCCCTGGCTTTGACCGCGTAAATAGGACGGTGATACACGTTGCAATAAGAGAATCAGCTGGTTACACGGATTGTATTACTGTTACATTAATTTATCAATTAAAATTTTAAATCATAAAAAGACATGCAGCAAGAGTGCAGCGGATGGGATGCGAACCGGCGTCCCATGGTTTAAAATGCAACGGTTGGTAGCGTACTTCACCACTGGACTATCGTGACACCACTGTACGGATGAAAAAAAATTATTTATATATATATATATATATATATGTGTGTATATATATATATATATATATATGTATATATATATATAAATAAATAATAATAATAGAAAAAAAAAATATATATATATAATCTAAATTACCATAACTCTTTTTAGGACTACTTAAGATTAATTCTACATAAATATGCTGCGTTTTAAATAGGTGACGATTCAAATAGCTGGCTTATATGGTAAATTGGTGTATTTTAAGAGAGAAGCAGTTCTACAAACAGACCATATACCCGCCCCGACGGAGCGCTCAAAAAGGCTAGGGAACGCACCTAAGACCAGGCCACAATCTAGCTGTCTCCCTATTGGCTGGTGAAACTCACTATTTTAAGCGCAGGGCGGGACATCGTTCAGTCTGAGCAGACACCTCAACCTGAGAGGACGTGCGTGTTCTGGGTGCGAGCACAAAAGTTTTGAGAGCGCAGAGTTGAGATCTGAGCGCGTAGACTTTAGATTTGAGTGCGCACAGGACATATTTGAGTGCGAGCAAAATGTTTGTGTCCAAGAAGAAGAAATGTGAGCACAAGCATGTGATTTTTAAGTGCACACACACATTTTGAAAGAAAGCAGCAGAAATCTGAGTGCGAGCGCAAAATGTGAGCATGAGGAGAACAAATCTGAGCACGAGAAAGACAAATTATGCTCTCAAACTGAAAATCTACGCTCTTGAATAAAGGTAGGATAATTCTTCCATACATATCGAGGGGCAACTTAAAGGTGCACAAAGGTTAGAAAGATGTGTGTTGACTGCTGGTGGGTTTTCACTGCTGAAAACTAGTTACATTCCTGTCAATGTCCACAATTAAGATAATTTCAAGCAGCCTTAATTTATTTTTTTGGCCTCATTGGGGTAGAACAACAAGCTCTAAACACAACACAGACATATTATTGGTTCATACAATTATTAAAGTGAGCATGAACTATTATTAGAATTAATCTTGAGTTGTATTATCATCACACAATTTTAGATTCTGGGTGTAACAGCCAATAATTTAGGGGTTCAGGTGTGGCCAGTGAATGTCTGGATAATGATTATCTTGGCCAAGATTTACTCTTCTGTGTTCCGGTCATTATTAAACAAGTTTAGCCAAGTTAACTAACTAATAAAGCAACTGTAAACGAATAAACTAAACCGTCATCAGACAGTAACTAAAGGGATTTAAGACTGCATTTTTCTTTTACGTGCAGCCAACCAAAGCCTGCTCAAACATGACTGGTAATTTCTCTGACTACTAATATACTAAAAAAGGTAACCAGAATGCATCCAAACTACGGCCCTTCAGTTTTGTTTGTGCAGTAGAAATAAATTGAATTTTAAACAGCATATTTGACAAAGTTATGATTCTCTGTTTATAATAAAATACTGAGCATTTTTAGGAAAATATCATTATAATTAACTTTGAATTGCATGTTGCAGGGTTATTTGTTTGCAGCAGCCATGCCTGGTACACACATACAGTCGGCCAAGTTCTTGATCAAGTATGTATTACAATATTCTAGAAATAAATCATCTCCTCAGCATTAGGCCTGTCACGATAATTTCTATATCGACTTATCGTTCGATATAGGAAAATGGACACGATAGTTTTTGTGGACTCAATAATTATTGCATACAAAAGCCATCAACATTTTCTCCAGTCGCACTGCTTCTGTCCCTCTCCTGTTGCTCAGCCTGCTCTCTGTGGGAGCCGCAGCTCACACACACACACACACACAGTGCTGACACTAGCCAGCTGAAGCATAGTGAGTGTGTTACCCAAAGTTAAGTTTCCCGACTGCTGCAGAACTCCAGAAAGTTTGGTGAAATAAAAGGAATTGGTGCCAAAGCCAGTGTGGTGAAGGAACATTTCAGATTTCACTGTTCAGCTCAGCAGCGGCACAATGACTGCGGCCGCCATCACTAACTGGGCACAGCGTCCGTGGCTTATTGTAATCAACCAGCATGCTAACTGTACACGTGGTGTCCGCTGCTGATCGTAAATTAACCGGCATCGCTAACTGTGCACAGAGTGTCCGGTGCTTGTTGTAAACAAACAGAGGTCACTAAGTGTACACATACTGCTGCGCATACACACTGTACTGCTACAGAGCTAACTGTTAGCCTGTTAGCACTGACTGTCCTGCCTCTTAAAGGAGCCACGGCAGTGCAGACTTTTTGTGCTTTTTTAGTAATCCTGCAAATGTTTGACAGGCAGTAGGAATCGCTAAAAAAATCTCTGAAAAAGCTGTTTATATATAATTTATAATATATAATAATATAGTATTTATCTCAGTGTAGTTTCTGTTAACAGAGCCCGAGAGTCTATTTTATTGGTTTTGTTTGTAGTTTATTTATTGGTTTTATTTATCTAGGATGTTTTAGTATTTGTTTTCCACATTTCAATTCCAATGTTTAATATTTTGAGATTTAAAAATGTGTTTATCTTGATAGTTTCTGGGAAAATATATTGTGCCTGTTCCTTTGTCATACTGTGTGACTCAGAGTCAGTGACAAAGGCAGGAAGAGTTACTCAGGTCAGTAATTTCAGCACCGAGTCAGGGGACAGTGAAAGCTCTGAAGAAAGAAGAACATAAGACGGATGAGGAAAGAAAGATTGAAGGTGTGAGACAGAGAGAAAGTTTTTTTTTTTTTTAAAGAAGGTGAAAGCAGTGATCAAAGCTTATGAAATCTCAAAACATGTGTACCATGTTTCTCTGTCCTGTTGTAGGGTGACAGTAATCCTACCATAGACATTTTGTGAAGAGATGCAGAGCAGGCAGATTTACAGGGCATGGATACAGTAGGAGACGTAATGTGATCTGATAAAGCCTGATCTGTTAAAAATGTCATCCAAAAAAAGGTTTTTGTAACTTTGAGCTTTATCTTTTAAAGCTGCTTTATGCTGAGAAATCAGGTCTGCTTTGGCCTGATCCACCAAACACACACACACACACACACACACACCTTCTAATGCAGCATCTATATGACTCCACAGGCAAGCACCTCACAGTGGTAATGAGCAGGAACATGCCAGGTTCACACACACAAACACACACAGGCTCACACTCACACACAGAGACCATATGCTGTAGCTGGAGTTGTCCTGAGTCCAGCTCTGTAGAGCGTCACAACCAACTCATGAAAACATGCCAGAGGTCCTCCCTTTCTCATGACCTGCATGTATCTGTCTTCCTTCTGATTATGGTTGATGCTGGGGAAACATCTTGGTCATTGTTAAAAGAAACCACCGTGAGTCTTGTCTACTATGTATTAAGTTTATATTGTACTGACTTTTTTCCCAAGTTACATAATGGTGACAATTGCTGCTCGGATTATGTTCAGAGGTAACTTTTTATTTTTATTTTTTTTACTGTAAATCCCAGGACTGCAGGGATAAACTTCTGGGTTTAAGCAACATAAACCCTTTGGCTCAGGTGTTGCAAAGATCATGGTTTTGGTTAAACTTTTGACCAGTAGTGTATGTTTGTACAAGCTGCAAAAATTGAAATAAAATTTAAGTTAAAAAAACCCAAAAAAAAACAGGAAGGTTCAGACTAGACTAGACAAACAGACTAGTTTGTGTATGTTAGTAGTGTGTTTTATGAATAAAATATCGCTTCTTGAACTATAAAAAAGGCACTTACTGAACTGTACAATTTAAAAAAAAGGAATATATTTTCTAATTTCATTGTTTCAGTCAATGCAGTCTTAAAACCACCGGACCATTATCTTTCCCTGAACTTAACTAAGATCTGTGAGTGTCTAAACAGAACCACAAAAAGTTGAATCATGCTGAAGTCACAACAAGGGAATATTTTTGTGTGATAATATTTTGGTGAACATTTTACTGATTATATGTTCAGTTTCAATATTTTTGAGACTCCTAATATACATTAGGTAACAAGTTTTCCTCTTTATAATAAAATTATTAATCCGGGCAGCATTATATCCATTTAAAGCATCTATGTTCAAATTTGTTTAATACATCGACAAGACAGGGCTGAGGAGCACAGACACAAACAGACACAATCTTTAAGAGGTTTTGCAGCATTCTACAGTCCAAATGTCAATCTGTTACCCGGGACAGACCAAAAATATCCAGAAGTTATTAACAAAAACAAAATGTAGTTTGACATGACATGTCTGATGTCGGACAGAAACCGGCAGCAAACAAAAACACAGACGGACAGATAAACAGAAGCAGTTGTGTAACTCTCAGCATGTATCTCAGAGGAGACAAATTATTTTCACTCAGCCACACCTAACGCACTCACACACACACACACACACACACACACACACACACTAGCAGAACACACAGAAGTGTAAAACACCACACTCATTATCGAGTGTGAGGCATCTGCAGCAACACACACACACACACATACACACACACACAGCAGAGAGCCATGGGGGAGCAGCAGCCTGTGACTCCTGAGGGACACAGTGTGTTACAACACCTCTGAAACACGAGGCACACACTTTCCCCTGTCTCCAATTTTCACCTCAACATGCCTCGTATTGGCTTGAACTCTCAAGGTCAGTTTTCCCAAAGCTGAGAAATTAATTAGAATAAATATTTTTTTTAAACTGTGGCTACCCCTAATCCTGTTGTTTGTGTGCTGTGTGTAGGTGTGTGAGGTTGTACGGAGTATGTGTTTGGAGAAAGACAGCTGTTAGGGTTGGGCCAGTGTGAAGAAGAAGAAGAAGAAGAAGAAGAAGAAGAAGAAGAAAGTGAGGCTCACCTTTCATGCAAAATGTTTCCATACTGGTGCATTATTAGTTTTCTTTGAGACCAAATCTCGTCACCCCAAACAACACATGAACTTTCCGGTAAACAAACACAACGTGCTTCCTTCCACTACTGATCTCCTTCATGGCACCGGCCTCGGCTCTGCAGTAAATTGTGCACCGTCTGTTACTTGTGGCTCCATTAGTCCGTTCATAAACAAACATATTATAATGTTAATTGCATTGTCATACTGCAGTGTGTCTGCTAAGAGCACGTCTCAGAGCTTGTGGCAGAGAGACAGAGCGAGGGGAAATGCTCAATGGATGCTGTTGTTCTACCGCACGGATGCTGATATATGTCGCCTGATATGACTTTTCACATGTCATCTTTTTTGTGGAAAACACTCTAAATACAAGTTGCATTTCGAGCCGTGACACAGTCAGTATAGGTTGCTGATATGGGTTACTTTTTAATTGTCCAGACCACAAAGCTGGTTCAACTGGTTACTCTTAAATGAACCCTTCTGTCTAGTAATGAACCGATTGCTGGGCCGATACCGATACAGATGTTTAAAATGCCAATTTTTCAGATGCCAATGTTTTTTTGTTGTTCTTCTGCATTTTGTTATTTATTACCCCTTTTGTGCCAGGGAGACAACTAAAAATTCTATTATAAAAATATAACTGAATTGTCTTTCAGCCCTTCATCACACTATCTTCGATTGAGCAAAAATTCTATCATCAAAATTTATGAAACAACCTTTAATATAACATTCTTTCACATGACAAATATTTGTGAAAATAACTGTTACAAAAGCCTCTTTAGCCTGCTATACAATTACCTACTCAATAACAAGAATGTTGAAGTACTTTCAGTACGAAGTTACATTACCCAACAAAAATGTATTTTTGGTGAAAGACAAATGAAATATAGCCTTAATGTAAAGACAATTTAAAAAGCAATAAAAATTAATTATGAATAGCTACAAACATAAATAGGGCTTACTTTAACATTTTGTGTTTTTTCATACAGAATACAACAAACTTGTGTTTTCATTATGCACAAATGTACAGTATAGGCAGGAACATGTACACTTGGTTGTGTCTGTTTTTCAACGGGCAATCATATTTGATGTGTTGAAGTTCCTGGTTGTATTACCTCCTCTTGAAATGTCACAGGGACACGTCTTACAAACTGCATATCGCTGATCTTTCTCCGAAAATGTGAAATACTTCCATGCAGCCGGGATGCGCAAACCTGTGCACGAACCCTTTGCCCCCCTACGTCATGCCAGAGTCCCAGCCAATGAGGCTTCTTCTCCGAATTAGGCTATAGGAGTCAGTCAACACAATATTTTGCCGGCTCAAAAATGATGCAAACGAACAGATAAAAAATGGCAACTGCAATAGGCGAATGCCATCTTATTCGCCGAAAGCAGTTAACAAGGTGGATATCGGTCGATACTGATGTGCAACTGATAGATCGGTGACTCCTTATCATATTTAAAATGGTCTTACACAAAGATACCACTACCATTAGAAAATAAATGAATAAATGACAACACAGTATTGTTAACAAAGTACACATACTGAATGTAAAACCAGGTCAATGCCAGGATAAACACTTCTTAAACAAGACATCGAAGTAACTAAATCTCAAAGTTGGTTACATTTGGTTTTACTGCAATAAGCGTTCGAATAAAAAGGGTGCCAGTTCTGCTATATTTAGAAATGTTTGTCTGCTGTGTTTAGATACATAACCAACCAATGATGTAATTAAAGAACACACACTGCTGGACACACAAGTTTTATTTCTGTCTCCTTTAACAGCTCTGTGTGTGTGTGTGTGTGTGTGTGTGTGTGTGTGTGTGTGTGTGTGTGTGTGTGTGTGATGACGAGCAGTGGGTGCAGTGGACATTCGGTCTTTCTGACTGAGCCTCGTCCTCACGTTGAGGCTAAAATAGCTCACACACACACACACACACACACACACACACACACACACACACACACACACACACACACACACACACACACACTCTCAACAGGAAACCTCAGACACACTCAAAGTCTCTAATGTTCCTGCAAAACGGCTGGCAACCAGGAACACACACTCAGAGGGTAGTGAAGGCAAGAGAGGAAGTGTAAAAACAAAGAAAGATCAAAAAGAAAGAAAAAGGGCAAGGTAATACACACACGCACACACTCTTGCAGCACTGTGCTACCAGACTGATACAGTTAACCACTGAGCTGATTGAGTTACATTGGTTTACTGCTTCCTATGCCCCCATCATCATCTACCATTAGCTCCACTCACACACACACACACACACACACACACACACACACACAGATTTTATAATTCTATTTCACTTTTATTCTATTTTATATGTTCTATTCTCTCTCCGCTTTCTCTGGCTGGGAGAGGATGTTCATAGAAACCTGACCTCTGAGACTGCTGGAGAAGTTCATCATAAAGCATAAAGCACAGCACCTTTAGGAGATTTTGAATATCAGATTGACACATTTTAAGCCTTTTGTGTCATTTAATGCTCCGTTCTATAACTCTCAAAACACAGTTTCAGTTGTAAACATGTGACCATGGTTAACATTTTCAAATGGAACTACTTGGTTATCTTTAGGCACCAAAGTACTTGGTTAAGTTTCAGAAATCTAGAAATATGTTGCGACACTGTTACGTTATGTAGTGTCCTGCACAAAGTCACAACAACCAGTTACGTTGAATTAACTACACATTGATTTTCATTGCAGCTGCATCAGATTTTGCAGGATCAACAGAGGTGCTTGAGTGATGGGAAGAAGGGTTTATGGGAAATGTGGTTTAAAGTTTGGAAGCATTAGCAGTAGCAATGATGTGGAATTCAGGCCACAAATTATCTTGACCATGATATAATTTGTTCTAAGACCTGAGCAATTATTAACAATACAAAACGTTCCAACCTTAAAACTACAAAGCCTGCTAGCTTTTGCAGTCGATATTTGACAAGATCATTTGTGGTGGTACAATCTTCACAATTTCATTTAATTTCATTAAAAGTCTACCAACATCCAGTCAGTTTCAGTTCACAAGCTGCATGTTGTCAAATTGGTGAATGAGTTCTCAATTTAATCGTTTTATTTGTTTAAACATTCTTTCTCTAAATGTTTAGAATGCATTGTCGAACCAAAGAAGAGGTTCTCTACATTATCTTGTGTTTCACCTATTTGCATGTGGTGTCTTCTTTTCAAGCTGTAGTGCATTTTACTCTCAGGAACACAATACAAAGTACCATTTTATATGTAATTTAGGTTTAATAAACTGAGATTTACTGCATGTGCATTTCGGTTGTTGCATAAACTACATTCATCACATTATGATTTGTTTTGTCACTAAATTTTCTATTTCACTGTAGCGTATACAGAACGCAGAGCAGTGAAATGTACTGTAGTTAACTTTTTCCAAAACAAACACTGTGTTCGGCCTTCTGACCTTCAGCAACATTGACGTCTCGCCCGTTGCTGGCACACTGCTCTGTAACTAAACCTCAACCTCTGCCTTCTCAGACATGAAAAGAGGAATCTCCTGAGGGCAGAATTAAACACACATGCTGGGATAAGCCAAAATTTATATGTTACATGAACTCTGTAGGGGGATATTCTCAGCACACATTTTTCAATGACAACACTGAATGTTTTTTGAGTGTAACACTGTGTGTGCAGCTCTGCATGTGTGTGGGCTACTGACACAGTGGATTTGTTTGTGTGTGTGTGTGTGTGTGTGTGTGTGTGTGTGTGTGCTTATGGGTGTCCAATATATCACAAATATGTTTGTGTGCAAGTGAGAGGGCATGAAAGCAGGTGAGACATAAGCTATTTTTTCCTCCGTTGTTGTGGTTGTTATGTAAAAAAACAAACTTCTCTAAAGATTATTTCTCCTCCTTTTTGTGTCTGTCAGTGTTGAGAGACAGATGTAACTGGACAGCTGTCAGCACATAACGTATCATAGAGTCAGCTGTGACACAGCAGAAACACAGTTATACACTATCTGAGCTGAGGCAGTGGGATTATATTCAGAAAACTATAGAACAGTCCTGCAAACTGGGATTAGTTACTGGTTTCAGTAGCATTACTCCACTTGTTTAATCTACATTTGTCTTTTATTGATATTTTCCATTTTTATTATGCTATAGTCTTCGGTTATAAGCTTAATTCCTGAGAAGTTCCCTTTGGTAATTAGACACCTATAAGCCTCTACCATTTTTGGTAAGGAGAAGTGTCATATCTAGAGGAAGGCTTAATTGTTGCAGGCAGGAACAAATACATTGTCCTGTATGTGATGAAGGAAAGTTCACCCCAAAACAGTGTTCAACTGTCTCATTATATTATTCTAAAATAGATCCAAAAGTGACCCCAGTTTGGATGTTTCCTTCTAAAGTGCTTCTTATGAATTGTAGCTAATTTCTCCCATGAAGTGTATGTACACACTCACAGGCCACCTTATAAGGTACACCGGTACAACTGCTATTTAACGCAAATATCTAATCAGCCAATCACATTGCAGCAACTCAATGCATTTAGACATGTAGACATGGTGAAGTCAAGCTGCTGAAGTTTAAAGTGAGCATCAGAATGGAGAAGAAAGATTTATGTGTTTGATTAAGATGATTTAAGTATCTTTGAACGTGGCATGGTTGTTGGGGCCAAACTGAGGATTTCACAAACTGCTGATCAAACAACCATCTTTAGGGTTTACAGAGAATGGTCTGAAAAAGAGAAAATATCCAGTGAGAGGTCAGAGGAGAATGGCCAGACTGGTTTGAAATAATAGAAAGGCAACAGCATCTAACCAAGGTATGCAGAAGACCATTTCTGAACGCACAACACGTCCAACCTTGAAGCAGCAGAAGATCACACCGCCGATTTATTAGGTACACACTTCATAAAGTGGCTGATGTTTGTATATGCATAACAAAGTTACTCATCTGTTGTACTGATTATTCATCTGCAAAACCTTTATTCTCTGTCCAGGCCTCGGAAGTCACCAAATACTGAAATGTCACTTCCAATACCCTAGATGCCAGAAAAAATAAAATACTTTGCTCATAAAATGTTTCCAACAACCGAGCCAGAAATAAATTGTCATAAAAGAAATGACTGACTATCTCATCTTTGTTTTTACCTTAGTTACGATGAGTGTGTTGGCCCAGGAGCGACTCAGATCTACATCCCTACAGATGACCCGCCTCCTTACTCCCTATTGGACCCCTGTCAGAGAGGGGCGGAGCAGGAGGAGCAGCCCGACTACACCAGTGCGGATCCCTCTCCGTACAGCGGAGAGCCCTCGGCCAGCGCCGCCTGGTTCTCCCCCTCCCACTACCCGCTGGGGCTCCAGGAGCACGAGCACCAACACATCGCATCCATCTCCTTCCCGCTGGAGGCGGCGCCGCCTTACGAGTCGGTGTTGGCCGAGCAGCAGGGGCAGCCCCTCCCTCTCATGCCATGTGACCTCTATAAACACCAATCAGAGAGGGGGGATGATGGCAGCTCCCGGCAGCCGGGGGAGAACCAGATCTTGTAGGACAATTAATTTGTTTCTTTCACCTGCGCTGTCGGGCGTCCCCGGCTGAATTCAACTAACACTTGTGATGTGGGGCACACAATGGCTGTTAGGAGCAGCTGTGACACCAAACAGTGGACACTAATGGGATGCACACATCCTCCCCACAGTTTCTAACACCTAATAAGGCTGTTGATGTCACAGTCACAGTGGACCGAAACAAAGCTGGGACTCCAGTTTTTTTTTTGTTTTTGGACAGATTAAAAATTCACTAATTGCGCTGTACTGTAAAGTTTCTGGAATAACAGCTTTTGTCGTCCCCGTGGTTCTCCCCATCACCAT
Source organism: Centropristis striata (assembly GCF_030273125.1). Lineage (NCBI taxonomy): Eukaryota > Metazoa > Chordata > Actinopteri > Perciformes > Serranidae > Centropristis > Centropristis striata. The sequence continues at coordinate 22,933,971 of NC_081536.1, read as the reverse complement.
CGTCTGGTTCAGTTTTTGCCATTACTTGACTGTTAATCTCCTTTTCTAATGTCATGTTTGGAGTTTAGGTCACTGCGAAATACTAACATCTATTCATCAAACTGTAGATGAAGGCGAGCGGATTTCTTTAGAAGAAAGAGTGAGTGTAAACATTATCAATGTGGTATTTAATAGAGTAGTTAAGGTATACACAAGCACACATAGTACTCCCTCCTCCCAGTTGTTTCGGTGCGACCCCACCTGTCAGTCTATATAAATGATGTTCTGGATGAAAGTAAAATTACCACTTGTGTTGTGCACAACATTCTCAGAGCAGTTTCACGTCTCTGTAGACTTTTAGAGCAGTGTGCTGTTCAGTGTGGTGGTAGTATCCTAGTGGTTGGAAGAAATAATGAAATTATTGCAACCTTAAAATCCAAATTAATTAGGAAACAACCTGGACAGGAAGCGAGATATCAACACTGTCCTATTTCCAGTTATTAGTAACTATGATGCTGTGATGGAAGCCATTGTTAAATATTTGCAGCAAACATCTGTCATCACCAGAGAGGGAACGTGTTGTACAAAATGGCATAACTCTTTCTATCAAGGGCTCTGGTTTTAATATAACTATTAGTGTGATATTCTGTATCTGGACCCCAGCAGCAAAATGTAGCTCGGAGCCCTCCTCCTGACGAGGTCAGGCTGATGCAACAGAGAAGTGACACATTAAACTGTAGACCTTAAAGCACTGTTTACTGGAGATGCTTCTGCCTTTGTCTTCTTCTCTCTGTTTCACTCTAATGAAAGAATGAACTGGGCTCGAGCCATCGTGGAGGTTTTTCTTTATTGCACTAAAAGGTGTAGCTTTCCAAACATCCTCTGAACCTGCAGAAGCAACACCTGGATAGTGTCAGCTCCATTTCATTAGATTGAAGAACAGAACCTGGATGTAAACATGTATTTTGTGGCCACTCACACTCACTTGACCAGATTAAGTTTGTTAATATGTAAACCAGAGATGTTAACAGCATGGCAGTAATAATAATGTATACTGTTATTCTCAATTTTCCAGTTATTTTCTTTGTTAATAGATTAATTGCTTGGTCTATTAAATGCCAGAAAATAGTAAAACATGTCAATCACTGTGTCTTAGTCCAAAAGTGACATCTTTATATTGCCGTTTTTTGTCTGACCACAGTCCAAAACCCACAGATTAATTTCACATGAGACAGACCAAAACCCTGACAAGTGAGGATTTTAATGATCCACCACCCCTCTGACCACCCTACATTAACCAGCTGTTTCAGTTCTATGTGAACAAATTAACATCCCAAAAAATGTATTTATGTATCTATTTATGCATCATTTTCTAAATGAAAACTGAGCAGAAATTCTAGCGAAACAGGTATGTTTACAAACCCTTTTACAAATGCAACAGTTTTGTGTTGCAAATTGAAAGTGATGCATCTGAGAAACATTTTGATTGAGCTAATTTGCAAAACAGCACAACACGCAATTATTGTCAATACAGGGAGCAGCAAGAAGGTCACATACACAAGTATAGAAGAGTGCAGCTCAGCTTCCAATGAAAATGTAACTCTTCCTGACATTAATCTAGAGGTTTCAGTTGCCAAACTTTAACTAGACCTTAGCCATACTTCTGTTTAATGATGTGCATAAGTATATAAGTGTGTATATGTCCATACAAAATTATACTACTGAAAATCTGTTGCATCACCTCAAAGTTTTCTGTATCATTTCCCATTTCCTGAAAGAGACTGAAGCAGCGGAGCAGCATTTAAATATTAGCTGTGTGTTAATTAGACAGCACATCATCCATTACCAGTTACTGAAGCAGGAAGTTACCTGAGGCCGAGCTTTAAAAACAACAACTGTTATTCATAGTTTAAGAATAATCAGTCGAAATTTCATTAAAAGACGTGCCTAATAGGCCTCAGACTGTTAGCTTGAACATTGTAGCCATAAAATGATCAACTCAATGCAACTAAGCCAGTGCTGTGGTAACTTCTGCGGTATGGAAGATTAATTGAAGTGCTGTTGAATGAGTTGTGATGACAGAATTTATTGAGGGAAACAAATGAAACATCTTGGCTGTTGTTGTAGGGTTAAGGTCTGTGCTTGGTTCAGTCTGGCAGCTATAGACAAGGTAACTGCACAATTTACATCCTGAGTTCAGTCTCTATCCATTCAGTCATGAGTTAGTCAGATTCAACACTAATGTTGACTCATTCAATGATATTGTGATGAAAAAAAAAACACCCGTCGAAGCTCTTTGACGACGTTCGCCATGCTTTCTCCTGAGAAGATTTAGGGAATCTTTAAAATCTGTAACTAATATTTACTTTTGATTCAGCAATTATTGTTATTGTTGTTATTATCAATTGATGCAGCACTAATTTTCAGTTTCGATCATTGCCATTTAAAAATACAACAGTAAGTAATACTTTATTACTTATTATTGATCGACTTGAAAGTAAGTGTAGGTGAGCTTTATTATTATTCAATTAGTGATTAAGTGATATTTCTGTCAGTGTTGATGGATTGTAAAATTGTAATTAGAGGAATAGTTTTATCGCCCAAGTAAAATGTGTAGACTCAACTATTAACTTATTCAGTCTTGCAAAAACAAGAAGAAATAGACTTTTAGACAATTTTTATGAGATGCAAAGCATGAAGAGTGCAGTTATTTGAAAGAAAAAAAAAGACGAGGAATATTACGAGGAAGAGGAATTATTATATCAAGCTTGATGGAAGACGGTTACTACCAAATTTTAAAACCAGATCTCTGCCTGTCAAATGACAAAATGCAGTTTGGAATAAACAAAATTATGCTTTTTCTTTGTCATTAGTATTAATATGATTTATTATTATTATTATTACTATTATCATTATTATTATTAATAATAACAATGTTTTCTTTAGTTTTTAAGTATTTTATTTTTTTTCCACTTAATTGCAGATCCAAAACAAAAAAAATCTTTTTTTAAGAAAAAAAAGGTAAATTAAAGTAAAACAATTCTTAAAAATAATATGTTGGGTTATTAGTGGACAATGACTACATAGGAGACATTAAAAAAAAGAGTTACACATACAATCTAAAAAAAAAATTCAAATGTAATCATGGAATAATAAACCTATTGTCAACCCCAATGTTGCTCTCTTATTAGCCAATATTCATTATAAAACGCAATGAATTTATATGTTGTGTGTATGTACACAAATTCCCGTCTGTGTATGTTAAAAATCACATCACATGTCAAGCTTTAAATAAACTCAGTTTTACCATCAGCCACCAGGGGGAGATACAGAACTTCAACATGACATTCAGCTGTTTAAAATCACCTTTTCCATAATAATAATATTGAATAAGATCACCTGGTTCTACCTTGCTATGAAGTTGAGGAGCACTTTAATGCTTTATTAGATTATAGGAAAATAAAAAAGTAAAGATGATCAGGGTTGTCAGTATTGCAGTATTTGTTGATTTAAAAAACAACAACCACTTACTGGGAACTAGAGAGAAGTATTTTTCAGATTGTTCCAGTTCAGCACATTACGTTTTCTCAGCTAGCATTGCCCAGTTTGTGGGTGCATTGTCTATAAGTAAATGGTAAAAGTCTGACATGTGTATCACTTCCCATCTCTCCTCTTTCTTTCTTTCTTTCTTTGTCTGCAGATAAAACAGACTTCATGTATATATTAGGAACTGCGGTCATTAATGTTTCTTTATGTTCTGTATTAGAGATTTTGTATATTTGTGTCTTCTGTAGAGAAGAATTAATAAATCCGATCTCTTATATGAATCTGAGTGACTGGTTTTCAGCACTTATTTTTTATTTTTATTTTCTTGTCTTAAATTAGCCTTAGTGATAAGTCAGTGTTTTAAAAAAAAATAAGTTTTTGTGCTCTGATGCTTTAGAAAAACATTTTCTCACTGCTGATTTTAGAGCTGTGTACAAATTGTATTATTTTCTTTTGCTTTTTATAAATCAGATAAAATGATTGTGTTGATATTAAACCATCATGGGTTAAGACGTCGCATCTATCAGTTGTGTAATATCTCAATAAGACAGGTTTTCAGCTGCACCTTCTCATGAACCCACACACACACACACACACACACACACACACACACACACACACACTTAAATGAATATCCATACTGTAGCCCTGTGTAACCTACAGGCCTGATGAAAAACGTGTTGTTGCCACTGATAATTATGGATCATTGATCGTCCTGTAATTTAAGGGCTGAGTGTGCTGTTACTGCAGCACACTATCTGACAGCATTGATGTTTCTCGTGCAGTTTCCAGCACCTATCGACTCACCGTGCTGTGTGCAAAGATCCGCTCTTTTTCAGCATCTTACTCTTAAGAGCATAATGGCAGCGGTCACCACAAAACACAGCGACAAAAACAGGAAACCTTAAAACAAAGTACGCTTATAATTTAGTTTTTGCATGTTAGAGCATCAAAAGCTTGATAAAACATTGCATTTTACTTTTTTGTCTGAGAAATCATCTTATATCTGACAGTGACCATTGGAAGAGTCTGCACATATGTTTACTTTGAGGCTCTTGCTGCCACATGTGAGCACAGTGTTTCACAAACTACATGTACTGTAGAAAAGCAATCAGATCTAAAAAAGGATGTTTAACTGCCTGCAGCAAATGTGACACAATTGAATACATGAAAAAATAAACACACATTTCAGTGATTAACAGCAGCAAAAAAAACATGAATAAATGTTGATGTCATCCTCCTCTTGTTGGAATTATTATTCACCTGATGTGAAGATAAAAAGTATCATCACTTTAACTTTATAGTCTCTGTTTAAGTTTATATCACACAATAAAAATTGTGTGAGCACTTCATTTCCACACTTTGTGCCTTTGAATACAACCTGTTAGTCAGTGACTTATTTTTGGAATGTCTTTTTCACCAAACTGAACCGGGTGGATTGTTTAGATGCTTTCGCCACACAGACACGCCCAACCTGAGGCCTGCTGGCCCGGTATATAAGAGAGTCACAACACAGACGCCACAAACAGGAACTTCTTTTTTTAAAGACGCACTTACAGACTGCTGCTGCACAGTTTAACGACAGAGGTGAGCTATTGTTTAAAATATTCTTTCATGCTTTTACTGACAATTACAAAAGATCATTAATTTAGGCAGAGGATTCACACTAAGACTGTTGTCTTGTAGAAAATGAAAGCTCAGATTGTTTTCCTGCTCCTCGCTCTTGTGATGGTCGTTCAAGCGGAGCCACCTGAATCCCATCACCACCAAGGTATTTCTGTGTCAGAAAGTCGTACAAACTTGAGCAACACAAACCAAAAACTTTGTGGATTTGCCACTGAAAACGCTGTGTCTCAATCTTACAGTGGTGCCAGAAGACGAGTTCTTCAAAGAAATGATGAAGTCTAACTCAACAGAAGAGGCCAACTCAGAGACTAAAGCAGGTCAGACTTCAGGTTAACTATTGTTTCACTTTTACATTGCGTTCCATATGTAGAGAGGTAATTCTCACCTGGAAATAAAAGTAGTAACCCACTATGGAACTACTCAGTTAAAAGAAGGAGGCCTGCTTTCAATTTTTTGTACAAAAGTATTAGCATACTCAGAGTATCCAAAATAATAGTGCTCATTGTCAGAATGTGCCCTGGAGCTGTTATATTATTGTATAACTGGACCATTATTGTACAAAATCAGCAAATGTAAGAGTACAAAGTACAATATTCCCTCCAAATTGTAGTGGAGTATAAGTATTAAATGAAAAATAAGTACGAAAAATGTAATTAGTTACATCCATTAAAATCTAAACTGTCATTTCTGGACAAAGTACCAAAATATTAGACTGAAGTAAATATACTGTTACTTTAAAGAGTTTTTGCTCAAGAACAAGTAAAATTACTTTGAGAAAAAGCTTCACAGATAAAAGTAAGACGTAGGTCAGTCAGGTCAAGAAAAACATGTATGATGTTGATGATGTTATTTGAAAGACCTAAACATATTTAGGCTCCAAATCCCTGCATTAACGTGCCAACATATAACACCAAACAATCTATGAATATTTTTTTTATAAATTACACTTCTACAGCCTGTTCATACAACTAATTATCAATTAAATGTATTCCTATAGCCACATTGGAATAAAAACAAACAAAGAAACAAGCAAAGCTCAAAGGAACAAAACAAGCAATACAACAAATAGTTTACAATAAAGACACCACGGCGTGTGCAAAAGCATTATTAACTAAAGCTTCTCATAGAATCAGCAGCAGAATATAAAACTCCTTTCTCCTCTGGAGAAATATCACATTGATTTTGTATTTCTCTCTCAATGTCATTTTCTTGGAAATTAGCGCCTCCTAGTCCTCCTCAAACTGCTCCAGGTGAAACTTCTCTGCTCACTCATGCACAATGCAAAATATCATAAATCCACTCATCTTCTCTAGTCCCCTTAAAACCAGTCCACTCAGACTCTCAGCCCCAGATTAACAGTTCCACTCTGCAGAAGGACCTCATGCATTTATCACTGAAGGTAAAAGTCTATGACGCAGACATCAACTGGAAGATCCACTTGGTAGATAGCATGTTAGCTGCATCCAGCGTTCACCTGTTGGTGATGCAACATCGTGCGTGTTTGATTTGTGTCACAGCGTGATCGCGGGGTTGTGCATTCAATCAGTGATTCATTAAAGTAGATGCCACCTTTTTCTTATTTATTCCGAGGCACAAAAATGCGTATCATAACATATAATGGTTTGATCCATCTTTAAAGTAAAATAACAATTAAAAAAAAACAATAGCCATTGCAAAGAAAAATGAACTAGTATCCTCCACTGTATAAAAAAATCATTACATTGAGAAAATATCCCCAAAATGCGAGCCTGACCTGCTTGTCATTCAAAACATTGTGCTATAGGCTACTGCTTTTTTACTGGACACAAAAAACTCAAGAAAAGGGTAATTAGTTGATTTTCATCAGTTATGTCGCTCTCCCTGAGGTTTCTTCTTTTTTCCCCTCTGTTAAGGGGGTTGTATGAGTTTTTCCCTGGCCGCTGTGAGGGTCAAAGGACAGGGTGTTATATCATTTAGGCCCTCCAGTCTGTAAAGCCCTTTGAGGCGAATCTGTGATTTGTTTACTGAAGAAAAGTACCACAATTCTTCTCAACGTCTCCACATTAGTTTCAGAGAAACCAGCGTGTTTGTATATGATTGCCTGTGAATGCCATTTGTAATAAAATGTTTGTGATTTGTTTTACAGGAAAAGATCTCAATGGGGGAAAGTAAAAGGAAACCTTCCTCTGGATTTGGCCTAAACTGTTTCAGATGAAATAAATAAACACACAAATGAAATACATATCCTTGTGTTCATTGTTATTTTGTGTGCTTGCTTGCAAAAGCACACTAATTGTTATTCCGTGGGCTTATTCTTAGGGCGTTTTCACACCTGAAAGTCCGTACCAACGTCCGAACCAAGGTCCGTGTCCTGTTACATTGTATACATTTGGTCCTGTTGGTTTTGGTTTCACACTGCAAAAGGAATAACGGACTTTACTAGACAATTCTTCTGGACACGTCATCTCCCTGTGTACTTCCACAGCTCATTTTGTTTTACGCTGCGTTGTTAAACCTCTATTATCAAAATAGTACTGCAGCATTAATATCAGAAGAAAACAGGATTAAAGCCTACAACGAAAATGCTTCACAGCACCACTTGAGGCCACACACACACACACACACACACACACACACACACACACACACAGTACATTAATATTAGTCGTAGGAACACATACTTCAGGTACCAGTTGACATGACAAATTGGAAAAAAGAAATGGTAATAGTTTGGGTAATAGTCTGCTAACAGTAGTGAGTAACATTGACATTGACACAATGTAAATTTTAAATGGTGAAGTAAACTACCAGTTCATCATTACAGTACATTTTTACAGCCCTGACTCCATGGTTAAATGTTTATCCCCATGATTATCTTTTCTTTTTAACCTCTTATTACCAAGTGACATGAGTTTCAGTTTAATATTATCGAAATACACCGAATGTTCAAATTTAGCCATTGATGAGTATGACATTGGTATTACTATTACACCTTATTACATAAGAATACCAAAACATCCTCACAAAAAACAGGACTACATTATCAAGAAGCTACCATCAAAATCCACATACAATTTGCTACATATCACAGTTAAAAAAAAATTAGTCAGGCCAACATTGTACACAAACCCTACATTAAAAATGGCATTTAGACAACATTAATCAAGGAAAATAGCATAAGCTAGCAATTTTTTAGCATTATTATATTATTATTAGCATAATGACCCCTTCCCAGATAGACACAAGACAAAACACAGCAATCATAAACTTTTGTGGCCTAGATTATCAACCCACAATGCATTATAGGCTGTCTGCCAGTAGCATCAAATCAGTCAAACCATGCAATGCACTCTTAGAATCAATAGTGTTTGCTAACACCAGACACATCGACTGTTATAACAACTGTTAGCATCATGGTAACTGTAACATGGAGTAACTGTGAAGATATTCTGCCTCAACGGAACCTTTATAAATTGCTTCGACATGATGCTAAAGCTAGCTCGCTAGAGAGCGCTAGCTCAGACCTAAGACCAGTAGCCGCGAATAAATTAGCAAAATAAAATGACAAACATCGTCCAAAAAAAAACTCAAATAACTTGCAACTACATTTCACAAAATTTTCGACAGTAGTTTAAAAGTTCAAATATGAAAATGCTAACATTATAAGGCACAATTGTAACGGTAGTATGCTAGCGAAATATACAGCAAATAAAAACATGTCTTCTTACCTCAGACGAAAAGCCAGAGAGGCCGAGTCCCGCCAGCGGACAGGATTTACAACAAGCCAAAACAGATTCGCCCCATAACTGTGCTGCAATCCAGTGATTCCCAGCCGCTGTTCCGCGTCACACAAGTGTGCGAACATTTGTTAAACATGCTTCCCCACGCATGGCATGGTCCAGGTCAGCCTCCTGACATCAGATAGACTCAGGACACACCGACACCAGGTGCTGCCGACCCGCTCCGCCCCCCAGACGAGCTCCGGCTCCACATCCTTCTCTCTCCGGACCACCGCCCCAGTCTCTGATCAGAAAGTCTTCCAATGTTCATCAAACAACCGTTGTTGTTCTTTAGATGATGCCGCCGCTACCAGCTGTCAGCAGTAAACATAGACTGTGAAAAGGCACCCACGTGGAGGGTTTGAAAATGACCAATCATAAGAGGCCTGGGGTCAGCCTTGGCCCCGCCCCCAATATGTCAAAAGTCCTCGCTCCGCGCGAGCAGAGCTCCACCGCGAGCGAGCACGGGGGAGAATCTGCTTCACTCAGTTGCTGAATATGTGCGCGAAGATCAAACAAGTGCGCGCGGCTGTTGAAATCTGTGCGCGTGACACGAAATAAATGCGCATGCAGGTGTGTTATCGCTCGCACGACTTTTGACTCAAATATGACGCCATAAAGTAACAGCATTTTTTAACTTTTTTATTACCAGTGATGAAGCGTAGAGTTGTAGTCGTGAACGTCATGAAACAACCGTTGATGTCCTTTAGATGATGCCGCCGCTACCAGCTGTCAGCAGTAAACTGAAAAGGCACCCACGTGGAGGGCTGGAAAATGACCAATCATAAGAGGCCCGGGGTCAGCCTTGGCCCCGCCCCCAATGTGTCAAAAGTCCTCGCTCCGCGCGAGCAGAGCTCCACCGCGAGCGAGCACGGGGGAGAATCTGCTTCACTCAGTTGCTGAATATGTGCGCGTAGATCAAACAAGTGCGCGCGGCACACGGAGCAGAGACCTGCAGTCCAGCGGTGCATGCTGTCTCTCTAAAGCAGAGGATGGCGGTCGTCGGCTTGATTGCTTTGCTCTGATTGATCAACTCCACCTGGCCACCTGGTTGCTCCCCCAAGACAGACATTCTAACTTAACGGACATGGCGTTTTTTCAAAAAGCATGAGACCATATAACTTGACCATACATTGTCCAATCTGCCTCAAACTTGTCATGTATGATGATGGTTCTTCACTGACCAGTTCTACATAACAATATTTAATAAATTCCCGCCCTTTTTGATCAGCCACGCCCCCTTTCATAACTAATAAACTATCCTAGAAACTTGTATAAAGTGTCAGATTACTCTGCATAGAGTTCCTGTTTAATTGGTAGTTGATTACCCCGCCCCTTTTCATTAGCCACGCCCCATTTTACTAACTAATGAACCGTTTGTCCTAGAAACTTGTATGAGGTGTCTGTGAACAGAGTCCCTGTTTAACTGCTGATTTAATCAACGAGAATCAAGGGCCAGAGGCAAGCACACAATGAAAAATTTCTTTAGAAATTTTCTAATTTATATATGCATTTCAAGCGAATGGAGTATGGTTATAAGTCCATAATATTAAAAACACAATGTCTTTGGCCTTGTTATAGTGTGATAGTTTAGTTGCATTGCAGTGGTTACATATGTCATTACAATGCAAAAAAATTGTCTCCTGGACAAAGAAAATCGGCTATAAAACAACATTCCCATCCTTAAACACAATACAGATTTTCAATAATCATCCATCCTAAAGAAGTATTGAGAAATAAAGGACATTTTCCGAAAAGTTTATTATATTACTGTTTTCACTTACTTAATTTCCATTAATCACACATAGCCTCATATTTCATGTCATAATGGTATTGTTTTGAAGATTTGCTTTACTTAACTTCATTTCACTTTTACTGAAAAAGCATGCCCATATAAATGCATAAAACCCATGGAAATGTTTTAGAAATACAAGAAAGACCATTAAGAAGGAAAAAACCTTCTAAAAAGGAAAAAAAAAAACCTGCCAGGAATTTCTAATTGCTGTTTATTTTATACACCACCTGTTTGATTTATGTAATATCGTTATTATTATTATTATTATTATTATTACGTCTGCAAGTAACCCAGTGTTGCATAGTGGATCCCAATCTATAAATATTACCTCTGCATCACATGGCCTTTAATGTGTCGCCCTCTAGTGGCTCGTTCATGTGAATGCACATTCAGAGTCCTCACAAACAGCAGCTGCACTCAGAAAGTTCACATAAATTAGTTAACTTCTCCAATGTCCGTTTCTGTGGGTAAATTGTTGAAGACATAATCTCGAAGGTGACAGGAAGCAAGGGAGAATAAACGAACAGGAAACGAGGTAAAACCCGCTGTGTGTTGGGGTTACACAAATGTCAACAGTATCTTCTAAGTAAGTTGTTGGTCGCCGGCTGCCATGTGATCCGTCTGCCGAGCCCAGACAGAATGTCAACCGTCATTTGTAGCCTGTTGCCCGGTGAGCGACACCCCCAGTCCGCGGTGTGCTCCAACTGAACCGCAACACGTAGACTTTTTTTTCGGCGGATCTTCTTCTTCTTCTTATAAATTCAGTCTGCAGTGGGAAGTTTTGCCGGTGAGCAGGGTACTTTTGAGCTGGGCAATTTCAGCAGGGAGCAACATGCGCTCCTTAGCGGGACTGGCTGCCATTGTGGCGGCGGCAAGTGTCTTCCTGTACCTGCTGTCGACTCACCTTCCCCCGGGACCGACGCACGTCCAGCCGGGCTCCGAGGGCGAGGACGAGGGGGTCCACGAGTACAGGTAAACATATAATAAAACATAAGTAATACACTTACATTAGACTTAAAAAAAAAAAAAAAAAATCTACAATGGAGAAACAGACAATAAACAACACAGAGATACATTTATTTATTTATAACGAATTATTATAGAAAATGTAGGCTCTAAACTGTCAGAAATAGATACCATAGGGAATGTTGTCTGTGCTTTTAAATCAGGAACAAAACAACTTCAAAACAGGTTATTAAATTCATACGAAATGGTAATGATGTGCTCTGTGAAAAGATGAAAAGAGAGGTTTTTAAATGAAAGAACATAAGAATAAGAAAGAATAGGCTATTAGAAATAGCCTATGTGGTCATGTTTATAAGATGCTAGAAAAAGTAACTGCAGACATCTTTTTAATGACTCTCCCTTCATAAAGTTAATAAAAAATAAAATGAAATAAAGACAATGCAACTTTATAATTTACATTTAAATGTCATCTTCTTAAAATACAATAGAAACCACTATTTCTTGAAGATATTTATACTGTAATCCAGTTGGGGATTACCAGATTATTTGAGGTTGTTATCTTATAATAAAGTGTTTATAAATTAATTAATTAATATTTATTTTGTTTTTAGCAATGTTTACATGCACAAATGATGTAGATATTTTCCCAGTAAGAAAATATAAATAAAAATATGTCTTGTGTTGCCGTGGGGCTGAGAAACTAAATTGCACACAGCCATGACTGGGAAACTTTTTTTCCAGTCTGTGATGAGTAATAACTCTTTTGGCTTGTGACCCCCTATCTTTATCACCTATCATCACAGCTTGCCTGGCGTTAATGTGGACGTAGTTCAGCCAAAGAGTCATTTTCTTTCTCGTTTGATTTTTATGCCCCCAAGTAGGTAAAAGAAAACAGAAACAATTAGAGGGAAGTCATAAAAAACATTAGCCTGGGTATAAAAAAACATACATTTATGAAACAAAAATTGATGCTTTTGTTAATTACACATTTAATCATCCTGTAACCTCTGATATGTCCCTTGGAACCACTTTGAGGGTCCAGAACCAGTGAACTTGTGACCCATCAGCAGTGTTTACCTTCCTCACTCCCAGTGCATGCTGGGATTGGGTCCCTATAAGCAAAGACAATAAATGAAGGAATAAACTTATTGAAATATCAGATATGCTTAGATATTTTCTATGTCAATTTGAGCAAAGAAACTTAATATGAATACCACATATTTGAACTAGGTCAATAGACTCCACACTGCTTTTTTCTGCTCATATTGTTCATGAGATGTGTGTCACAAAGGAGAAAAGTAATATTAATCATGTCAGTACAGCGCTTAAATATTAAATGTGTTTTATATTTACTTCTCCTCTCCTTTCTTTCCCTCTCCTCTTAGTACATATCGGACTGATCACATTACTCCTTAGAATCTGTGTGTGTGTGTGTGTGTGTGTGTGTGTGTGTGTGCGTGTGTGTGTGTGTGTGTGTGTGTGTGTGTTCAATGTGTATGTGTTCTGTGTGTGGGTGGGTGGTATGTTGTAATGTGCCAGACAGTCAAGTGTGAGGTCATCTAGGGATGATAGAATAACGCCGACCAAGACACTCTTAAAGCCAAAAGCACGACCCATCTGTGTGTGAGTGTGTGTGTGTGTGTGTGTGTGTGTGTGTGTGTGTGTGTGTGTGATTGCAGCCATTAGATTTATTTCACTTGTGTTATACTGTTACTTATCAAGTCTTTTAAACATGGCAGGAGTGTACCCGGCAATTGTTGGCATCCTGTCTGGTGGAAAAAAACCAAACCAAAGGTTGGCCAAAATACTGTACCTTTTCAAATAGAACAAGTATTAAATAAATAATTTAAATGTAATAATAATAAATAATTTAATTAAACTTCAGTGTTGAGTTTGTTGCAGTTAGAGAATTATTGTCAGGCAGGAGCACAAATATTCAAAATTATAATAGTACCTTTGTTAGTATTATGACATACACCATCTTTCTTCATGTTTCAGACACCTTTTGTTTTCTAGTCTCTCTTATAGTCTCGTGTCACATGCACCAATGCAAAACAACAGCTGGTATGGTATTCAGACCATATTCTCAGCTGTCAGTTATTTCGTTTTCACACATTTTTTAAAATGCTATTTGATGCCACCTAATCGCACAAAAATGGCCACATTTAGCGAGCTCTTTTTGTCATTTCATGCTGCTTTAAGTCGGAGCTGGGCGATATGATGCTATAATCAAATGCCTATCATATTTATTTTATATACTGTTTTTAATGCAATCTTGAAAAACCAGCTGCCAAACTGCATTACAGCAGTATTTGCATCATTTGAATAATGCTTTATGGTTTGATATTGGCACATATGATAGAGCATCTGTTTTGTTAACATAGTATGGAGTATTTAAAATAGGCTTTACCATTTGGTTATGGTGTAAAAAATATTTATTGAATTGCCAGAAGACATGCTATATCATAATCAACATATTTATATAAAGATATGAAATTACCTTTGCTAGGATAGAAGATTTTAGCCATATTGTCCTGCCATACCCCCAGCCTGAAATGATGGCATCAAAAAATTAACTGCAAACTATTCCGATAGTCAGTAAATTGTGAAAGTGCCAAATATTTGGCTCCAGCTTCTTCAATGTGAAGATTTGCTGCTTTTGTCTGTTTTCTATTACTTTAGATTGAATAATCACCATTTTATGCCATTTTATAGTCTTACCAGTTTATCACATAAACAATAATTAAGTTAGAGAGAAAGATTGATTAATAGTGGAAACAACTGCTACTTGCAGCCCCAGTTGCTTTATAAACTGTCTGAACATTAAACCTGATATGAAGAAGGGACTTCAGAGTTAAACCCTCTCTGCTGGCTGTATATGAATACACGTGTGTGTGTGTGTGTGTGTGTGTGTGTGTGTGTGTGTGTGTGTATGTGTGTGGTTCTCATGGGGTTACGTGTAAGCGAAATTAAAAGTGCCCACGATGACACATTTCCTTTAAATACTGTACATACATTCATTCAGTTTCATGTATCTGATCGCCTACAGAATGTATCATCAACCTGCTGACCAATGACAGAGCAGGATGTTTGTCCACTGACCAATAGGAATGAGGAAAGCTGAATGTAAGAGCAGGTGGTAGAGGAAGTCGGCATCTTGAGTTTCAACAGGGGGGATTTTAGTCAGTGTGTGTGTGTGTGTGTGTGTGTGTGTGTGTGTGTGTTTGTGTCTTGAGGAGTGACTTTCCTCCCCGAGCTGGGGTCTACAGGCAGCGGCACTATTTCTGTCCCTCAATCAAATGTATCCTGTTACCCTCCCACTCTCTTCTTTCTGATATAATCTTTCCTCTTCTTTCTCGATAAAGTGTTGTAAAAGTCTATGGCCATATTTTGTCCTATGAAGTTTTTTTTTATAAAAAAACAAACAAAAAAAACCTTTCTTCCAAGTAGTGGTATCTATCCATGCAAATACTTTTCATGGTAGCACTTCAAAAGACATACAAACTATCTCCATTTGAAATGACAAACTGATGTTGAAGGATAAAGACTTTGATGAAAAATCAGAATGTACAGTACCAAGTTAGTTTTGTTCTGTTGTCTCTCCACTCAGGCTGAAGTTCCCGTCTGACCTGGATGAGCTGCGGGAGCTCGCAGAGATGCTCAAGTTTTATAAAAGAGAACATCACGGCTACGTTCTTCTGCTGTTCTGCAGCGCCTACCTCTACAAACAGTCCTTCGCCATACCCGGCTCCTCCTTTCTGGTGAGACATAAACAAACATACTTAAACAAACAAGCACAAACTGTAGAGGGACGATGAAAAATGACACATATGACCGTCTGTCTGTCTGTCCCTCCTTCAGAACATGTTAGCTGGTGCGATATTTGGGCCCTGGGAGGGTCTGGTGTTGGCCTGCACGCTCACCACTTTCGGTTCCACATTCTGCTACCTGCTCTCCTCTGCTTTCGGAAAGCAGTACGTGGTTCAGGTCTTCCCTGAAAAGGTGGGCCTGCTGCAGAGGAAGGTAGGCGTCTCTATTCAGTGATTAACTGAATCTGAAGCTGTGCTGGTGGCTCGTTGGGGCTGCACTCAGTGCTAACATCAGCTAGCTACAGGTGCATCTCAATAAATTAGAATGTCATGGAAAAGTCCATTTCCAGTAGTTCAAGTCAAATAGCCCCAACCAAGTACTGAGTGCATATGGATGGACATACTTTTCAGAGGCCAACATTTCCATATTAAACATACTTTTTAAAATTGGTCTTTTGTAATATTCAATTTTTTTTGAGACACTGAATTTTAGGTCTTCATTAAATGTATTTCCACTGTAAATGTAAATGTTATTTCCACTTTTTGAATTGAATTACTGATATAAATAACGTTTCTTTGATGTTCTAATTTCTTGAGATGCACCTGTATGCTCATAATGATAATGTCAATATGCTTATGTTAAGAAATAAATGTTTTCCATGTTTAACATGCTATAATTCGTGACTTGGCACTTGCATAACCTGAGAGAAAGAGGTTAGAATGGCAAGGTGAAAAAAAAGGGAAACTCAATACAGCAAGATGCATACTTTAAAATATTACATTTAAAAACTAGATATGAGTACACATTTGTTGCTGAATTCACCTGGATTTGATAGCCCCCCCAAAAAATAATAAGGTTTGCAGCAGATTCCAAGTAACCAGGTAGTTACTTAGTTCCAGGACTAGCTGGAACAGAAAAAGCGATCTGACCAAAATATTGTTATACCGTTATGTAGAATTTAAGACAAAAGGGAACCAGAAGATGCTCTGTACTGCTTTATCTGCTTTCCCCTTCATTTTCTCCTCCTCTTTTCCTTCCTCGCTCTTTTTCCTTGCTCTTCCTCGCCAGGTGGAGGAAAATCGTAGCAGTTTGTTCTTCTTCCTCCTTTTCCTCCGTTTCTTCCCTATGACTCCTAACTGGTTCCTTAACATCACCTGTCCCGTCCTCAACATCCCTATGCCCATTTTCTTCTTCTCTGTCTTCATAGGTGAGACAACATACACACTAAAAAACACACACCTAACACTCAACCCCACAAACACGGAGAACTCAGCTGCTGCTTTCTCCCCCAGGTTTGATCCCGTACAACTTCATCTGTGTTCGCACGGGCTCCATCCTCTCAGAGATCTCCTCCCTGGATGATATCTTCTCCTGGGGGACGCTGGCACAGCTCCTGGCCATCGCCCTCATGGCTCTCCTCCCCGGAGCGCTGATCAAACACTACAGCAAATCTCACCTTAAGGTGGACGGCATGGAGAGTAACGGACCCAGCCAGGCTGATATCAAGCAGGAGCGGAAGAGACGATGATTCTGGGATGAAGGAGGAATCTTCGGGTTTGGGATTCCCAAACATAAACTCTGTCGGCTGGTAGGCATGTGACCTTTTGTCCACTTCAACCTCGTGATTTCTGTAAGGTCACACCAAAGGTCTCTTCTCCTCATATATGTTTACTCAGTGACTCAGTTTGCAGCTGTTATGGTTCCAGGAGTTGCATAGAAAAAAGTATTTAGAACATTAGGACTGTTAAATGTCTCAAGATTGGGTGTCTGTCTTTTCCTAAAGCACTTGAACAGGTCTTAATGCGTTTAACAGGTGTGATCTTCTCATCAAATTATATTGAACAATAACATATTTTAGATAGTAGCAGATAAGACTAACTGCCTTGCTCAAGAGCACCTGGACATCACCTGAGGGAGTTTGGAAGATCACATCTTGTTCTGTGAATATGTGGCCTTTAACTGCGTGTAGTGTTGCACTTTATGTCAATTGCTGTTAGTGTAATTTATTCACTGTATATGTTCGGAATTTAAATATTTATTTTTTTAAATAATTATTTTGCAGAGAAGAGAGTTAATAGAGAATAGTCTTAAATTGTAGCTTTTATCAGAAACATAAGTTTGCTCTAAATTCAGCAGTGACTGTAGCGCAGGGAGAGTTTGTGACTGATGCAGCTGTCTTTTTACAGATTTGCATCACCTATTGTATATTCTAGAGGTGTTTCATGATTAACCTGTTAAAGACAATCTGTTCTAAAACTTTTATGTAGAATTTGCAAAACCAACTCTTATTATCTTTAGTGAACAGGATTTTTACAGTTCTGGAATGGAGTCACATTTTTATCCATTAGTCTAGCTGCTGTTGACACAAACAGTGGTAGGTTATTGTTGTGAGCTTGATGGTTCCAAAGACAACAAATTCAAGGTTTAGTTTTTGTCAGCACAGACGAGAAGCAGTATTATGAACACTGCACTGTGGCAAAATAAAGATGGTTGTTGTTAACAATGTTGCTTTAAGATTTAGAGGTGTTTATGTAGCTCTCAGGATTGGTTGTCTCTCCTTCTTTGAAGAAAATAATTAATCCAATGCATAATGCAGTTTTTTTCCCCAAGGTAATGTGTAAAGGTTAATACAATCTGTAATGTCTGTTCATTTTGAATCTTTCAGTTTTACCCAGAATCATTAACTGCTTGTGTAGCGATGAATTGAAACATGGATTTCTGGATGCAAACTGCAGTTTATTTGTGACTTTCTTGTGGTCACACAGTCGTTGACCCTGATTGACTTACAGCAACACACTTAAAACATCCACAGATACACTAATCCCATCTACCAACAACACACCGTCACACCTCAAGTTAAATTCTCTCTCAGTACTTTCCTAAACATACACACAGACAGTCAAAGACATTTTTGTTCATGCACACAAACACACACCTTCACATTGGTATGGGCAGGCACTCAACTCAGTAAACACAAGGACCTGATGTAAATTGCATGAACTTAAATGTGGTGCCAGTTGGCAAAAGACACAAAGATAGACATATATGCACATAGATAGTTTCTGTGAAGTTTGTGAGAGACAGACAAAACAATACAGAAGAAAAGAGGAATATCTTTTCTTCTGACTTTATACCTCATGTGGAAGGTCCCTCGGGTCTCATTCCTAGCAAGGCAACAAAAAAATCCGATAATAGCCTCAGTTTGACAATTAGTGTGGTCTTCCTCCTTGCTCATATGTGCATATATCACCATCCATCTATCTTCTACAACCCTGCCAACACACTAAACTCCATCATACCAATATGACAGATCAGCAGCAACTTAACAGGCAAACAATAGTCGTAGTGTAGTTAGTGCTGCCAGTCGCTCAGTAGGAGCCAAACAAACAATCTGTAAACAGTTCAGTAGTGGTTATAACTTGCAGCCAACACTGTAGAGCTGCAACAATTAGTCGACTAATTGATTAATCGATTGACAGAAAATAACACTAACTACTTTGATAATTGATTCATTGTTAAAGTAGTTTTTCATGCAAAATACCAGTAAATGCTGTTTTCAGCCTCTCAAATACGAAGATTTCTTGCTTTTCTTTGTTTTATGCCATCAAACTGAATATCTTTGGGTTTTAGATAAACAAAGCAAGACATTTAACAGCATCAGCTTGGACTATGAGAAACTGGGACGGACATTATCCACAATTATCTGACATTTTATAGACCAAACAATTAATCAAGAAAATAACTGGCACAAAAATCGAAATTGAAAATAATCATTAGTGGCAACCCTCTCTTGCTGATAAACTTTTAGCATACACTATAGCTAGTGCATGGCTGTAATTGTATCAGTTTGTATCAGTCTTATCAAAGTTTAAAAACAGAAACATTTTTTTTAATTGGCCCGTTTCAGATAAGCTCTGATACATTTAAAAAAAAAAATCTCACTTAATCAAACACTTTTTAAGAAACTTAATTTAGGAGTTTATTTGGGATCAGTCTCCCAAAAAAAGGTCCTGGCCTGGGCTGAATTCTAAAATCAAGCTTGTTCCAGATTTGTCTGGAAAGGCATCTGTGCAAATTTTCCACAATGGCTGAATGAGTCCATGAGCACAGTCAGTACCAAACAAATGTTTCAAATTGACAGCGGTAACACAATTACACATTGCAAAGATAACAAATATCTTCTGCAGCATCATCACATGAAAATTATCAAGTGAGTTGCATAATTTAAGAACGTGAAGAATGTCATTATTCAGTCAGTGCAAATCTCAGTGCCGAGCAGAAGTCTGGACTGCTCCGAGTCATGCAAGCAGTCCACGTAGACCAGAGTGGTTTAAAGACACAACGTGCAAAATATCAAATATGGAAATAACAGGCAGATTCAAGATGATTTTACATCATCTGAACGAAAACTTGACAACATAAAACGGAAGGCAAGAATGCCTTTGGCTTTCAGTGAGCAGCCCTGCAGCTCATTGGCTAAGAGGAAACGATCAGTTTACCGGCCTACTCTCGTTCCCTTGCTGCTTGCACGCAAATGTCACATAATACGATATTTGACAGCTGATGAATGGCAACTTGTCCTTAAAACAAAGCTTATTTGTCCTTTACAAAATAAAAATGTCCAATTCACTGGCTCACAGATATCCAGGAATAAGGGCAAATTAGTTTTCACATCTTAAGTTGACTGAAATCAAAGAGCTGTGATCAAAGCCAGCTCAGCAGAAAAAAAGAAAAGAAGAAGAAAGGAAGACTTGGTCCGGAGCCAGGATAAGTACCACCAGGGAGCGCTTGATTCTTCTTCTTTCTCCTCTTAATTTTTCTTAACTGTCTCCACAACCCAAAGCATCACTTTCCTCACTCTCCTTAATGCGTATAAAGGCTCTCATGTAGCTTGAGACAGATATTATATAAATATAATTATATAAACTTTGGTGACAGGGCGTAGCCTGATTCAACAATCAAACGGCTTCCACCATCAATAGCTGTCAAAAGCAAATATATCACTGCCTCCGCCTCCGATCTCCTCACTTCCTCTCACATTATCTGGAACCATTCCTCTCCTCTCTCCCTTTCTCCTCCCTGTGTGAAGTGGTACAGCAAGGTGGGTTCATCCCTGAAGCTGTGCTGACCCGTCCGGTGATCCAACACTCCTCCCTGCTGAAGTCGAAAGCCGTACAGCCTGGCCTCAGCTCGGCCAGCGCACAGGCCACGGGCAACCAACCAGTCCACAAGGTCACTGCCCAGAAATACACTTTCAAAAGGGGACTGGGGATGTCGATGGAGATAAGGTGAGCTTGAGGCAAGACCATGCTGGTGTCTGTGGTGATCATAAGTTGGGACATGAGCTTGGTTAGGCTGGAGCTGGGGAATCTGCTCCTCTGGGGCATCAGGGTTGGAAATTTGTGCTTCATCCTCGCGCTCAAGCAGGTGTCGGGGTGGAAGTAAAACCTGGCCGCAGGATTGACCTGGATCATGAGTTTGGTGACTCTGGTGCAGATTCTGTGGCTCGTTTTTTAGTTGCTCCTGAAGATCCTGATGCGGGCATAGGTACCGGGGCTGATGGGAGGGGGAATGTCCCAAGGCCCCATTCTCCTCCTCCAGTCCTGCTTCTCCTCTAAACCTGTCATTATCAGAGGAAGGATTCACCTGTCGAAGCACTCACACTCTCCCCTGAGCCACTTAGGGGTGATAGAGAAGAAAGGAAAGGGGGAAAGGGGGCAGGCAAAGGGAAGCAGGAAGGAATAAAGGAAATATGAGGGGAAGAAAGAAAGGAAAATGGTTAATAAAGAGGAGAAAGGAATAATGGAAATATTGTATGTGTTAGAGTAAAAGAAAATAAAAGCATCCAAGACTCATAAGAATCCAGAAAAGTGTTTTTTGTTAGTAGAGTTTGCAGAATTTTGTGTGACAACAGCAGCTGTCACAGCTAGTGCTTCTTCAATTATAATTATTGATATCTGGGAAATTAGGCATGTACTGCAAACTGCAACATACAGTAAATGTATAATGGTTTAACTTAAATCTGTTTCAAGCAAAATAACTTTTTGGTAGATAAAGAACTTCAGCAACTGCAGCAAACCAGATCAACAGATAGATAACATGCAAAGAGGATACAGAGAAAAATCAGCAAAGTATCAGAAGGAAACAAAATAACCACAACAGTAATAATCTTGTCTCTTCTTGCAGAGGGAAGCAGTTTGGAAAGCAAAGCTGGAATAATATCTCCATGACCATTTACTTCCCACAGAAAATGTACAGTATTTTCCCTTTAACAGAACAAAAAAATAGAACAAGCAAAAGGCACTTGATTCAACTTCTTCAGCACATATTCAGATTTTCCATAGAGAAGGCAAACTGTACTATATCACACTTAAAACACACAATCCGGTACTCGTACCTGCGTGTGTGCACTATGTCTTGAACACACTGGTCTTTGTGGTAGCGGACGAACTGTGTACAGGTGAGTCTGACCTCCTCTGGTACACCTGAGGGACTCAAATCCTCACTGTCTCTGCCCTGCCACAGCCCGAGCAACCTGAACCAGACACAAACACTGCTCTAGTACTGTGTCTCTCAAATTAAAATGAATGAGATAAGATGAAATTTGCCTCACCTCTTCTTGAATGGCAGGATGATGAGGTGTCTGTCCAGACCAAAGATCCCAAAGGACAGAAAACCCTGGGACAAAGAAAAAGAGCAATACTTGTTACAATTGGACATTATTTTTGCACTGGTAACAGCTCAAGTTAACACATGTAATGCACACACACGACACACAGTGGTTACCTGTCCGTAGTTTGCCACAGCACAGAAGAACTGTAGTTCAAGGTAAAGTCTTCCTGGATCTTTGTTGAACAGCCACCACAGACAGCTGGACAGGTTCTGCACACAGACACAAACACTCACCAATCAGGCAACAACATGTATCTGCACATCACTGGGCTCAGCTTACCATATTAAGTTCAGGTAAAGTAAAAGCTGAAAAATTGATTCAGACTACTAATATATTGTTACAATGGACATGCAACCAGATATGAAACCATCCAGTGTGAGCTACAACTACAAATGCTTCTTCTACCTAGATTGTGTTAATGTGTCACTTCGCCTGACTCCTTTTTAACTTTCTGCTATTTTACCGATTACACTCACAAACCTAACAAGTATGTTATCCTCACCGCTAGCAGGCTGACAAAGAGCAGCAGACAGAGCAGAACATGTCTGACTGTCTGTTTATCATCAGTGGTTTGAAGCCCAGGTGGTGGCAGGTTTAAGGGCTGCTCAGAGGAGGAAGATCCCTGCTGCTGGCCATCACACAGCCCCCCACTGTGGCCTGGAGAGCAAAACATAACTGAGGATTGAATCTAAGTTGATTGGAGAGATTTCTCCCATCCTGATATTTTCATGATGCTTCACATAACTGCAAAGCTTTCATCACACTTTGAAACATGGCATAGATTGCAATTCTTAATTTTATTTTACAGATTATTGCTGGTGTATTGCTTTGATTTATGTTTGTTATTTAGATACATTACTGACAGTAGGTCCTAATTCAGCTGCACAAAATGACATTCTTATGTTGTAGAAGAAAACACATACATCTCCATCTGTTTCATTTCCTAAATGTAAGCATCAATATAAAACATAAATAGACTGTTTTGGACTGAATTAAAGGGTGGAGTATCTTTACTAATACTTCATGCAGAAAATGTCATGAATTACATTTGATAGATGGAAAAGTTAACAATCAGATGTTGTCTGTCACCTGTGCTGTTTGTGTGCTCTCTCTGCGTGCTGGCTATCATGTCAGGTATGGGCTGGAGAGGAGAGAAATTGTGGTGGTCTGGCAAGACGACAGAGACAGTTCAAATATTTATATTTACATCATAGGTGAGTATTGATTGGTTAAAGTGAAGGACTGTGGACATAACAGATCAGAGCTACCTGAGTTGATGCTGTAGGCAGGAGAATTTGCCATCTGTGTCTGTTGTTGTTCTTGCTGTTGTTGTGGATCTTCCAGACCACCAGGGGGCCTCAGGTCATCACTAATGCCTGTTACAGCAGCTCTGTTCAGAGCCTGGTAGCCACTCTGTTCCCTGTCCCCTTGGCTGAGACCCATCAGAGATATCGCACCGAGCACCAGGCTGACTGCAAGCACCACTGCTGTGCTGATTATCTGCAGGAAGAGAGAACTAAATATGGACCTGGACTACTGATCCTTTTACAGATTTAAAGAGGAATTAAACAGACTCAGGCAGAGTAGAACATAGTTAAAAATAAATATAAAATACATTTAAACAGCACAGAGAGAAAATCAATGTAATGCACTATATCGGGTATTTTTCTAACCTGAGCTCTGCCATAGAAGAAGGCAGAGTCTATGGTTTCAGTTCTCTCTCCTGATATCAGAAGACCACCAACCATCAGGAAGGGAACCCTACACACACACACACACACACACACACACACACACATGTGCAATGTGTGTTAATGTCTACAATCTCAGTCTAGTAATGTAAATCTGGCATAGTATATTTTTACTGATAATGATCTTCAATGCAGGACCTGTTGCTTTGTTTTCACACAAAAGTCATGAGGTGTTTAGATACGCTGACCTACCCCCAACCCAGAATCATGAATATTCCTGGCCGGAGTCTCAGCAGATCATCTCTGTTAGTCAAAGCCAGAGAGAGAGGGATTAAACCTGAAAAACAGAACAAAGCACTTACATGCAAACACCAGTGTGTACACACTTAACACAATTTGTTTTTATTATTGAGTCAAATGTAGTCTAATTGATCTTAACCTCTCATAAATACAAACACTTACCTGCCCAAATGTAGGTGCTGTACAGAGAGCCATAGAGCAGAGTGAAGGTGAGGATCTTGCCAATCAGATTATCCTCTTCTTTCACCAAAAAGTTCCACAAGATCATACTGACACACACCAGAAACTAGGGTACAGCAGAGCAGAGTACAGTACAAAAGGTAAGGGTAGAATATGAAAGTGGATATGAGGAGTGAAAGTGCTAATTTTCATATTTTCTGGATGAATGAACAGAAAGAAAAACTAAATTACTTCCTGGTGAAGTACATGCTTGACAACACTTTAAATAAACAAGATGTTTTAAGCTTTAAATCTCTTGAGTTCTCACTGACCTGAGCCAGGAAAAGATTTAAGGCAAAGAGGTGAGGAAGTCTGTTAAATTTCCTGCTGAGCAACATCACCACTATGGTCCACACCTGAAGAAAACACATCAAGGCACACGATCACACATTTATATTACTCTACTTGGAAAATCAATCTTTATCACTCCCTAATTATCTGCATCACACATTACAGCAACAGCTTCCTTCCTGCTCTAATTACCACTTACATGTAACCTAATGAACCTAATTAACAATTATTCCTCCTGTTTTCACTCTTAATTATATTCTGTCTGCAAACATACTTACCAGAGCTACGAGGCTGACAATGCTGATGTTAAAGCTAACATTCTCAAGTTCTGTCACCAGGGGGGTCGGGTCCATTAGAGGGATTGTTAATAACCAGGCAGACACATACATGATTGGTGCAGACAGAAATGTACTGATTACCATTCCTGATGTGACCTAAAGAAATGACAGAGAAAGACAGTTCAAAACACAACACACTACTTACTGACAGCAGCAGAATGTGACTGGGGGGCGTCATGGTGTGGGGGATGAAAAATGAGTATTGTAGATACAATGTAAATTGGAATTTTCTCAGCTTGTGATTTCTTTTATGGTTTATTCTAGTCATGGGACCCGACCAGGAATTTGCCTTGTTATTTTGGCACAACCTTGATTAAGGCTTGTTTTAAAGTAAAAAACATTTCCGGCCATGCCTCAAACTCCTAAAAGGATGGTTTAGGGTAGGGGTTCTTCTTTCTCAGTGCTGATTTACAGTATGCATTTCACAAAAAGTGAATGGACTGTCCCTAAACTCCTTATGTCTTATTTTATATTTCAAATATTGTTTTGTTTCTTCAGTATTGTATTGTACAACTAATGTCTACAAATTTCTGTTTAAAGTAGGATTGCTATAGCAGCAGTACTTACCACCTCAAGCTCGATGTTGTAGTGTGCAGCATAGATGGCCACACTTGGTGCAGTTGGAAAGACTCCATATAGGAAAGCAAAATTAGACAAACTAGTGTGGTTGGCACTCGTGCTGTTTACTCCTACATCCAAAATGTCCACCATGTCCTTACAAACCAGTGGCATCACAAGGCTGCGTAGAGACAAGATAGAGAGAAAGAGAGGCAAAAATCCTCAAACCTTCATCAAAGACAAGCTGTTTAAGCTGTCAGTTACTAAATATAAGGCAGAGATGTATTAACACCCTGGTACAACTGCTCTGCAATAATACTTAATTTATGAAGCTTATGTTTTTCAAAGTGTCAGAAATGAGATATTTTAAATCTATTTTCATTTTTGAGTCTAGTCAGTGGTGACACTGCACTGGACAGGATCATATTCAGGCATTCCAAATAAAAAAAAACATTCATGGCCAAATTTAAAAAGAATTGGGACGACATGTAAAAATAAAATAAAAAGAATGCATTTAGAGTGTTATATTCACAATAAACAATTTAAGTCAAAAAGGTTTTAATTATCCTTGAATACTGTTTTCATTTCCATTTTCAAAGCATTCCCACTTTTTAAAATTTGGGTTGAACTATACCCAAATATAATAAACAATTTCACAGTTTTAAATATACAATTATATACAATATACTTTAAGTCTACTGTGTACACCCCAGTCCCTCTTACAGTTTGGCTGTGATGAGGAGAATCAATGCAACTCCAGTGTCCCTGGTGAG
The DNA here is from genome assembly GCF_030273125.1 of Centropristis striata. Classification (NCBI taxonomy): domain Eukaryota; kingdom Metazoa; phylum Chordata; class Actinopteri; order Perciformes; family Serranidae; genus Centropristis; species Centropristis striata. The sequence goes on along the minus strand of NC_081536.1, from coordinate 22,907,648 downwards.
TTTCCTTAGCTGGCCGACCTGCCAGAAAAACAGAGGGATGATATCCGTCAGGGTTAAAGACATAGATTCAACAGTTACCAGAATTATGTGCCTCCTGTGAAATTTTATCAGTGTTACAAATCATTTCTTCCCACCAGAAACAAATGATAATGCTTCCTGGCCCCCAGAAAAATGTAATTACTTCAGTAGTGAGCCGCACTTTGCTGCTTCTAGGTGCATTTTCAGCATAAGGCTTAAAACAAGACAGTACAAAAGATTGATCAAAACAAAAACAACACTACCATAGAGAGGCCGAGGTAAAACAAAGCCGCCCCTCCAAAAGAGTTAGCCAAGCCGTCTATGAACTCTGACAGCACAGCAGGGATCTGCTGGCCCAGGGCGAAGTGGGAGATGATTCCTACTATCACCATGAATACGATTGGGTTCTTCAACACCTGCAGATGTGACAGAAAGAGGGTTAAATAAAATAACTTTAAATTCAGTGGGTAAGCATATATTTAAGTTTGTTAAATTAAGAAAACATTACTGTAATATCTTAAGAGTGTAAAGGTGTGTTACACTTGCTTAAAACACCTGTATATACACAATACCTGTATGATTACAACTCCCAGGATGCCAAGAGTGCTGTGTGAATGACTGCACTGCCTCCACCTCTGGACCTCACAAAGAGCAAAGCCGATGGGATTGAGGAGCATGAGGGAGACCGGAGCAACTAGATAGATGTACTGGAGGTACTCTGGATATGTGCTCCGATACAAAGCATCAACTAGAAATACAGGAAGAGAGAAAGGGGGGATGCATACTCTTTGTGTCTGACATTTTGTTTAGTATTTATCAGTTAGTGTTTTGTGTCGCCTCACCTATAGGGTATCCTAGAGCAAAGTCATTGCTCTGTGTAGCGAAGATGGCATACAGGCCAGCCTTGCTGTATCTGCTGTCTGGACTGGCCACCATCAGAGTCAGTACACATACCAGCACAAACACTGTCACCTACACACAGGATGGAAGCATCACAATCAGGTTGTGTTTATTTGTCGGGTTCTTTAGAATCCCCTCAAACCACCATTATATAAAAACAGAAAGTACATACGCATATTGTAGAAGTGTTACCACAAACACAGATGCACAGTCACCAACCTTAGCGACCAGAACACTCCAGAGAAACGCCCAGATGACGTCACCAAAGTCCAACAACACCATGTTTTTAAAGAGCAGAGCTGGAAGAGCAAACTTAGAAACAAAGTTCCCCAAACCCTTCCCCTGGCTTTCTGTGATGATATCTGCCCTAAAGGTAGGAATGAAGAAAACACAGAAAAGCCACAGAGGTCAAGCTTTGTCACTTTCACTTATTGGGTATCCCTAAAATTTCAGTATGCAGCAGAACATTAACATGGTGGCTGCAAACCAAATGGTTGTCTATAATTTATTGTGACATTTGGCTGGGGGGCTTTTTATTTTCCACCCTACAAGCAAGGCTGTTTTAGGGGGTGAGTTGAAGATTCTCTCAATGCAACTGTGGCTAAACATTTGACAAACTAACTGTTCTTGCATACTTACCTGCCAGCTATGTAGCCACACAATATGATGCCAAAGCACTCAAGGAGGGCTGGGAAAAGCTTGTCGATGGACATGTGAGGCCCTACAGCAGCCCCTGCAAGGGTATTGTGGGATATGTTCTTCCCATGGATCAGCACGTAGCTGTTGGCGTTCTCCATGGTGTTGATGGGAAGGGAGTCAGAGTTATCAGGTGATGGTTGGAGAGTATCAAGACTCTGGAGGATAGAAAAACAAATGGAAATCATGAAATCAGCAGCAGGAGTGAGTGAAAACAGGTAAGAAAGAAACACATAGTCTAATGATAAATAACATAGAAACTGGAGGCTTAATTTATAATGTCTTCCCATTGGAGGGAGCCCAAAAGAAGATTGATTATTTTAATATCGTCACACTGTTAAAATAATCACCCAACTCATTTTTTCAAGTTTTGCAGGAAACACAAAAAAACTTCACCAAAAGTGTAACATATGACATTTGTTGATCATTCCACTCAAAAAGGATGTAACAAAGGATGGCTATTGGCATAATAATAACACTGTGTGTAAACTTAAGAGAAATAAATTACTTAAATTACTGTCTACATAAGAGTCACACAAGCCTGTCACAAACATGACATGACAAGTATCATGAGCATTAATGTTACTTCAAAGTGTCACTAATGTTCATGACACATCCCATGTTTATGATACGCTCATGTCACTCTTATGAAGACACCTTCGAAATAAAGTGTTACCATATCTTGCTTAAGTCACAAAGGCATGTTCAAAAAAATTGCCTTAGACACTTTTTTTTTTTTAACTTAGGCATAATAAATGCTTAAGTCACACACTAGACACAGGCCATTATCTTAAGGGGGTAAAATCACATGATCTGATCAACTGAGGATGTAGGTGATTTTACCATAGGTGTTCGGCGTCATGAGGAGATGATTTAGCCAAAAAAAACAAAACAATTTTAAGGGGAGGAGGCTGTTGGCTCAAAAACAGTACTGCGGGGTGACCCTCACCTTAAGCCAGTTACGCCCCTGTGTATAAGCACGGTAAAGTCAACACCATACACTCAATGACAGCAGATTTTTTACTATCTAACGACACTCTAGCACATTTAAACCACTGTTATGTCACGTCAAACAGCTTAGAGAGCAACCTGTTTTCAATGACAGCAACATTATCGGTGGCAGCTGGCCGTTAGAGCTAGCTAGGTGCATGCTAAAAACATCAGGGGGAAACCGTTACACTGCGTTAGTTAAACCGTTGAGATTTGCCTTCAACATCTGGCATTAAAATATTATTAGAAACGGCTTGTTTATAAGTGTCGTGCTTACCTCTGTTACTTAGAAGACCATCTCTGCTTTGAAATGAACGAAAGTCATACGTCTTGCTGTTTGAACAAGCCCGTGTTTTTGCCGTTTGCGGGGGGGGGCACTGCTTCTGAATCTGACAGCTTCCGAGAGTGGCAACGCCCTAAAAGAATAACTGAAAGACGACATGTCCAATCCGAGCCGAGATGCGCTCCAAACTGTAACTCTGATTGGATAAAAGCGGGCGGTGTAATGCTGCATTCATGTGATGAGGGTAATGATTACATTTTTGGATCTAAAAGCTCATTGTGTGGTTTTATAGCAGAATAATAGTCACAATATGAAAAAAAAACCGCACAGACAAAAAGAGGGATTCGCGCCATTCATTGGTACAGTAACTATATCCCTTCAGTTTAGCAGCACCAATGACTCAAATGAAAGGTGTAGGATTTTAATATTGTTTTTACTGCATATTATAATGGTATCAGTGAAATTATGTGTCATTTCATATCGCACTGAACTTGTCTACACTGCCAGCGTCTGGGACAAGGGCTAGGAGTAATTTTCTCGAGGTAGTATTTTCTATTGCTGATTTTTTTTTACCTTGTGATAATGATGACCAAAGATTAGAGATTAGAGATACTTCGCTGTGAGCAGGATTTGAACCTGCGCGGGGAAACCCCATTGGATTTCGAGTCCAACGCCTTAACCACTCGGCCATCACAGCTTCCTGCTTATGTACAGTATTCACGTTTCTGCAAACACTGTCTTTCAGTGTAACACTGCAAATATTTGACCTTTCTTTTTAGGATTAAAGAGAGGATGATGTGTTTTTAAGAACATGTTGACCTTACACCACTTACATATAGGCACATATAGGTCTTGCAAAGAAAACAATGTGGATCTTTTAGTGTACTTTTCCTGCACTTTTCTATTGTCTGAAGAAATGTCTAATTGACATTTAGGGCAATATGTATATGCAAGAAAATCAATTAAAAGTTGTTGACAAGAAAAAAATTCCACAAATGACAGCAGATTAGTTATATCCTATCAGGATGCAACATAATAGCCAAAATCCCATGTCTTATATATTGTAATAATACACTGTCAAATTCATGCATTCAGCTTTGTTGCACAAAAATGGATATGATGCATATTGCTTATCTGATAAGATATAATAAATCACTTCATCCTGATATTAGCATTACTTGTCTGTGATCAAATGACTGTTCTTTGTGAACATGTATCTGTATAGGCCAAAGAAGCAAATTTCACCTCAGATAGAGCACGCAAAGCATCTTAAAGCATTTTTATTTATTGATGTAACTAGGTTTACTTCCATTATGATTGTCTTTTAAGAAAAAGTTTCTTTGACCAGCACATGATAATAATACATCACGCATACAAAAGACCATTCAAAGCAGTGCTGGGTGAAGCAAACATAATACTGCACAGTTCTGAAACATAACTTAAAATAATACAGTCCTTCAATACCTCTTGATTAAATCATACAGACACATACACGGGTCCTTCATAGTAAGCTTTTAACAAAACAGCAAAATAAGAATCAGTTCTACTGTAAACCAATATTGCCATAACACCATGCAATGTCCTTTTTAAACATCTCAATCATAAACATTAAATGCATGCTCACGTCACATTTAACAAATGAAAAGTACCATTCAGTGGTTCCAACAGAAACACAGATGTAAAAATACATACTGTGAAGGCACGTGTGGCTTTGGCAAATTAAACACTTGTGTTTCCCCTGATCTTTTATGCAGCGGTGGCAAGAGGTTGTGGCCATTTTTTTAGTTTGGTTCCATGTCTCTCTATGTGTTGATGTTGTAATTTAGACACTTTTTTAGTTATGTAGATGTGAAACTCGAGCTTCTGTATTGCTTCTGTTTTTACATTTACATCAGCAGAGGTGATCCAATCAAGCTGAACAAACATACATACATAATTTAAGGCACAAAAGGCTAATTCCCTTAACTCTTGTAAGCAGCTTGAAGATACAATCCTGAATAGAAAAAGGCACAAGGGAAACACTGGAACAAAAGGAGGCAAACAGCTTGTCAACTCATTGGAGCAAGCTGGTTGGTTGCATTTTAAAGCCCTGCACTGAAACCCATGGACTCCTATGCTGACAATATTATTGCCACAACATGTTGATTTAGCTTAACCTTATGCTGTCTGTGTAAACAGGTTGGGAAAGTCACACATGCTACATGCAAAATGCTGGTTTATTTGTCAAGTAAGAGTTTGTATTCTTTTATAAAAGTGAAGCTGGTTGGTAAAATATAATATATAGCAGGCAATGTATGCAATCTATCAACCACTGTAAGCAAGGGATGAAAATAAAGTTAGTCCATGGAATAAAGTCAATGTGGATCAATGTTTATGAAAATACTGTTGTTCATAAGTGATCTCTGTTTCATGGCAACCAGGTCAACAAAACCCCACAAAAAGTTTCTTCCAGCCACAGCATGGTTGTAAAACACATTCTTCCAAGTGCCTAAAGAGGTACAAGTTTTTAATCTTTTTATCTGACCACAGTGTACCAGAGTATAAACAGGCTTTGGTCTTTGAATGCTGCCATTCTGCTGCTACAAAGGCACACAATGTAAACATCACATTATAAGTCTGTCTTTTTACTTGGTCAACCATACTTCAGGTCCATTTTATATGTTGCAGTCCACAGATCAACCACATGCTGCAGGAAAAAGCACAATGAGCACAACAGAGAGGGAAAAGAAAGAAAGAGAGCCCGGTAGGAAAACAGAGAAAGTAGTTCCAAGGGTTGTGTTTGCTGACACCTCTTCTTCACCTGGGTATAGGAGGAAGGGGGGGAGCTCCTCTCTCCTTTTTACCAGAACCTGGAAATAAACAGAGACACAGAGGAGTTCATATTTCCCTTAGCATCCCAGAAGAGTTTTTATTTTCTCCCACCAGGTGGCACTGTGTCCCAAACCAGCTGGACTGCAGCTGTATTTAAATCAGAGGGTCTGTCTGTATTAACCCTCTGAATTCAAAGCAGTTACTTTCAGGGCTTATTTGCTCCTGTGATAATTGAGGATCACTGAATGTAATGTTTTTTTACTAGGGCTGGTTAGTGCATACTGTTTTTGTCAAAACACTTTTTTTTAAAACATGGAAGAATGAAGTGGTTTCGATAAATGTATTACTATTTTAAGCGTAGATTTGGTTACTTTTTCTGATGGAAGTGTTCTTCATACATGATAAGTTCAAGAACTGTCAGAAATTTGATCATCCAACTGCTTTGTTACTGGCTACAATAAAGGTGCAATTACGACATTTTTCATAAGAAAACACGCCTTTCAAACTTGCCAGCGGCTTCTGGGTTTCAGATGGTTAACTTATTTAAACCTGAGTATCAATATCATGTAATGTATAAATTATGTAACTTCTTCTTTAATGATGTTATGTTCATGTTTAAATTCGAAACAATTGTAGTCAAGTTGTGTGTGTGTGTGTGTGTATGTGTGTGTGTGTGTGTGTGTGTGTGTGTGTGTGTGTGTGTGTGTGTCTATACGTCTTACTGACCTTTGCCGTCAGATTTGGCAATCTTGCTGGGGTAGGTCTTCTGGAAGGGCACGTAGGGCTCAGGTGGAGGAAAGTCCGACATTGGATGGAAAGTGAACCGACACTCCCATTCATCTGTCAACAGAGAGAAGTGGAAGTCAGTGGATCTGTCTCCATCACACTGACTAAACTGCCATGATTTGAGCACTAGGCCAAGATAAATATACATGTTATGTACTAACAGATATTAAAAGGTCGAGAGGTTATTTTAGAGCACAGTACCAGGAGTCAACTGGTGCAAGTAAAGAACGTTGGGAAACGTCTGCTACTGATAACCTAAAATACTTATTTAATATCAGTTCCAAATTTGAAAAAAAAAAGGAAAAGCGTTATCTCATTTCCTAAAGTTTCACTGTGTCTCATAAGGAAATATGTCTTGTCTTTCTGTGAAAAAAGAAAACAAAAAAGGAGTAAGAAGTAAAGCTGAAGCACTTAATTCTGTTCCAACTTGTACCACTAAATATAAAGAGTTTAATCAGTAATTTAAAGGTTTGATACCAAGCACTACAATGAGCGTTTGTGTGTAAAAGCACTTACATAGTCACAGAATATTGTGATTTCAGGATATGGGATTAAAACCTGTCAGATTGTTCTGCAGCAGGACATTTAAGACCCTTGTCTCTTTCTCTTTCCCCAAATCAACTTACGCCCTTGGTTCAATGGGATAAAGACAACACAAATGAGAGGTCAGTGAGTTTCCCTGCCATAGTTGAACACATTGGAACTCATGTGGTAAAAACAACACTGAGGGAAACAGATTTCTTTTGTGGTGAGAGTACAGGAGAGTACAGTGAGGGACAATCAATCCTCTACAAGGCATGGAGTTTATTATCTGCCTGCAAACTCAACACTGGATTTATAGACCAGACCCCTGTTTGGCTAAATAACTAATTATGAAAGGATTTCTTTCTTAAAAGTTATTTTTTATTAACTTTTGTGCCTTTAACATCCTTGTCCAACTATCTTACTACTTTTAAAATGCAGTATTTCCATTTTTTTGTCCTACAAACTACATTGTCTACTTCCCCACAATTTCTTGAATGAATACTCAAATAAACAGCTTCAGGGATTTACTCACCCTGTATTTGGTTGTGGTGGGAGTTTTGGAAGCCGTTACCCATGGGTGGTGGAGGAGGCGGGGCCCCTCCTATACCAGGCCTGTCTGGAGGGAGGGGAGGTCTACCGCCAGGTCCCCCTCGAGGGGGCTCCGGTCCTGGCCGACCAATAGGAGAAGGAGCTGGTGATGACCTCACACTGCCTCCTCCTATGTTACGACCTGAAGGAGGAGGGGGAGGAAGGGGCCCTTTGGGGATAGAAATGAAATTTCACATGTTAGCTGATGGAAAGTGAAGTGATTGTTTTAGGATACTGATTATTGTGGAAATTAATATCCTGAATTTGTGTCTAATATTGACAACCGCTCCTGTTGTCAATGTGAATGGAACTTTCACAAAAAGAGTCACAATTTTTTTTTTCAAACTTTTAAAATCATTTTCTATTGTTTGCATGCAGCAATAACATTCTGTTCAATAATCAATCATGGGTGTTCACCTGTGCGTGTGGAGGACTGGTTCCTTCCAAGAGATGGCGGTCTCTCATTAGGTGGAGGAGGGAGGGGTCCTGTGCGACCATGTGGCGGAGATGGACCATGGCTGGCAAGGAGAAACAGAATGTTATACAATGGCAATATTTGTGGTAAGAGATAGATAAATAGAGATTAAGCAGTTAAGCAGATCTCAAAGTCTAATTGTTGGCTTTGTTTCTGAGGTGCAATTAAAGCAACTGTATTTGAAACTGAATATACAGAATGAAATCTAAAGTGAGACACGCATCACCTTCCTAAACTACACAAGGGGGGACTCCAACATGTTAATGTGTGAGAAAGTAATAATAATAATAATAATAATAATACATTTTATTTGTAATGCACTCTACATTACAGGGAATCTCAAGTGCTACAGGTTAAAAACATATCAGTCTAATTATAAAAAGGATAAAAAAGGAAAAAACAGCTAAAAACAGAAAACATACATACATAATCTAAAAACCATCTAGATGGGAGGAACCAAAGGTTTTGCTAAAAAGGAAATTTTTCGTCCTTTTAAGTAGATGCAACTAAAAAACAACTTTATTGTACCTTTGTCTAAACAACTTCATTTTTTTTAAAGGGAAGCTACAACAGAAGTTTGCACGTGTTAACTGCAGCATCACAGAACAGCTATTGGATTTGAATTTATGCAAACTCACAGCCGCCAAAGTAGATTTAGCTATCAAGAACATTCAGTGTCTGATGCCTGATAAGAAATGCTGTGTACACGCCTGGCTTCACTGCCTTTCATCCATAAAAAATATGGATTAATGCTAAAGACAGATAAACTGCACCAGTACCTGTTGAGTGACATGTTCCTTTGGGGCAGACGAGGAGTGCTGTGGTCGTCCCCCACAGCCGGGGAGGGTGGGAGGGGAGGGGGGCCTGGTCGACCTGGTGGTAGAGGGGGCACACCCCCACCACCTGAGGAACGAGAGGCAGGGGAGGAAGAGACAGAGGGGGAAGGCTTGGAGTTGACAGCGGGTGGAGGAGGGGGCATGTCGCGGGGCATAGATGGCCGATGACCTCCCATAGGAGCTGGTGGTGGTGGGGGTCGGTCGTCAGGGAGCGGAGGCCTCCCTCCAGGAGTGGGCGGTAAGGAAGGTCGGCTGCTGTTTGGGGGTGGAGGGGGGGGGTGCAGAGAATCCTGGTCTTGGCCCAGCTGAGGAGCCTCCTGGTGGGGGAGGGAGAGGTCCGTGCCTCCCGGGTGGAACACTAGGAGGTGGAGGTCCGGAGGCTGGGCTGGGCCTGGGTCCACCAGGGAGTGACGGGGGAGGAGGGCCCACACGAGACTGGAAGCTCTGGTTTGGTCGAGGTGTGTTGGGTACAGGAGGAGGGGGGCCTCCTGGAGTGTCTTGTCTGGATAAGTGAGGACTTGGCCGGCCCTTGGGCAGATCAGGGGCGTTGTTGCGGGCACCACCAGGGGCGCCTGGGAGTTTAGGTGGACCAGTGGAGCCCCCACCGAACGGGGTGGGGCCACAAGAGCGGCCTCCTGGTGGGAGCACGGGCCCTCGACTGGGTCCTGAGTCTGTAGAAATAAGGGGAAATAATCCAATTAATAACTATGCAGTGCTTTCTGTGTTGTTCATTAACATGCTTTTTCCATCCATCAGCTCTACTATCAGCTCTACTTGTTTGCAGCTCTACTGCACGTCTTTGGACTGTGGGAAGAAACTGAAGCATGTAGTGGAAACCCACACAGGCACAGACATAGGACGTCATACACTTTGTCATTGTAAAGACATAACGAAATTGTGTTGGCAACAATCAGTCAGCCCAGCAGCAACACAATAAAATACGGAGAAAATGCGAACTTGAGTTTATAAAATAAATGTTCTTTTACCGTTTTTAACACTGTTTCCCGCAGACCTCAGTTTTGGCATCCCTCCTGCAAAAAGGCCTCCTAAACCAGCAGGAGACCCACCACCAAAACCTCCTCCGCCACCACCACCTCCACCTCCACCTCCTCCACCGCCGCCGCCGCTTCCCCCGCCTCCTCCTTTAGGTTCTGAGGGGATAAACAAAAAATATTAAATTACTTTTCCATTTACAGGATACATTTTGTTCATAGAATACAGTGCAAATTTGATTAAAGATTTTGGCCAGTGGGGGCCCATTAATCATAGCACCCAATTCACCGTTTAACCCTCGTTCAATTATTATTTTGTTCCCATGAAATTATAATATGTTGTAGGACAGTCTTGTATTGTCTGTGCTTTGATTGTACTGTGAACAGTGACACATTTGTTTTATTTACCTGTTTTGATTGGTTTTAAAATTGACCTAATCTGGCTACAAACCAACTTTACTCTCAGGGTTAGGGTTAAGACAGACGTAATAAGTGCTATTAAAGAGGTCTTTACTTGAGTCGAGTTGGGGTGTACTGCGGTCATTGGTAACGGTTTTCTTTAATCTCGAGCCTTTATGGATGTCGGTCAACAGAGCGCTCCTTCCCTGCTGCTCTGAACGGTTTAGATTTGGCTTGACAGTGTTGGCCTGAAACATAAACATACAGGAACATACAGATTAAAGCTGTAGAAAATAGAAAGAGGATAACAATAAATGACTTTATTGATCTTTGTGTGTTACATCCAGAGTGCGTAGGTAAAATAACAGGCCGTGAGTAAAGAATACACACAAGAAGATACGACATAATTTATCCACAGGATGTCTCTGCTGAGCAGGGTCAAGAGGACAGCAACTCCAAGGGGCGGACAGAAAGACAGACAACTACAATGACTTACCGCAGAAAAGGTGGGCGGAGGGGGAGGCCCTGGGGGTGGTGGGGGAGGAGGGGCTGGCATCTTCCTCTCTCCACGTTACTGTGTCTTCACTGGACGCTGCACCCTGGAGGACAGATCACACACAATTAATACATTAGAACAATATAATCTGTTGTTGGAAGATGTTTTAGCAGATGCAGCGCTCCTAAAACTGGAGACTGGAGTTCCTGAGACAGGGTTTCTCTAGATCCCGTAACAGCCATGATGACAGCAAGAAGTGCAAACTTTATGGCTCAAACAACCCATCAGAAAAAGTATAGAGGAGAGTGAAGCTTCATGCAAACATCACAGGGTGTGTTCACAATAAAGGGAAACACTAGAGGGACTAATATTACAGATAAAGTACACATGAAGTCAACATAAAAGATTTAAATGGCTAAAACAGGTGATGAACAACAGGTAATAACTCTAAGCAGCTGACAGTGAGCTCACTGGCAAAAACACTTACAATAAATGTCTCATTAAACAGGAACCTGAGTGTGAAGTTCCCTAAAACATACCTCAAAACATGCGTTAGAGTTTAGTTATACAATGACAATGATACCTCTATCTTTCAAACCATCACAAGGTTTTATTATTATTGGTAAAAATGCTTATTTTTTATTTTTGCTTATTCAAAGACTTACAAATAAGAGCCTCAACAGATACCAATGTGCTGAATGCCATGCTGTAGATTCATCTCATTTGCAGTAACCATGACCATTGTCATTACAATTTAACACATTTTTATCAATGACATTTATTATATTTTACATGATGATTGAACACTGGAGATGCAGCACAGGTTGTGCAACAAATTAACTGGCAATAATGAGAAAGGACCAGCAATGCAGGCCCCAACACCCAAGAATACAAGAGTAGATTTGTAGGTACTTCTCTAAATCGAAATCACAGACACAGACAGACACAGACAGACACACAGACACACAGACACACACACACACACAGACACACACACACACACACAGACACACACACACACACACACACACACAGGCTGTATATATTTTATCAATAATGTCATGCTTACTGTTTGTTGATATTTGTGAAAATAAAGCTGACATAAAACAAAGATGACCTGCAATTCAGAAGTCCTTTAATCACCTGCAGTCCCGTCCCATTAGACACATTTCCCCTCACACTGCTCGGCTTCTCACTTCACTTTAAGTCACACACTCGCAGTCAGCCCATCCTCTAGGGGCCTCTTACTTCCTGTATGCTGCTGACAAACAGGAAGTCACCACACGGCTCCAGCACCGCAGCCATCCGCCTGCCAGGACGGTGATACCTCTACATCTCAGCTACGCACCAGTTTGACATTCTCCTCCCTGCTCTCACTTTCTTTTTCTCCACCGTGCATCAATCCCTTGTTCATCCTCATTTGTTTACCACAATTATTTTTCTTCCTTCCTCCTCATGCTGGCTGTATCCATCTATTAACATTGTCTTATCGTTCCCCCTTGCATTCCCCATCAGCCGTCTTTTCTGTCTCAGCCAGTTTTACCACCTTTCCGTATCATACAATCTCAATCTTTCCTACGTGGTTTTTCACCTTCAACGTCTCAAACTGAAACCTGATGTTGAGATTTTGTCTCTTTTCATCTGCACAGCACGCTGCATTCACCTCTTCTGCTCTACTCCTTATGTTCATTAAACCAGAATTCAAAGTACACAGAACAAAAGACATACTGAACTCCTGGTATCTTAAAGCAAACAGAACAGGTGTCTGTTCTTAAATGACACCAGTGAATAAGAGGATAACTCCAGGGCAGTGTTGTAGTACTTCTAGAGATCGGTCTTGGTCTCTAGACCAGTCTCAAGACCATTTTTTAAAAGGTCTCGGTCGGAATCGACTGCATTTTTACTCTGGCTTGTCTCAGTCTCGGACAAAGCGGACTCAGGGTTTTATTAAGACCGGTCAAGACCACAACTGTGCATTTTTGGATTTACTTGTTCATATCATTACTGTTATTTTGCGTAAATCATATTGCTTTGAGTACAACCAATAACGTATGACTCATATATCATTTGAAATTGTTGTCACCGTTAACGGCTGTCACCTGTCCCGCCTCCTTTAACACACACCCTTCAGAAGAGGCTGTGAGAAGATGTCAGCCAACTCGACTGTAATAAAATTTGGTTTCCTGAACTAAAAAGATTTTTTGTTCAACTACAAAAAAAAAAAAGAAAACACAGCGCAACTTCTGTAAAATTCTGCACAGCAACGCTAATGGAGACAGCTGGCACTGGTCTTGGTCTTGATATACTGTGGTCTTGGTATTGATTTGGTCTCGGTTTAGGTGGTCTTGACTACAACACTGCTCCAGGGAAGTCAACACTCTCATACGACTAACACTCATATGATTTTATTGACTTGTTGATGAGTTGATTTAATTGACAGGTCTGCAAAACTGAGTTTCTCAGCAAGGAATCACGCAAAAGCACTGCTTTAAATATTGTGTTTACCAGAGATGTGCTCACAAGTTTTTTTGGAAATAAGCCATTCAGCATGAAAAAGATTAATTGACTATGAGGGCCTCGTTAACTCATATTATCCACATCCAACCCATTTCTTTCAATTTGCACGAACCAACCCAAGACCTGAGCAATAACATCAACCCTCCTAAGTATAACAATAATATTTTTACTAAAAGTATTAAAAGTTTAGTAAGAATTATCATGAGAAACAGCCAAGAGCAATATTCAAGTTTTAAGTAATTACATTCAAATGATAAGCACATACAAAGAGAAAGATATTCATGATCCCCAGAGGATGAATCCTAAATACTCTGATGAACCCAACCTCACCTCTAGTGCCACTGGGAGTTTCTCATAAAAGATGCTAAACATTATAACTGCTAAACATGAGCATGTGCAGTACACAATTTTATTTCCAGCTTTTTGTAATCCTATAAGCTGTATTTAGCTAAAGCACAGGCTTGGCTTTAAGTTGTACTCTTGAAGTTGCCAATATATTGTGTTCAGTAAATATAGATGTGAAGTTTTCACAAACTGCCTGTGATGCTGTAGAGTAAAACAACTGTATCCCCACTATATCAGCTGTGGCCTACACAGACAAATCAACATACTAACCCTAATACAGAATGTCCCACATAATAATAAGTCATGGGCCTTATTAAAGATAAGCCGTTTACAGTTATCGTTAATATAATAATCAGTTATTCCCAATATAAACCATGATGGAAAAAAGCCACAGGAAATAAGCCTGAACACTGAGTGAGAGCCAGTATGCCTCAGTATTTCAGCTTAAACTCACTGTACTTTTCACTTTTCATGGCTGTGAATGTGAATGATGTCTGCCTGTGCCAAACACATGCCACAGCAGCTTTATTCTGGCTTCATTCACACTCTCAATGTACAAAATAATGTGCCTTAAATTACTCAATATATTTGCCCTGTGATTAAACACATCACTGTCATGAAAGACTTAACATTTGATATTTTATTTCAGCTAAGCACAAGAATAATAAACAAGAAATAATGCTGAATTTCTACAGATTATTAACATTTGAGGCTAGAATTTTTCATGTGCTACATGTGGTCATCAGAGCCTCAAGTGTGTTTACTTAATATCACCATCAGTGCAGGACAAAGCATTTATCTTAAGATGATTTAAGAGAGAAAATAGGCAATTATTTGCATTTGAGAACCCGCAAATGTTGCTGTTAAGTAATGTCAATCTCTCAGACATAATTCATCAATAATTGTTGAGTCTTATTTCAGTTTGGACAAATAAACCAACCATGCTGGTGAGGTTTCTGCTAAATAAAACACACTTTAACTAAACAAGAAAATATCACTTACAACAAAAAAACCTTTCCACAGATACTGACTGTTGAAGCTGCTCTGGCAGATTTAAAAGCCAAATGCACATGTGTCTGTTTCCACTGTGCTGACAACTGCAGATGTTTCTATTTGGCTTCCTCCATGACTGAACCCCCTGTCGCAGGGAAATGTATCTTTATCACTTTGTGCTGAGGGTACTTTTAGGCATTTTTAGAATTAAACTGATATACTGAGGGGGAAGTCTGATCATGATGAGGGCCGAGACTGAAAGCTGTCAAGTCTAACTTTAGTCTATGTGAATTTTTTTTCAATATGACTAAGTGGCTTTCACAGTTTTGATCAGGATATAGCGAGTAGCACGTCGACTCATTTCCTGCAGCAGTGATGAAATGACACTGACACCACTGCAGATGTAAGACCAGCGAAGGAGGGGACTGCAACCAGGAGCCTCTCCTTGTTTTTGTGTGGCTGTGACAGTTGTCATTTTCACCTTCGGAAACACATAGCACAACGTTCTTCAACATGCACCGCAATGACATGACTGGAAACTGCAAACTGAGTCCGTTTATGAGCTGGCTGTCAGTTGGTGCGAGATTTGCTGATGATACTGAAGCAGCTCCGAGTGAGCGCAGAAAGAATTCAACTTCCGCCAAAGGAAACAGGCCTGTGTGTTGAAATTTAAAATGCACGACACAACTTCTCTCTCTCGCTCTCTCGCTCTCCCTCATACTCACACACACACAGCCTAATATTAGCTAAGCAATCACAATGGCCCCTTTGACAGACAGAGAGGGAGAAAAAGAGAGCGAGAGAGTAGAGAAGGAGATATGAGGGTGTGGATCCTTTGAAGAGACACCGTCAACACACACACACACACTGAATAATGCCAACATATGTTTCAGTTTACAAATGGCCATAAAAAGGCTTCTTCATCCGGCACTGAACCTCCTCTGCTCCGCGACCTCATTAGAGTTACTACACACACGTCTCTACAAAGCAAAAATGTTCCCAAGTTTTAAACCTGCTCTCTCCCAATGACTGTTGAATAAATTCTGATATTTGACTACTTAAATACAAGTTTTGTTTGATTTATTTCACAGTTTGGAGTCTATTTTGTAAGATTGGAAAGTGATAACAACAAAGTCTCGAGGTCATTATTGGCTTATTGGAGGAAGGCAGATAGTAAAGCCAAGACTGGTGTGTCCACACTGGCAAAATGCTCACTCACCATATGTCATTTAACTTCAAACATTTGGGCAAATCCTTGTTCACTCTCAACAGATTATTTATTATTATTTTAAAAAATACAGGTAAAATAATAATAAAAGACATTCATAATCAGCAGCTGAAGCACAATTATTAATTTATCCTAAGCAAAGAGCTTACTTAGGAATTCTGTTCAAAATAACTAAAAAAAGGCAGTGTTTCAATGTAGAAGCATGTTGTGGTTTACAGGGGTGATTGTGGGTGGGAGTGGGTATAGCATTAAGTGGAAACCTCCCATCACTTTTAACTCAGCTCCACCCAAGCTCTTGGACAGCTCGACAGTAAAGGTTAAAGTTTACTAAAAAGAAATCAAACACACCTTGTGTCATTCAAGAATTCACAAGAATACAATGCATGTCTATGCCTGTCTGCCATGGAGGTGATCAAGAAACAAAAACCCACAGTGCTCCTCGTCATCAAAGTTCAAAATGAGAGTTGACTTTGAACATGAGCATGGGGAAAAGGTAATTTTAGACATTATGAATGTAGCCCAGGGTAGTAATAAATGTGTCGGCTGTGCAGGAACAGTGCTGAGTGGCTAAGCTAACATCCTGTGGTGTGTTCACTTGCACTTGCTCACACACACACAGCAGCTGTATCTGGCAACAGATGTGGTTCTATTGGTGCTGGTTTAGAATTCGACTATGCAGGTTAATTTTACCTCTTGAGCGTTCTTAAAATAATGACGCTGAGTAACTTTGTGACTGAAGCGTTCACACAAGTGTCTTCTGTAGAAAGGCCTTTGTGTATTTGTGTTACTAACGGAGGAATTTTCTTTTAACAAGGACTGTGTGTGTGTGTGTGTGTGTGTGTGTGTGTGTGTTTCCTCTCTTGATATATGTGCTGTGCAACCAGATGTGACTTAACCATGTTTAAATATGGACCATGTTTCAGCAGTCTAGAGAAAGTTCCTGCACACAATTATTCTACAGATGCTTTAAAGGTCAGATCAAATCACATCAATGTTTCTTGCTGATTTTCCTCAATGGTATAAAGGGTCTTTCTGTAAATAATACAACAATGCCATATCCTTTACTCTGTGTCACACTGCACCAAGGGGTATTACTTCTTAAAGCCTTTTTCTGTGATTATTGTGGTCAGTTTAAGGATGGACAGGTTTGACTTTTACTTTCAGGTCCCACTGAGGCACATCAAGTACTATAGTTTTTCAGTGTTTTAATCTTAATCTTACAGAAAGACAAAATAATACCAATGAATCTCTCTTCATCTATATGTTACACTAACACTGCATGTGTCCTGCCTTCATCCTGTGCACTATATTTGCACATAGAGTTCATTAAAGGCATGGGAAATACAATAAAGCACCATCTTGTCACTCTTGCAGCCACAAACACTACTCTACAACTATAATTTAAACTTTTGTAATGTGGGTTTGCATTTAAAAATACTGATTTTGTTTTGTGGAGACTGATTTAAAGCATTAATCAATCATTAGAACGACTGCAACTAAATTATTTATCACCTAAATGTTTCAGGATAACGTGCAGGAAACAAATTACACTGCAGCAACACATATCAGCACTCTTTTTTTCAGACATAATGTCTTCATAGCTCAAAAGGGTTAATAGACCATGACAGATTTTCTCTTTTCTTTTGACATTTGTCACCAAAAAACACCCCTCCTTCTTCTACCTCTACAGCATGCTGAAAACCTGTCAGCAGGAAAAAAAATAAAGCTACTTACTCAATCTGTGTCCATAGAAGAATCAGCAGTATGTTCAGAAGGCAGTAGAAGAAGCACCTTAGTTCATTCCTCATAAAAATGCAGAATGTGAAGAGCAGCCACATACAGCTGAAAACAGGAAGAAGCGGAAGATTAGCACCATCTAAAAATTCTTGTTTAAAAAACACTGCGCACTGAGTAGAACTTCTTGATTCCTCTTCCTCTAAACTCACATCTAACATTCAGAGAAGTCCCACTTCAACACACACAAACTGTATATAAGGCACACACCACTTCCTCTTTTTCAGTTCCCCACCTGATGGGGGAGGGCTGCTGGGTTTCCCACTGGGGTTTAGGATTAAAATAAAGTCTACAACAAAGTTTAACAAGGCGGGTAAATAAATCAATCAATAAACAAACCACATTTGTTTGCATTATTTCACTCAATCAAGTAGTATTCCCACGTCATATAATGCATTTAGAGATTGCATTATCCTCCAAATTATTATGTCATAATGCAAAACCTTTTACATATTTTATATTATTTTTGTTTGATTATACATACAGCATATATTTCTGACATAAAATGGTAAATTTGTTGAAAGACATGCATTGGCAAATGCATAACTTTCAACAGTAACAACTGGCTGCAAACTCTTCTGTTTTTTGCTTTTTTAATGCATCAATAACTCTAAAAAATAAATAAATAACTCTTCGTTTTATAAACTTAAATTTCTCATTAAATTTAATCAAAATGAGACCAGAGAGAAGATTTTGGGGAAATTCTGACTTTTAATGACTATACCTCATCAGATAAATCCGTTTATTTCTTGTATCAGTAGGCATTAATGATAATATCCATCATCTATTCAGAAGTCAGTTATGTCTGAGATCATGATTGATGGTCGATTACACACTGCACTTCCTGTTTACCCGGGGGGAGGAGAGAAAGAGAGCAAAATGTAAAAATGGTGAGACGTCAGCACAGAGTGAGTGTTTGTTTTTTAGTATGAGAAACAGTGACCAGTTTGGTTATCACTATGATTGTGTGTGAAAACATGCAAACATGGACCACAAAAATGGAGACGTGTAGGGTAAAGAGGTAGCAGCAAATACTGATAGAGAGAAGAGACAAATATGGTGACAGGATAGGGGATAGATTACAGCAAAATCAGGCAAAACCACAGAATAAATGGTTTTATGCTGCTGTTTTCTGTATCATTTTCTTCTCAATAGCACCAGGCGATACATCAATATTGTAATATGAGACTAGGTATTGTATCAGATCTCATCCTTGTTTTAAAAGCTGCAATACCAGGCCTTTTCCGCCATACTCATTATATCCATTAGCAATATAAGCTAATAAAAAAATCTAATTGCATATATATCATTTGAAAGCAACAATAGCCAAGCCTAAAATACCATTGCAATACAATATTCGATGCTGCTTCCCATTAAACCCAATGAATCCTATTCAAATCTCTCATTTTTTCTGAATTCATTCACCTCAGGAAGTGGATTTTCTTGCATGCAGACATGAGAGGATGTGTCACGTTTGTGATGTGTGAAGAAAACAAAAACAGAACAGGAAAGCCATCCCCTGCTCTATGGTTTATTGCTCTATTTAATCAAAAGTGAATCGGTCGCAGCCATTAAAGCTGCTGGACGAAAAGGGTTAGCATAGCTCCACAGCAGCCACTTCCTGTGCTCTCAGTGTCACACTTCCTGCCTCGCAACACAGTCAGCGGCGGCCTGCCAACCCACCGTCGGCTGCACTTCAATACTCTCTCTTGTCTCTTCTTTCCAGCCAACTCCAGCACCAGAGCAGCGTCTTAAAGAGACACCTTGGCTTTCTCCCCTGCACTCAGCTGTTTTCCTTTAGCAGGCTCCAGTCTGCAGTGAGAGGAAAAACACGTCTGAGCTTCAGTTAACCATTAAAAAAGGCCTGTGTTCCCCTGAGAGGCTTGTGCAGTTGACTACTGCATCAAGAAAAAATGTCACACTGTAAAATCATCACCTAGTCTTGACACAAAACAAATTTGCAACAGGAACTTAATTTGCCTAGACATTTATAAACCTTGAAAAGAACCTTTTCAACCATTGCACATAACTGATACTGTAAAATGACTGAGACTGAAAGAAACACATCCTCCTAAAAAGGTTAAAAACACAAATTTATTTATAAGAAATCAGGATTGTTTCCTAGATCTCTCGCTATTACAGTATTGTAATAAAAAAAAAGAGAACAAGACACCGCCTAAATGCCAGATCTTTCCAACCCTGTTTATTTCTATTGTTCCATTAAAATGCAATACCAAGCAGCAATGAAGAGAAATGCTTTATGTTCAGCTTTTTTGATTGACTTCATCAAAATCAGTCTCGAATTTGCAGATGCAAAGATGCCAAGTAATTATTATTGTTTTCAGTGTCTGGGACTATTTTTGCTTTATGCTGTAATGCTGTTTTATATCCTGGTATGAGGCCTGTGATGCCCTTACCACATTACACCACTGTTGATACATTCATGAATCAGCAATTCAGGCTGCAACTACAGCATATGAATTAAGTCAGTCATCTTTAAAGGGAAACTGCAACATTTTGGGAAACACACGACGTCACTTCCTGGCAGAGAGTTAGACGAGAAGATCCAGATCACTCATAACTTCAGACTTTGTTTTTTAGGTCGATTTAGTTACCCATGAGCTGTTTTACTCCTGCTTCCCGTATTTGTGCTAAGCTTTGTGTGCTGGCTGCTTTAAATTTGAACTGACGGATATAAGAGTGGAATCGATCTCCTCATGTAACCCTCTGCCAGAAAGCAGAGCGGGTAATGCTTTCCAGAGCAACAGAAGGACACTTGCTAGAGGTCAGCAGTTAGCTACCATAAATATTGAGGCATCGCTTCAAACACTGAATCACTGAATGTGGCAGGGGGCAAAAATTCTTCCATTATTTGGCTAATTCATTTCACAGTTCCAGTCGTATAAAAAACACTGCCTGGTGTCACAACAGTAGCCGGGTTGTGTCCCTATTAAGGAACGTCATCAGGTTCAAGTGTTTCCCACACTACCTGTGGCAGTCCACATAATTATCAAAGATCTAAATGTCAAACAGTCATTACATTCATTAGCCTAAACAGCTACTAAAGCAGAGTGGAGACAGTAGTGGCCCATCCTGTCATCATGTCACAGTCACATGAACATTAGTGCAGCCTGCCTGCTGGCTACTCAGTCACTTAGGATGCTTTGTGAACATACATCACACCACATATGACTCAGATACTGTAGGCTGAGCAGAGATGACACAAAAAGTCATTTAAATGCTTCGACTGTGTAAAAAAAATGACTTAGAAGAATACAAAAAAGTTCAGTGCAAATGCCAAGACACACAGTCATTTTACAGTGTTAATATTTGAGAATTCCTCTGGCTGTTCTTGAAGCTTTTGAACTGAAAATACATAATAAATCATTATTCCTGAACAAAACAATGTTGCAATTCAAAAGTGAGATAAAATGAGGAAATATGGTTTAGCTCAGCCTTTCCCCCCTAAATATACTCATAGTTTCAAAAATGGAGTGGTGGTGGGGGGAATATTTTTTTATTCATCTTTTAGCATTTTTACAACTCTCTAAGGCACTAACATTCCTCACTTGTGTTTAAATTATGACTGCTGCAGTTTATGACTTTGACTTGTCGCATTCACAACACGAGACGAGGCACATGGTCATGAGTTTCAGTGTTGGATGGACAGAGTGATGCCAGCATCACATGCTCTGCACAGGAAACAGAGCTGAGCATAAAGAGGGAGCACAGTGTTGCATTATGTTTCTACTACAACCCACACACACACTAAACAAACGCACATGTTGTCCGGTGACCGTAAAAACATGCTTAAAAGTGTTGAAATTCTTCTCACAAGGTATCTGGTCATCTCTGAATGCAGAGCAGGAAGTGAGAAGAGCCTCTTTAGAACATCTCGGAAATCACTTCGAGGGAGAACACAAGATAGATTTGAAGAAATGGAAGAGTGGGGAGACGTGGCTGAGATTCACCCAGCCCCTCACTTCCTAACCAACGCTGGGCTCGTCCCACTGCGCTCCTGAGGAATGCCAAGAACTCAGAGCTACAATGAGCTAAAACTAGTTCTGTGACAAAACACATGAATGAGAACACAACCGGAGGCAACACGAGCACATAAACACGTCTCTCGACCAAAACCTCAACCTCCTTTTTCTTTTTTTGTGAAACCCGAACATAAACTGATGAGATCCAAGAATTACTAAACAGCATCTGCACAGAGCTGCTGCTGGGTGACAGCCAGCACAGGAACCAGCTCCGTCCAAACTATGAAGAAAAACATGCAGGCCACGGGTCTATACATAGGCTTCTTATTATTGCATCTAATTCCTCTAAAAGAGCCCGATAAGGTCAGCTCACAGTGTATGTCACACAGCCCACGGACTGTAGAGGAACCAGATCGGTGATGTCATCCAGAGGTTTCGGCAGGGACTTTTTGTGGCCTGAGATAAGGTTAAAAAGGAAATTTTAACCCCTAAATCAAAAATACGCATTTTCCTGTAGTACCTGTAGTGTTATTTATCAATATAGATTGTTTATGTGCAATTGTTGGAGATATCAGCCATAATGAAATTATGTGGCTTTTGATGCTCAAAACATTTAAAAAAAAATAAACATTTGCAATATTCAAAACAGCAATGTCTCTTTACAGAAATCTTGACCCAGTTACTCACATAATCCACAATTGTTATGAGCAAATTCATGTAGGAATTATTTTCTCTCTAGCAAATTAAACCAACAAATCATATCAACACACAAAAGGAAGTGTGCATCTAGTCATGGATGACAGACTTGTGTTTGTGACAGGGCGAGTTGTAAAAATGTAGCACACAACAAGGTCTGTGGATAATTCTGAGTAACACGGTCATGATTTCTGAAATTTTAGGGATGGACTTCACCAGTATGCAATGAGCTGTGCATGAGCTGAGACATTTGTCAATCAAGGCGAACACACCACAAAAAAAAGTCCCATCTTTTGTTTAAGATCCTCTAAAAAAAAGGTTTCAAAATCGTCACAAAGCCATAAATAAGTTGAAGTGAAAATAGTTGCTTGCTTCTTTTGAAAGGAAAAAAAAATGAAGTGACTATATTTAAACAGTGAGATGGCAGGATATCCTTCTGTACTCATGTCAACTTGACCAAGATACTGAACTCAAAACTCTCCTGACAAGCCGGCCAGAACCTCACAGCACACATCTTTTAGTGGTTGCTGGCTGAACAAAGCTCAGTGAGGATTTATGGCAGCGGGTCCAGTTTTGACAAACAGTCTGGTTGTTTATTTTAAATGGATAAATCTCTTAAATCAAAGAACTACATCACCATATGTGAAACTGATCAAGAAACACACTGACAATGAACAGTGATGAGTGAAACATATCACACAATGTCAATACGGTCACACCCTCGTCAGTCAGAATTCCTCTTAAGTCTGTATGACTGCCAAACACCAAATTAACTTGAGTAAATCATTTAAGTCAACATGATTACAGCTACTCCTCTTACTCCAAATGTCACTTGTTCAGGATAATCCCACAGTACACAGTACAGCCAAACTGCACTGTGGCTTGCTTCAAAAGTAGCTTCATTTAACTAGGTATTTGATAGACATTTTTGTGTTTTTAGGGTTGTAAAATAGATTTAGTAGATTAATAAACACATTTAAAAAATCCTGCTGATGAGGACATGCTAACTTTTAGAGTATGTATATGCATACTGGCACAGAAAGGCACAAGAAAGCTCCAACTTTGTATTCATTTAAATACATCTACAGAAAAATTGGTTTTCAAATAATGTGGTCCACCATGTTTAAAGTCTAAATAAACAGAAGGTGACTGTCCATCATTGTGCAATAACTCAATATGTGGTTTAACTTTGACTACAAATCAAAGAAAATTGCTATAACAGTGACCAAATTAATTATTAAACTGTTTTAATGTTGGCTACACATTTGATAAGTTTCATCTAATGCATGCATGGAAGAGGCATTCAAATGTGGGATTTTTAAAATAATATTCTCATTTATGTAATGATTTTTACATCATCCAGCCCAGACAAGCATGTTGCATGATTGCATCTCCCACCTCAGGCACCTACACAGCCCCTATGCTGCAGGAGAACTCCAAACAAGTTTGACCTGAACACTTGAACAGTATTACAGTCACTCTGGCTTCACAGGGGCCATAAGTCCTGACTGTCACAGTCCAACAGGGGCTGAGACGAGCCAGCTCCAGCATCTGCTCTGTGAGAAGACGAGTGGACAGGCCTCTGAAGAGGAAAGCAGTTACATTATTCTGTTGCCAATCAGATTAGTGTCATATCAGCCTGTGTTGACATTGAATTCCTCCATTCAAATGAAGCAGTTCTGTATAAACTAAATGTTTACAGAAGTAGCTCAGCCTTAGAGTGTGTGTCTATGTGAGTGCATGGAGGGTGACTGCTTAAAGCCAAATGGCATTCTGTCAAACAGGTTACGAACAAACACACACGTAAACAAATTCCTTTTCCTCAGCTTTCTGACTCAAACATATGTCCAGCTGAAGTCATGTCTGTGTGTATGTTTGTTCCCACCAGTGGTCCCCACTACTCCCTACAAAGCTCTTCGAAGGAAAAAAAAAACAAATATGTGAAAACACTGCAGTCTGTTCCCTCAGCTCTTTCCCTCCTCTCTCTGCAGCTCTCTTGGCAGAAACACAACTCAAAACACATGCCTTATGCTCATCTTGAACACATGTGACAGGCTACATCCTCACAGCAGACTGCTTTAGGAAAACACGGGGAGTTTCTAAAAAGACAAACAGTTAATGCAAGATTCACATTGAACATCAGTTGTGGGTGGAAGAAAGGACAAACCCTGGCCTGTTGCCAAAACCCCTGCCAGAGCTCTGTACCAGTTTGCAAGACTCAATGTAACCGACTAAATGCATCTTTAGACGG
This sequence comes from Centropristis striata, assembly GCF_030273125.1. Lineage (NCBI taxonomy): Eukaryota > Metazoa > Chordata > Actinopteri > Perciformes > Serranidae > Centropristis > Centropristis striata. The sequence continues at coordinate 22,883,046 of NC_081536.1, read as the reverse complement.
TAGAGTAAACAGCTCGTCTCAGTTCATTCGCCATCACTGCTAGAATCAATCCCAGCTGCTTTCTGGAAGATGACAACTTCTTTTTGCTTGTAAACCGAACTCGGGTCTCACGGTTTCCGCTTCACTGAAGCTATTTTCCACACACGCACACAAACAGAAAACTTAGACCAAACTTTAGATAGTGTTTGCTTGACGTACCTCTGTAAGTATGGAGCTCTGTGCACGGCTAATAATCTTCCATCGACCGTCAATATACTGTGTGGTTGGTGTTGAGGAGCTGTGTGCAGCCAATCCTCAAGTCTGCAGAGGACTGGCAGGCAGGCAGGCAGGCAGGCAGGCCAGCTAAACTGGCCCCACCCAGAGCAGTATACACCCGGGTTGAGTAAAGCCTCTCCGTCGGAAAACACCATTGGCCCTCATTCATCAAACGAGCGTACAACAGAAACTGAGCGTAAAGTGGGCGTATACGATCATTTCTACGCAAGCGTCTGCATTTATCAATTTGGACGTGAGCGAAGGGTACGATCAGATCTCACGTCTGCTCTCAGCTTGTGTACGCATATTTGAGTCAGCGTCAGAGAATTGTTCTTAGACTATTGTCTGAGAAATTCCTCTTCTTTTTTTATTAAAACTTACTTTAAAACATTGTTTACCTCCTTCAACCAAAAAGCTGTGAAAACGTAAGTCTGTGCTCCGAATGTAAAATGTTCACCGAAATTTTTATTTCATAAACCTCTGTCGCTGCGTATTTCTGTAATATGTCTATTTCCTCCTGTTGTTTATCTGTAACGGTGCACTTTGCTAATAAAGCTGACTTTATAATGTTTAGTAGAGTAAGGGGAGATAAGAGGAATGATGAAGTAATGCGCCCTGAAAACAACAAAACAACTCAACAGATATTTAAAAAGATCTATAATTTTTACTACCCAACCCTGAATAATGACCACCTCCTGTTCCAGATAGCTTAATATTGCTGGTAACTTAAGAAGTACTGATTGTTTGAGATTAACCACACATAATTATCCTGCATTTTGTCTTTACTTGCCAACTACATTTGGAAAAGTATCACTGTGTTGCTCCCTGTGCTGCCTTCTTGTTCCTCTTCTTCGCCCTCTGCCGACTTGTTTTGCTTGACTCAACCCTGAATATGCACGGCTCTGGATTCGGCTAATGCAGCTGTGCCGGCTGGATCTTTTATCCGGGGTTTTAGCAGTGATGCAATGTTTCCAGATGTGGAACAAGAGGGAAAAAAAATCTTCATTAGTCTAGTCTGAGGAACAACTATTATTTTCCCCTACAGATAACTATTTTATACAGTCTATGCAAATAACATTAATGTTTGTATATGTATGACTTTTTAATGTTTTATGACGTCACTGATAGCCTTAAAAAGGTATATTTGATTGCTTTTATTTATTTAATTCTATTACAATAGAACGTATAATTAAAGGGCCAGTTTATATCATGTCTGCCCACAGTCACTAAATTGATTAATTTGGACAAAAGTGGACTCATTGGGACAACATGACCAGCTTTTATATTTAAATTTCTCTTTACAATTAGGACAATATATTTACATCACTTTAACCAAAAGCAATTTATAACTGCATATAACCTCTGTAGGAACAAGAACTAAATATTAAAATGGTTATCAATATAGTTGTTATTATCTGAGTGAACTCTATGAAAAGAAAAGTCACATTTAAGATAATTATTTTACTCTCTCTTTATATTTGTATCACTTACAGAACCTGCCATGTCATCCAATTAGGAGAGATTTATGCATCACTTTAATTATTTGTGTAAGAGCTCAGTGATCTTGAATAAGACTTAAAGGAAAGCCTTGCTGCCAAGTTAGGTGCGAGTGCGTGGAAAAACATGGATCTGATGGACACACTTCCCATCATAAGCCCCCTCCAGTGTGCAGACAGGATCAGGGCGCCCCCTGCTGGATCAACGCAGTCATTATAATAAACTGTTGCATTGCGCAGATAATTCAGGATCTTTGCTTTTTGCAATGGACCAATCAATATGTTTTCATTACTAAATTATCAAAATGACCTTGGATGGTGCTACTTGATTTTTTACACATAGTTAATTTACTAAAAGTAGGTAGAATTATTTAGACTTAATCAATTTGTTTACAAGGATTTATGATTCACTTAAACACTGTGCATCGCTAAATGTATTTGTTTTAATATTAGATTTATATTATGTTCATATATTCCTGTAATTTAAGTGCATTGTTAGAAAATATGACTAAAAATATAGAAACATACACATTTAATTACTTATCTGTGCATTTTTAATAAAATGTCAAAAGCATAAACATTATATACAGGTGTGGATTCATTGCATATGTTATAAAACTGATTTACTAATATACAGGGTTTAGTACAGCCGTTTAAGAGTAAAAATTCAACACTTTCAAGGTACCCAAACCAAAAACCTCCAGACTCTCAAAGCCTTTATTATAGCATCTGCATTGTTGAAAAATCATGGTTTAAATATTTCCTTTATACTAACAGCAATCAATTCTGATTATTTTACCAGCTGTTTATATTAACTGTGATTGTATGTTTTTATTGTGATTATTTACTGCTGCTTACTTCCACAGTAATGGATCAACAGATCACTTTATTATCTACCTATGACTGTTTTTTGGTTTACATTTGTGATTGTGTAGATGAAAAACCAGATTGTGCTGAAAATCAATTATTTTTCAAGGAATAAATAAAGAAATTCAAGTATATTCCTCACCTTGAAAGCATAACAGTTAAAATTAAGCATTTTCAAAAGTTAACATTGTGCGAATCCTGTATATAAAACAGAACGTTTCTAAACTTTTCTCGTCTGTTGACCCCCAAATTCACATAGGCAAGTATAATTTAACTGCTTGTTGCAAACTAATTGGTATGATGACACATTCAAGAAATGGCTCTCCATTTCTCCAGGAAACACTGGATCAGGCTGGAACAAAGACTTCAATTTGCTGCATCAGTGTCGACCAGTTGCAGCCATTCACACCTGCATTGGTGATGTGTGGGCAGAGAGCTAGGCGGACAGATTTTAGTTGTCAAAGACAGAGCCAGACATGACTGGCAGATCAGTGGCTGAAAGAAGAAGATTAAAAAGCTGATGGACCCCCCTTGGTGGACAGGCACTGGTTGACCACCTCCAGCAGCGAGGAGTTCTCCAGCGCTGCTGCAACTCTCTCTTTGTCTGCCAGCTGTTTGTTTACTGCACAGAATAAAGCATATACAGGACAACATTTACATAATACAATCAAGTCATCACATTTAACAATGAGCAGTAACTACGGTGGTATGAATAGTGTGAAGCATGATGTAGTATCTCGTCATGCCTGCAATCTCTGTATGAAACTCACCTGCTTCCTCTGAGGCGTGAGTTCCAGGAGTGATGTGGACGTCAATCTGAGCAGAAACAGACAAACACAAGGCGTTTAAACTGGAAAAGAAACAGCAAAACACTAAAACATGATATGACAATAGTATATATCATTAACTAACACTCAATCACACCCTCATACCAACACAAACAAACACATACTTTGAACCGGTCTGGCAGGGAGCGGAGCAGCTTCACTTTGATTGACAGACCAATAAGTGTAGCCATGCTGCAGTGAGGGATGGTCGGTGTGAACTCAATATCCACAGTGCTCTCTGCATCATCAACCTGAGGAAAAGGCACACACAGATAGAAAAAAAATCAATAAAACAATATAGAGAGTGAAGTAAAAACTCTGTGAAGGTCAGAGTGAGGGAACAAAGGGAGGAGTGGTGGTCAGATTGATTTTTTTCACTTTACTGTAATATTGTTTGTTTATTGTTTAATAAGTTTATTTCAATGTCTTCCTCTATCAACACATTCATCCTGTAGGATGAATGTAGCAATCAAAACACACAATTTAAAGTGCCTACCTTGACTCGGATTTGCTCCACGACATTGAGTTCCTCCAGAGACAGAGGATGCTCCGGGTCGTTGATGGATCTGATCAGATGTAACTGTAGTTAAAGAATTTAAAACAACACAATAAAAACAACACAAGTTTTGTCTCTATGTGCTGCACTTAATAAAGTCATTAATATTTTTATTCAAAAAACATTTTAACCTGTACAAAGTTTACCTCTAGATACTCAACAAACCTAAATAATGATCAGTTAATGATCAATTAGCCTTTCAACACTATAAACGTGGATTAACACACTATGTTACTGGAACACAGGAGTGATGGTTGTTGACAATATATAATAGATATTTCATAAGAAAATCAGCCGTTTCCAGCTTTAATAGTCATTTACTACATTAACAATGTCTAGGCTGTATGTCTGTTAATTTAATTTTTTTAAATTGTGCTTTTCTTTCAAAATTATGGACATTTCTAAGTGACCCCAAACTTTTGAGCGATAGTGTGCATTTTTGTTAAAAACACTAGTTATGCTGATTTTATATCTATGACCAAAAGGCACGAGTTAATAAAGGGCACAATTAATATTTATTGTAAATTATGCTTTATTTCTTTTAAAACTGACACATTCTAGCCCTTTCCTAAATCAAACACTAACTAATCCCAGCAGGCAGTCATTATGAGCAACAAATGTCGGCATAAAATTAAGATGAGGATGACAGTATTAGGGATTCTGGCTTCGTACATGCCCTATGGGCATACTTGGATAGTAGGTCTTTCTGATTAAGTTTGACAGTTTCAAAATACTGCAATTTAAGAGTATTTTTAGTATGCATTACTCTGTATAACATCTTCTTAATAAGAAGATAATTATTTAGTCTATCAATTGTCTCTAAAATAAAGAAAATGGGCATAACAACTTCACAGAGCCCAAGGTGACTTCTTTAAACTATCCAAACCACAAAAATGTTTAAATCACATTTATGAAGAGAGAAAAAAAACATATTCATGCTTGAATAACTTAAACAAATAACCTTTTTAAAACCATTGATTCATTTTCCCAGTTATTTTTTAATAAATCTGGTCGAATAAGTTATGTCAAGACACATACTAACATCTCTCGAGATTAAATAAAATATGCTGGAAGTATACCTAACCTGCAATATCCCGCTGTATATTCACTCTTTATGTAAGTTCATCTGAATCATCTGATATGCAATGAAATAATGTAACTTCACTTATACTCGAATAGGTTACACTTTTAAGATACTTGTACATATACTTTACCTGAATATTTCCTTTTTCTCCTTTCACTTAATACTTCCACTCCACCACATTTTTTAAGACAAAATGGCATTCTTATTGTACTACCATTTGTTTGATAACTTAAGGAACTGGTTACTTTGAAGATTCCGATTGATAATTCAAAATATAGTATTTAAATAAATTATTATATTATTGCTCTATATCAATAAGATATGATGATCCAATAATATTTACATGATTTTGTAATAGATCATACTGCATGATCGGTATCAGGCTATTTGAACTTCTGGTAGCTATATATAGACTATTTTGATACCTATACTTTTACTTAACTCCTTTTTAGTAAAGCTAAATGCAAGACTTTTACTTCTAATAGAGTATATAACTTCAACAAAAAAGAACAAGTCATCTGTACGTAACCGTTAATGTCAACCTCTTACAAATGATGCAACAGCTAGCAAGCAATGTTATGAAAGCAAAAACATGTGGCTCATTAGTTAAAATGCAGGAAAAACGTTATCAGTCAGGTGCAAAACCAGTCTAAACTAGAGAAGAGCTGAAGTTAAAAACAGGATATCGAATATTTCTCTGTCGTCGATCGGGTCATGGACGTCTTCATCCTCGTCTGTCGCTGTCAGCAGTCTCTCACCGGACCGCTCGAATATCACAGGGTTTGCGTTCTCCAAGCTGGTCCCCCCAGACATTTTCACAAGTTAATTTAGTCCACGTTAAATAATAAAATCCTTGAAGTGCACCAGTGGCGCAGCACTACACTCTACTACACTGCACTAACACAATGCTCTCTGAGACAGAGTACGGAACAACAGAGAGTCCAAAAAGGCGAAAGAGGAAAGTCTTAAAGTGACAGTACACCCAACAAGTCCCTCAGATAGTGACATGCGCAGTGGCAAAAATTGTTCTTGTATCCGGTGGTGGAAGGTAACTAAATACACTTATTAGGGCCTCGGGGCAATCGCACCGAGCACTGGTCCCATACAGCAATAGCTGAATGATACCAGTCCTCTTCTGGACGCAATTTCGTCCCGCTACTAGTCCTACAACTTGAAGAGTTGCAGGACAAATTATATATCAAAAGGTGCAGTTTGATCGGGATCGGTGTGCTATTACTTTTCTCTACAGAATAAGAATGCCCAAAATTTAGCATTGAAATGAATGGGACGGCCAACAAAAAATGAGCGAAAAAGAACAATAATTGGAGATTTTTAAACGTCTACTTCTCCGGCATAATTTCACCTAGAGACTCCATTTAAACTTTAAACAGTAGACACAAGTCTTGTGTATCGGTGTATTAATCCACGTTTCGGTCATAACGTTTTTTATCAATCCCTGTTCAATGACCATGATCATTTTTGGAGAAATTCTGAGATTATAATTGGTGTGTATTGCACGGAATGTTCGTGCCACAGTGTGTGACATCATCGCCAGAGTGTAGAGGGAGAGAAAAAACTGTCAAAAAATAAATTTTAAAACTGTGCTCCAGGACGCAAATTCCACTCTACAGAAATAATTTATACATAGAAACGTAGGAAAATTTGTCTTCTCACTCACAATCCTCTGGTAAAGCTGTCTTTACCAGTTATAGTTTGGGCGTAGGACGCACAGATGCACCACCAACACCACCAACAGCCTCATTGGCTCCCATATTAAAAACGCAGGGAGATTTGTAAAAGAAGGGAGATGCAACAGTTTTTTTAGATCGCTCTAACAAAGCTATTTTTTCATTTTTCTTAAAAAAAAACATACGTAGACGTTCAGGAAGAACTCGGAACGCTCAAAGTGAAGTCGGATCAATGATAGGTATTGTGGTTTTGCCAAAAATGCTTTCTGTTCAAGGCCAGAAATTCCAGTCCACCTCTGGCTGCTGTCACTCTTTCATTAACAGGTGTCAGTTAATTCTGTTGATTGCTTTGATCTGATTGCCTTTGATCTTTGATGTGATTACAGTTACAGATACACACACACACACGCGCGTAAGCATGCACACTCCTCACACATGCCACATGCTTCAAACACACACACACACACACACACACACACACGTAACTTTATGTGATTTTAATTACACACACACACACACACACACACACACACACACACACACACACACATATTTTGAGGTTAATGGGCATAGTTTGAAATTTGAAGAATCTCATCATAGTGTACACACACCGGCAGTAGCCCCCGTGGCCCTTTCAAAATTGGCCCCAGAGGAAATTTTCTAGTTTAGGTACTGTATTTGTGTACAATTTTGAGGTACTTGTGCTTTACTTAATTATTTCTACTACTCCACTACATTTTAGAGGCAAATATTGTTCGTTTTACTCCACCACATTTAGCTGACAACAAACTATCAATTTAAAATAATTCTGCATTCTTATAAAACACAATAAAACCACATTATAATATATGAAGTAGTTAAAATGAGCCCGACCTTGACAACAGTAAAGTGCTGCTCACGCAGAACAATGCATCAAAAATCATAATCAAATAATATATTTGGAATATATATTACAATCTGAGTCGACCTTCTGCATAATTTTTAATACTTTTAGAACATTTTGATGGTGATACTTTTGTAATGTTTTGAATGCAGGAATTTTACTTGTAGTGGAGTAATTTTACAGAGTAGTATTATTACTTTTACTTGAGTAATGGATTTGAATTAAGGACTTTTACTTAAAGTGTGCAAAAATTCCATATGAAATGTAGTGGAAGAGAAAGTAGAAAAAAATAGAATTACTCAAATAATGATGTTGATTTATTTATCTGTATATATTCTGTCCTTGTGTGCTGCAGCAACCACATTTTCCCTGTGGGTATCAGTTATTTGTGTCTTAGCTGTGCTCCTGCTTTGTTTTGATGTGCCTTTTTGTGTGTATGTTTTATTTGTTTCAGGTGTCTTTAAAATATAATTTCTTGTAAGAAGTCCTGGGTGTTTAAGGGTAACATGTCCCTTTACTGGCTGGTTGTGACTTTCTGTTTGTCCTGCAGATGGCAGAATCTGCCCATTTTCATCAATTTAAAGTTCAAACATCTAACATTACAGTTTTTCTCAGTCGTTTTGGTGCATTTCTCACATCACTATTAACATTTGCACAACAGTTAGTTCAACCTCCACAACATTTAGTTATTTGTGCACATCATAGTAGCAGTTTTTCATTCCTAACAACAAATGCAAAGCAATTTCAAAGCAAATGCTTTAAGCCATGCATCAATTGCTTACACCATACAACTCTCTGCTGATTTATAACTTTATTATTTGCTTATGTCATGTCAGTCAAAATGAACTATACTAGTTAATGCTGAATAGTCATTCCATATAAAACTATCAGTCCTCATTTCATTGTTTGAGTCAATACATACAAAAATGTTGAACTAGTTGTCAAAATCTGTCAAGCAAATTTTATACATTTTTTTAAATCTATTTTTTCCCTGAATATGTCTCCTAAATTGAACAATTTCTCTCAGGTGAACCTCAGCTTTCAATGATGAGAAGGTCTGTGTGAAGCATTATTGCAACCAATGATAAGCCACTTCTCTGCTATCACTCAGAGCTGAATCCCATAAGCCCATAAACACTTTACAGCATATGATCCAAGCAGGACATAGTGTGGACCATTTCTACAACACTGTGACACAGAAATGGAAGGTCAGCCTCGTGGAAAAGGGGTGAGGGTGCGGGGAGGAAGGGGATGACATGTGATGACATCACAGCAGAGTCCTTCAGAGGGTGGATTCACCACTCAAGGAGATACTTTCCTCACTGCATTGCAAGGGATGATATTGGCTGTGATTTAGATGAAACTATGTGGCCAGACAGAGAGAAACGTCTGGATGTGCATGAATGATTCACAGTACTATTTATGTTGTGTGTTCAGTTCCAACAGTTGTGCACAGCTCTACCCAAAGGGAGTTAATGTTTGTTGTAAATAAGGGCGTATTTTTTCTTTTGCACAATGCTGTGAACAAAATAGCATTGCAAAGAGCATATGCAGTAAATATATGAAACATACATATTCAGTTTGTTGTACTCAGTTACCTCACGAGATACAGTAATGTGTAACTTTACTGTAGTTTTCAAATGGCTGTGCAAATAGTATATAGTGCTGTCTTTTTTGCATTGGAAAACATTTACAGAGTAAACTGTCGTAATGAAAACATGACAGAGACATTTGACTATCTTGTTCATAAACATGGTGTCAGGACTTTTCATCTTGATGTCACTGACACATTGACAAGAATACTTGCTTTTGAGGAATGAGCTATCCATTTTGAGCAAGTGACACACTTCTGCAGGTTATCAACTAGGTTTTGCAGTTTGTACTAACTGCTTTGAGAAATGCATTAACTGTTGTGCAAATGTAAATAGTGATGTGAGAAATGTACCAAAGCGACTGAGAAAAACTGTAAATATGCTGATAGTTTACAGATAGAATCTAAAACTAGTTCCCACAATCCACACATTCTATTTTAAAATAATTAGTCTAGTACAGGAGCAGTTAAAGACCATGCTGTGATTAATTAAGCTGCCCCAACATCATGGCAATATATTGTTGTTTAGAGCAGTGCATTTTATAATTGTGCTGTTGGGTTTAGGTGCACTTGCACTTAAAAACCGATGTTGTTGAGATACAGGTGAATGAATTACTAGTTATTGTTCCTGTCTGCCTATACTGTCATTCTTATGACTGCTATTCACTTCTATAGTAGTCTTTAGTGATTCAAACTGTGAAAATAAACTATTCCCCATTTTTCTGGGAAACCCGTCCCCCAGGGACTCAACAGGAACCCCAGACCCCCGGTTGAGAACAACTTGTCTAATACAGCAAAGGTATCCATTATGCTGAGAATATTGCCAGAAAGCACAGCTGTCATGTTTCAGCAGAGAGTCTGATCAAGAGAAATAGTCAGTCGAGAAACACCTTTTGGCAAAAAAAGAAATTACATTCTAACATCACTGTGTACTACAGTGGAGAGATCATCTCCACACTGATTTTATCAAGACAGAATCTTAATGAGCTGCGAAGGCAGTTTTAAATGCAGGAGACGGGTCGATATGAAAAACGTAATCTCAACATTCTCACCTTTTGAAAAAATGTGTGCACAATATAATGAGGCTGCATATGGCTGCTGACACCTACATGACATGTTGTAATATAAATGTCATGCAGAAGGGCAGCAGCAGAGGAAAAGGGCAAAATATTTTCCTAATTGTGGCAATTTGGACTTGCAACCTTAACATTTGCAGTTCCACCTTTTAGATGGCAAGCTGTTTTATGAAAGATAAATAACAATCATTGAAATAAGATTCTCTCAATCTGCAATAATAGTCAGATCTGTTTAGGAATTGTGCATGGTTGTCCTTTAGTTGAAAGGATGACAGTCATTATGAGCAATGTGTACAATATCAAATAATAACCAGACAAAGACAGGATGTTAATAAGCTTCAGAAGTGAGAAACACAACAATGGTTCATTAAAAAAAGCCAAAAATTCTTCAAGCCCACACATTTATAAACCTGCTCCTAAAACCATTCAAATTTGAAGCAGGATGTTCCCATGCTGCAGAAACGAGGCACAAACAGGAGTGTTAAAGACCTCAGATTAATGCTGAGCACGACCAGAATAACAAATAAGAGTTTGCTGCTGCAAGCTGTCGGGAGTCCTGGTGAGCCTTTCATAGTCTGATGTTGCGTCCTGTGGAAAAACAATACCATGTTCTGTTTGAAGTCAAAATATTTGTGGGAAATAAATAATGCTTGTGTCCAATTAACAGTGAGAGGGGTATTCCTTCATCATATCTGCATTTAAACAAGTCTTTGGAGAGTCAAAAGCCCAATATTTGTCTTTTAAATGTAGTGGAGTCAAAAAAGTATTACTCGTGGAAAGTGCAGATACTCAAAACAAAAGCAAATGTACTTTGTTACCTTTGTTGATTTTAATATGAATGCACTTTATTTAATTTTCCGTGTTCTTACTGTGCATGACAAAGCTGTCTAATAATATACTGACAGGTGAGATTTTTTCAGATTTGCTTCCAGGTGTATGATTACGTCCACAGAGACCACAGTCTTTTATACCACAGTATATAGCTGTTGGCCAGTGGAGAAATACACAGAATGTATAATACATATTACATTTTGTTAGAGGGTTTGCTGCTCCATAGAGAGCTTCTGTGTTTTTCAAAAGTCAGATGCTCTCCATCATTTATGATTTAATGAATTAAATATACCATACGCAAGGTCAACGTTACAGTGATGGCTGCAAAGATAAATAGATAGACAGATAGGTAGATACACAATCATGTTTTTCATGTTTCTGTACATTTTCTTTTCTTTTCACATTTGCTTTGTAAATGTGAATGTGTTTTCCATGCTTAAAAGCTACTTTGATTTGATTTGAAAGATTGATGGGTAGAAGTTAAGAATATGCTGAATCCTGTGTGATCTTTAAAGAACTAATGTCCATCATTTGTGGTTCACTAACTGAAACATGCATTTCCAATTGCAAAATTTAGATCAGGCCAGGTCTAATTCAGAAGGAAAACAGAAGGAAAAACCTCAATGAACAAGATATCCCATTCAAATAGGAACCTTCATCACGTCCAGTTTCTGTCTCTATCTCAAACTCAGCCTGTTTCTCACCTGAAGTAGACTGTATGAAATTATACATTTATAAACTGATAATGTTGCAGTTGAAAACCTACTAACCACATTCACAATGCAACAACCAAGAAGATACAACAGGTGATGACTTACTTTACTGACAGATTAACTACAGAAAGAGTTTAATCACAATTGAAAAGAAAAACCTGAAATACCTTTTTTCATGAAAACAATAATGCTAAATTGACAGTAACTAGTTGAAGTTTGGTACATAACATTTTTTCAATTGTGCCTTCAAATGTTTATTTTCTGGTTGGTATGACCTCCTATAAACCTGATTTAAGTGTACTATTGTATTTGCTCAAAGGAATAAAGAAAACGATTTACAATCCAGACGTGAAGCTGTTGTTGAAGTTTCAAACATTTGAAATGTTGGTTCAAGTGATCTGGTTTTACCTGGACTATGTCAGGCATGTTTATATAACTACTGATTTTCTTTCACGGGTACAAATTGCTCCTAATTTGCAATAACCATACTTTGAGTGCCTGGTTTAACTGAACCCAACTTTTATTGTATAGAAGCTACATAACATTTCCATGGTGTTTTAGTGATGTGAGTTCTGCCGTGCTGGTTCGAGGTGACTCTGTAGTGGGATGGGGTTTCTTCCCTGAGCGAGTGTTTATTTGTTATGTCATTTTTTTCTTCAGGAGAGGAGCAACAGTGTCTGCAGGGAGACACAGAGGGTAACAGAGAGAGAGAGAAATGAAAACTGAGGGGAGATGTGAACAGGTTGTTTATTTAGACACTTGTCATCTCTTGTAATGGCTGCCGCTGTCATCACTCACTCTCCTCCAGGGCAGGGCTCAGAGTGTCCAGAGAGCTGATGAGACCCACTTCACTTCAGTCACTGAGAAAATCAGCTTCAGTTCAGAAAAACAGAGCAGAGGTCAGCTTCAGTTCAGAGAAGATGTTAACTCTTGTTCAAAAACATGGAGAGGGATTCACAAAGGAAATCACTTTTAGCTGAATTGAATGTATTTATACATTTAGTACAGCTCTTCAGTGCCCATAAATACAACAGTAAATCCGCTGAATGTCCTGGAAACCTGACAACAACCTGGTGTGTGGAAAGAAAAACACAACACTCAGACATCCCCTGGACCATAGCTATTTATTACATCTTCAGCAGTGGTGTGGCTCTCAGGAGATAGCAGCAATTTGAATCTCTGCCAGAGTATTTCCTCTGCTGACAACCTACATGATTACTGAGAAAGGTGAGCTCGCTCTCTGTCCCAGCTTTGTATAACTGAGACATCTCAGCCTTGGACACATTAAGCTGCGTCACAAAGCGGAGCCTCAGGTGTGTTTTTTTAGGACAGCCCAGAAACTGTCCTTGCATTTTAATAGAATTTCTTTTATCTTCTTTTTCTAATCTCCAGCATCGTTATAAAACTCAAAATTATGCTGTTAAAATATGTCACAGTTGTGTTTCTTTTGTTTCATTTAGCTCCAGTCACCAGACCTGACTCCTATAGACAGCTAACCTGATGCTACTGGGTCATTTGTTACACAGAATCATCAGAGAAGCCGTCATACTCTGAAAACTACGCCCACCGGAGGGGGAAATAATCAGCGCTACAATATGCAACCAAGGGCTGAAACACTTACTAAATGCCTGTTGCTAGCCAAAACATTGTTTTATTATCATGTCAAAGTATTATTAAAGCATTTTATGTCTCACAGAGAGGTTAAGTTAGCTGTTAATAACAAAAGTTAGCTCATAATACTGCATAACTTTATCTACATTCCACTATAACACAAGTTGCATTGACTTAACAGAAATATAGGTAAAACTGACATTAGGATATATGACTTTGGGACAAAATGCTTGTTGCACACCTAATGTTAGGCATGCTGAGGATCCCACTTTTGTCTTCTTAAAGACTTCTGGGTTGGTTTTTTTAGGAACCTGGTCTCACAGGAATCCGTGAAATAGCCACGGATTCGCTTAACTCAAAATCCGTGGAATAGCCACGGAATCACTCAAATTTCCGTGAAACTGACACGGATTTCTCATTTTTAGTGAAAAAATCAATATTTTGACTTAGTTTCTGCATAAAAATGGATTTTGATCACATTTCTAGCAAGAAATATATGTTTTATTTTCGAAATATTCACTCAGTGAATGTACATAGTCACTTTGTGTGTTGGAATAGCCACAGGATATGACTGTCATTAACTTGCATTGTAGCGAAATCCGTGTCAGTTTCACGGAAATTTGAGTGATTCTGTGGCTATTCCACGGATTTTGAGTTAAGAAAATTTCACGGATTTCTGTGAGACCATGTTGTTTTTTAGGCATCTTCACGCAATTCAGAGTCAATGGTTTTTCCTTCCTTGGGGGAAGAACTTAAATGAGGTCTAGGGAAAGTCAGTCATTATCCTTAACCGAATATCTGCACTCGGTTTGCAGGGGGGCTGGAGCCAATCCGGGCTGACATTTGGCGAGAGGCAGGGTACACCCTGGACAGATCGCCAGACATAGACACGGACAACCACCACTCTCATTTACACCTACAGACAATTTAGGGTCACTAATTAAACCTAAGCTGCATGTTTTTGGACTATTGGAGCAAGCCAGAGTACCTGGGGAGAACATCCACCCAGTGATCCCTCTTGCTGTGAGGCAAGAGTGCTAACCACTACACCACCGTGTAGCCCTCTATGGGAAAGTGTTTTTAAAAAAGACCCAGCAGGTGATTGGATGAACCATCTGCCCTTCACCGTCAGGCACTGCCTGTGCTGAAACCACTCAGGAGAAGAGCAAAAGCCTTCAGGGAGCCTTCTCTGATGCCTTTAAGTGAAAAAGTACTCGACGTTAACCTCTTCAGGATCCAGTCACTGCTCTTTGTTGTGACACACACAGAACCCACACCTGTACCGGAGCTCCTCACAGGACGCTGACTGGTCGGAACCTCAAGTTGTTCAATTCAACGCATTCCTTGAGCCTGGAACCTGGATCCAGTGATTCTCATGTGATCTTGTGATATAGCAAGAATCCAGAAAACAGGCAGCCAAATTGTCACAAGTCATCATCCTCACCAAGGTTGTATTGAGCTTGACACTTACCAACACGGGGGACTTCAATGCAGCTCCTGCAGCTGATTGGTGTCTGTCTCCTCACAGCTTCACTCTCACTTTATCTAATGACAGCCACATAGACTCCTCTCTGGAGACAAGTGTTTTCTGGCTATTTGTTGGCTGCTGGATCACGCTGAGGGGAAATGAGCTTCACAACGTGACAGCTCCCTGATAGCAACATGTAATAGTTTATTGCTACAGATCTCTTTTGTCCAGCAGTGGCAACGTTAACCATCAATCATTCTTCTCCTATTCACTCGGTTGTTAACTGTCATTTTTATCTTGTATTGTATCAGATTCAAGTTAATAACTTAAGTGCAAGCAACATAAACAGCACTAACACTATCATATTAAAGATTGCACACTGTAGCCGAACTGAACAGAATCAGCATGACTTAAACATTTAGCAGCACGAGCTGGGGGCGAGGTTTAAATAATCTGATGATGTTCTGTGGTCAGCTATTGCAGATTTCTGCTTAATATTCCATCACTGTTCCTTTCACTCTACAACATTTCGATTTGAAATAAGATTACGTCTGGAACCCCTCAAACTACATTTAGGTAGATAATTAGTTCAGACCGACCTCGAATCAGAAACAATCGAACAATCGAATCTCACCCCAAATCTGCCTAATTACCTCCTAGTGTGGGGCCGGCATTATTACATAAGAATTAAATTCTGAGGAGAGAACGAAAGGCTTTTTTCCTCCAAAAACTTTTCTGTGTGGTCTGCCTCACCAAGTCCAGAATCTATAATGGCTCATTAAATTCTCAGCACAATCTGCAAAGCTTAGTCTGATCACAGTTCTGAAGTTTGGTGTGGGCTGAACCCTGTTGGAGGTCATACATTTCCAGACATAACTGTTTGAGTTATTGCCCAAATTCACGCTGACAAGAACAGAGGATGAGATGGTTTTATTTTTCTGTGGAAATATTTCAGATGTTGGAGAGATAGATCAATGCTTTGACTTTCCACCAGTTGCTTCCCCCCCCTGTGTTTTCTCCGACTGACTGCTAAACATTTCGACTGCTCTTATGTGTGGGATTGACAAAACAAAAAATCTTCTTTTGAAAGATTGCACAATGCATGCTTCTTATTCTTTCTGCAGTTACATTTCTGAGGCTTTTACTTTGGCTAGACCTTTGATTTCTCTCTGCAGGGCATGTTGGTTAGTTTTATATTGTAAAACCTCTTTAAAAGATCTTTAAAACAGCCATGGCTCCGAGGAATTATATTCTAAAAAGCCATAACTGCAGAACCTTTGAGCAGTCACCTGCTGTCAGTCTCTGTGTGAAAGAGACTGAATTGCGAGGACATAAGTCAAACCCTGATATCAGCAAACATTCAGACACTGAAGGCACTGTGTGTAGAATTTGCATGTGATTTTCAGCCTCTTTCAAACATCATCTTGCACGATTTTGCTTGAATAAAAAGGTCGAATGGAAAACAAAATAAAATATACAGCATGTACTAACTGGGAATACAATAGACCAAAGTCTTTTTTCTAAAAGTAGAGAAACAACTAAGTTAAATTATAAAAACAGGCTGACAGGCAACCAGATAGACATGCCCGCTTACTCAGCAGCCAGCCAGTGAACCTCAGGACAGCTTGATATGAGGGTGGCTCGTTTTTCTCTTTTTCAATCAAATTTATGTAAGAAAGACTAAGATGAATGAACCTGCTGTCTGAGGGAGAAGCAGGGAGAGAGGGTTCAGTATTAAAGAGTCATGTGGTAGAAGAGATGCAGACAGTGACACATTAGGGTGTTAAGGTAGAAAGGGTTTCATATTGATTCAACCCCAAACACCAAAATAAGCACTAACCACTAAGTGTGTAAAATACAACCTTTATGTGTATACTGGGAATCCACATTTGATTGTATCATCTCGTAGGGATTCTCTGGTGAATCATTAGTTTAATAGTGACCTCGCAAAAGCCGAACAACCAACTTGTTTTTTTAAATAGCATAATGAGCTTGTTGACACATATCAGACCAGGTTTTTATCTCTCCATTCCACTGAAACTACACTGGTTGGGGTGACAAAAGATCTTTCAGTTATCGATGACTCTGACCCCTCCTCTGCCCTCCTACTGCTCCATCAATACTGTTGATCACAGCTTGTTATCACACTGTCCCCGCAACCAAGGCTTCAGCATGGTTACAAAAACAAGTACCCTGTTTGCCTTGGTTGCAGGGACAGTACCATTATGCTTTACCTGAAAGAGGCGTACAGTATGTTCAGGTTTTCTGAAGGATCGACCTCTTGTTGATATGATACTTTTATACAATTGGTTTCCTAGTTACATCACAAATGTAAGCACTGAATGGATTATGTTCAGGGATGAAATTCTTTATGAGTGAACAAAGCGCTATACTCTACACTTTCACACCACGTTTTTATCTCCTGTATCTGTAGGTTTGTGGAGCAGCACTTTAGTTAAGGTTACGCCTGCAGAAATAGTTCAACATATCATTGCAAGCACATGCAAGCATTTTTAAACTAAATTTATTATGGCAGCCTTACACCAAGGCACAGCATCACTTTGTTGTGTAGAAGCTGCCAGTCACAACATTGATGCTACATTGCATGTGTGTGTGTGTGTGTGTGTGTGTGTGTGTGTGTGTTGTCTGTATTGGATGTCTTTGTGTAAATGAGTAGGTGGGCCTCACAGTGTGTTATTCCTTATTATCATTAAAATAACAATCACTGGTCGGTTCTCATGATGTAATTTAACACTACAGGGATTCCACCTACACCCAGCCCATAAAAGTTTCACAAATTCAGTCTCAAACCCCCCTGGTGTCTGTCTTCACTGAGGAAAATCATGAAGTGAGTATATTTTACATTTCTGCAGCAGCAGCAGTAACAGTATAACAGCAGTGTGTGTGGCAATAACACAAGAAGAATTAGATAGTTAGCATGAGCTGTGAAATCCAGCGCAGTTAATCAGGCTGTGTCATAGTATTCAATCTAAACAGGTTCTGACTATGCAATGCATTCATATTGTAAAAAATAACTTTAGTTAAAAAGTAGCTGTTTGTGTGCTGTTGATATTCACTGTGTTCCACAGTCCACTTTAAGTCTGTTCAGGTCTTGACACCACCACAAGAGGAAATCAGCAGGAAGGCAGTTAAAAAAAACAACAACAAAATAAACTAACAAAACAATTTAAATGTGAGCTAATAGAGGGCATTACATACAGAATGCAACAGAATCATTGAAGCTACTAACAGCTGAAGAAAAGCTATATTAATTGCAAATGGCGACAAAACAGCTCCAGAAAAAATAATAGCTAAAAAAATGTGTTTGTTTGGTTTAATTGCCATCCTTTGGTGCACATATTGCATTATTTCCTGTTAACATACAGCAGTAAAGTGCTGATTTCTTAAAACCAGTAAACCATGAAATATAGTCCACATGGTCAGTGTTCATTATAGTATAGAAACAGCTGAGATAAAGAGCACCACTAACAGAAACTCATTCATCAAAAGGATCACATAGCACCCCCCATTGTTATCCAATAGAATATATTTAGATCCTGTCCTCTAACAGTAGACCATCTGCAGAGTGTTAGTGTATGTGGAGCATTAACAGTAATGCAGTACAGTTACACAGGTTCATGTGCTCTTCTGTAAAGCAACAAAGGTTCTGAAGTATAAATGTTCTGGCTTTAACAGCTTGGTAACGACCAGCAGCTGCGTCTCTGTCTCTGCCAGCGTCCAACACTCTGCGGCTCGGCCAGCACTTCCCATCCCGTCATTACAGGCAGATTGGGTCTCTGTTGACCTTTTACTGTAATTATGTTCTGTCAGAGCGGCCTGTCTGCTGCTCTCAGTCTAACTCATATTTGGCTCAACAAAAAGAACTGACTGACCGTTGAATTAAGTCTGCAGTGATGGGCGTTTTAATCAAGACAGTGAGCACAATGATAGATGGCAGGGAGCGAAGACTGTCATATAACTAACTTTGCAAAGAGAGTCATCCATCCATCTATCTATGTGTTTCTCTCTCTTGCTTATGGTTTTGATATTTAAAGAGCACCTTTCTTTTGGCCTTCCAGATTTCCAGAGCAGTGGAAACTTCCAGCTGAGCAGCGACCTATATTACTCTGTTTGGAAGGAGCTGTTTTTTAAGGATAGCACTGATGTTGCTGTGTGATCAATGAGGGTTTTCAGGGTCTATCACCCCGATGCCTCATATAGAGGAAAGGCTGAGGAGGAAAGCAACAGGGCAGAAAATCACCACTATATGATCCATTTCTTTGCCATTTCTCTGACGATTTCCCAAATAAAATGATAATTCTCATGTTATAGCAAATCAGGTGATACATTTTTAAAGTGGGAAGAGGAAAAGTAGCAGAAAAAGCCCAAATTTTATAGATCAGCTCCCATGTTTTAGTCATATTGTGGGAGGGAACAGCTGACTTACACCAGTCTTTGGATTTTTAGTCAATTTAGAGCATGTCGACATTTCAAAAGAAGAGAACTCTGTGTGATCGATAAAATGTCACATTAATATTCTATGACGAATGATCTGAGCCGTATGAGCTTGGATCCTTTGCTGTTAAAAACGACTAGTCCTGTACATTACATCTTCTCGATCCATTAATGGCTACAGGTAATTACTGTACTAGTGTTTAACATTTCACAGCTGTGAAATTATGGAGACATTACCACAGTGCAGACTGCAATCACATTAGACTAAACATTGTCAGCATCCTCAGTCTACTTGGTGAATAAAATTATAAGATAGTGAAATGGATTTGTATAGGGATTTTACATTTTTACCGACCACTTAAAGCATTCTACAACAAACTATTCACTCATTCACACTGGGGCTACCATGGAAGCTGCCACCTGCTCATCAGGACCAATTTACATTCACATGCACACACACACTGACGGCACAGCCACCAGGAGCGATTTGGGGTTCAGTATCTTGCCCAAGGACACTTTGACATGTAGACTGCGGGGGCCAGGAATCAAATGACCGAGATGATTAGTGGACGACCGCTCAGCCTCCTGATGCTGTCATTTGAATATTTTTTCAGTGGCAATATGATACAGAGCTTCTCCACAACATTAATTTAGGGAATAAAATAAGATAAACACTTCATTCATCTGGAGGGAAATTACTGTACAGCAGCATTCAAAGTGGCAAGAGCACAAATAGATAATACACAATGCGAAAACACATTATAATGCTTCTTAATTTCACAGAATGTGCTCAAAACATCAGTATTAAATAGACCTTTGCCAAAATTACAGTTACAGGCTGTTCTCATTCACTGTTTGTACTTGGAATAAAGTCCATAAATGGGAGGTGATGGCAGATGGAAAAAAACACAAGACTTTTACCCAGAAGGCCGCTATTGATGTCCTGTGCGAAATCAATCAAGTCAACTTTGTTTAAGTTACATGTTAACTTGTGTTCTTACTTTCTTAACCAACTCCAATTGTTTACAACATCAAATACAACAGTCATATTTTATAAGTTATCATATGAATTGACATTCAGCAAAGTTGCCAAAATGATTACTTTCCATAACTTCATATTACAAAACAAATGGTAAAAAGGTTAGACAGACAGTCCTACTCACCATACACGAGATACAGTACCAGTCAAAAGTTTGGACAAACCTTCCAATCCAATGGTTTTTCTTTATTTTTATTATGTTTTCTACATTGTAGATGAATATATTTAAAAAAAAATGTATTATCATTATCATTATTATGTAGTAAACAAAACAGTGTTAAACCAACCTGACAAATATGTTTTATGTTATAGATTCTTTAAAGTTGCCTTTAACCTTTTGCTTCGATCGTCTCAAACACATTAAGAAGACAAAAAAAAAAAATCCACAAATTAACTCTTGATTGCCGGAAGTGTGCAAAGCTGTCATCAAAGCAAAAGGTGGCTACTTCAAAGAATCTTAAATATAAAACATATTCTGGTTTGTTTAACACTTTGATTTTTACTACATAATTCCATACGTGTTCTTTCATAGTTATCTTCAATGTTGAAAATAATAATAATAAAACACAACAACCATTGAATGAGAAGGTGAGTCCAAACTTTTGACCGATAGCTTTTGTGATTCCTATACTAGTACAAGTTGATGTTGCACAGACACTCGTGCTTTTACTTGATTCGAGTGCATTCCTCCACTTTTCCTCTAAATTCTTCAACTCTCAAAAAAAGATATTTAAATTAAACGACTGGACAAAATCTCAAATGAGCCCAAGGACTGTATCAGTTGATGTTATTGACTGGTCTGACCCACTGGATGTAGACTGTTGCTAGACTGGTCTTGTCTCTTTATAAGCTATCTTCCTCCCTTTCTGTAATCTCCACTATCTTTTTTGTAATATATCATCAATGTATTTGGGGCTTAGTTGAGCCCAAGATAATTGTGATTAGTTTAAAGAAATGAAAACAAACCAGAGCTTGTTTCCTCCCGTAGCAGAGTGATAATGGGGATCATAGCAAAGCATTGATACTTACTTCATGCTGTTAAATTAACATGAATTAACAATTTAAAGGTTTTATAGCGATTAGCTTTATCCGTCCATTTCCCCCTCAAACTTTACTCTGTCCTTTGTGTACATGAACTTTCTATCTATGCTATAAAATTACATCTTTATTTGTGTATTTGACCAACAGCACACAGCGCTCCCCTTCACACTACAGGCATTAACTCTTAACCATCTTTTGTTTTCAGTTGGCACTTCCTGCTAAAGTGATGAGATTCAATACATTGTTTGGTCTCAGAGGGAGATCTCTATTAAGATTGGCCTGAGTGACTGCAGGCTTTAAGAGCTGAGCAGCCTCTCTCCAACCAATAATGGGAAGCAATTCAAACCAGGCTGAAACAAGACCGGGAGGAAGATGAGGATAGCACCAGCTGAAAAAACCCCTGGGAAGCTGTTCTGCTCCACAGAGCACCGTTCTGTATTTATGGGCTCTTTTGTCCTATTTATGGACTCTTTAGAACAAAGGGCTGAACATTTTGTTTTATTTATCTCACCTGTGTTTGCAGGAAAGGTTTGCTGTGCATGCATCCCTCTCTTCAGCTCGGTCTCACTTTACTTTCAGACAGCTCAGCAGTCGGGAATCCCTCAGTGCAGAGAAGAGAATGACAATATTAAAGTGATAATTTTGCAGTTTTTTGTCAAAGAAAATCTTTTGCACACAGGACGGGAAGAGTTGTATGTGAAAAGCTGTTTGGACTAAACAGAGAAGGAAGGGTTTGAATATGAGCAGCGATCATCATCAGATGTTTATGATATTTTTGTACAAAAATCTGTGTTTTAGTTTAGTACATCTGTGCAGTGCCGGTGCCAGTTTATAAACTCTGACAAGACTAGACATAATTGTTCCATTGGTAAAAAAAACTTTGGTTGGTTAAATTTGTCAATCATCATCATCATCGTCATCATCATCATCATCATCATCATCATCATCATCATCATCATCATCATCAGTAGTTGCAGAAACTCCTGCTCCTGCTAAATATAATCTTGGAACTTTTCCAAAAGGATAAACAACCAGTTTCCAAGAATGCATTTGCAAAGAAAGCAATTTTGCATAATTTCCACTTCAGGGTTCAACTCAACTCGACTCTACTTGACTTATTTTTGTTACCCAGCACTTTTCTTCATTTCATGCATTTTCCAGTGCAGGTAAGCACCCATCGATGTAGTTGAATTATTTAATCTGCAAGCAACCAGAGGAATGTCTCCATATTGCCAATTGACCACAACATGTTTTTCTGGCTGTCTTTTTTCTTAAAAATTGGGTTGAGTGATTCAAAAATTGTGGTTGTTATTGATTGATTGACTTTATAAAAATTTTAAGTTTTTGCACGATATATGGTGTCAAGCTTGTGAAAATTCTCTCTGACCAATCAGTCGCAGTGTGTTAGCTCCACCTTCTAACAGCCCAGCTCGCTTTGAAATTCAACCAAAGTGGAACCCAAGAAAGTACTAGGTACCAACAACAAAAAGCACCAAATTGTTGTGGTAGTTGGTACATCTGTGCATGCATGTTAATGCATGTAGATCCCTGTGTGTGTCCACTCGCTGTCGCTCTACACTAAAGTCGTATCAGTGATCACACCTTCCTGTCCCACACCAGAAGATAACAGCCACCTGTGGGTTCCCCCTCTGGTTTCACCATTAGCTCTGTCCCCACTGTTGCCATTTGGAGGACAATTCGTGGTTGCCATGTTGTTAGCCGTTTGCAGGACATCGATATGCTCTGATTTCCTTTAACAGCCATTTTAATCAAACAGTGAAGAGCTCTTGAGGAACAGCATTAAATGACCAAATCGGCTTCAACAGCCTTGTAGTTTATTTACTACACCACAAATTTTAATCCTATTATTATTAGACTCTGAGTATTTACTCATAATTCAGCCAGAGTGAGAAAAATAATGAGAAAATATGCAAGTGAGCTAAGCTCTTAACTTTCTCAGTCCCCCTTACCCTGCTGTCATAGCCCTGACCTTTGCAGTCTGCAGAATAAATCCCAGAGCCTGGGAGTGTATTTTTGCCCATCTCAGCTCTCATCTAATGTATTCCAAAATACTTAAAATTCCATCTAGTTAATTTTCTTCTCTGTGGACATTTCTCACTGTAATGACATTTGCTCCTTATGGGAGGTGTCACAGGGGTCACATCACAGATTGTGAAGGAATAAATGGTCATGTCTGTCTCTATGTGTAGCATGTGGTGAGTGGAATATGTCCGTGATCTCATTTGAACCACCTGTGAAGGGGCAGTGAGCCTGCATTTTCATTGATGCTGTTGGCAGTCGGGCTTTCTGACACTGGGCTGCATCCAGAGAGTAAATCTAATAAAGCCATAGAAATGACAATATTGGGATTGTCGTTTCTGTTTGAGATGCTTTATTTGCAGGACAAATAAAGCAGCACATCCAACTGTTTCTCTAATGATTCGTTGTTTCGTAGGGCTTTAAGAGCTGCCTTACTATCCCAGATACTTTCAAAGCTTTTCTGTGCTAGCTCTAGTATTCTGGAAATGTTTCAAAGCTTTTGCACCATTTTTATCTTTGAAACTTTCATTCCCTCCCTGAAGGTAAAAACGCTGAAGACTGGTTTTCAAACTTAAAAGCAAAAACACCCGGAGGATCAACACAAAACATCCTTACTCTCACTTTATGTCAGCCAGTTCTTGCTTTGTCTCTTCCTTGTTTTTTTCCCCCTCTTTTCATATTTGTAATACAACAAACTGCACAATGCCCTACTGTCTTTTTATCCTCTTCATCTTCTACTAAAAGTATTCTCAGCTGAGTTTTCTTCCCACCAGCATCTGTCAGATTAACAGGATGTGACCCGCGGTGAGGACATGTGTGAGACAAGTTTGAGTATCACAGGTTGCCTTCTCCTTGGCACAGATATCATGCTTTGTGGTTGGAGAGTCAGGGAAAGGGCTCAGCTCTGGCACTTCTAGCCTCATTTGGACATTTTCAGCTTAACATGAAAGCAGATCTGCATCTGATCTGATCTGCATTATAATTTATTTGCAGACATGAGGGTGATATTGATCATTTTATCTAACATTTGGCAAGGTTGCAAATAACCATATTTCCTAAAATTTTGCACTTCTCCCGTCATTTTATTTTGCATCTTCAGGTTTAAAGTTTTGATGTGTGATGCTCAAGATGATGTCATAGTTTTTTAGCCGTTTCTTGGTGTGCATGGATTAAAGTCTCTCTGCATCCTTTAAAGGATCATCATGTAGACCATGTTCCAAGTGAGATATTTCAAGCTACTTTTTCTCTATTGTTCAGATGAGAGTGTCACTCAGACCATCTTGCAGGACCAGGTAAAGCTGAGCTGAGCGTGCAATAAAAATCTCTGAATCGCTGAATCCTTTCATGGGCTCATATGAATTCTCTCTGCACCCAGAGCAAAGGTGCCAATTTTCTGTGACATTTTGGCTTGATGAGTGACGGGGGAATGGCATGTTCCTGAGTTAATGAGATTTATCCAGAAAGGCCAATCTGCTGATCGGATGGCATTTCTTCAACGTTTAAAATTGATCATTTAGTGGCCAGAACAGCAGACTTCCCCCCACAGGCTAAACAAGAGGACAAGACTCCAACTTCACACCATTAAATCTATTCCCGGAAGCCTTTCAGGAACGGCGGTTATTCATTTCATCGCCACAGTAAAGAGATGGCACTTCTGGGAGCTGCAAACATAAGAGCTGACATTATGACAAGACTTTAAAAGAAGCACAGGCACGTATGCATCCCATTACCTCGAGTGAGCGCGACAAATGACACATACAACAGATAAAAGCTGGAAAACTAATTCAAGGGGGGATCAAACATGGATGTCTTTTGAAGATGAAAACCAGAAGAAGTCTTACTTTCTAACTTTATTTTTTGTCTTTATATGCTGGCAGTTTGAAAGAAATTTAATGTTGATGTGTTGAAACAGGCCAGTGAGCACAGATTTGATTGATTTGCCGGTCCAGTGCTATCTTGGGTAAAAACAAGTCTAAATCTGGTTTAAACCACCTCTTTATTCAAATGTACTCACTGAAATCATGTTTAAAAAACTGTGATAAGAAAGGCAGGTGCACTGCAAAAAAAGAAAAGTTGGGTGAACTCAAAATTTCAAGGCAACAAACTTCGATAAAATTTTAAGTTGGACAATTAAACTAAATATTTTAAGTTTTGTTTTTGAGTTTGCTCAACTCTGAATTCAGATTTTTATCAACTCAACTGTAAATTGTACTAACTTATAATTTTACATTGTAATAACTTTTAATCCTTACTTCTGCTAACTTCTGCAATGTGCTGAATTGGCACGATTGTAACGCTGCTATGAAATGTCAGCTAATGTTGCGACCACAATTTTGAGTTAGCATTGATACGCTAATGGCTACTCTTGTAGCTGTAACAAGCAGCACCGCTAGCATCAGTTAGCCGCTAGCATCAGTTAGCCCCTAGCTTTCGGTAATGACAGAATTTCACAACAAAGAAATAAGAGTTAGCAGAACTATTGTCCTTTGTTTTGAACCCCAACTTAAAGATATAAGTAACAACAACTCACAAACTTGTTTTTGAGCAGACAACTGGCTTATTTTGTTATGCTAACTTACATTATTGCCCTAAATGTCAATAATTATATTTCCAAGTTTTACCAACTTAAATCACTGTTTTACCCCAAAAAATACAAGTTGGCTTTTTTGCAGTGTGTCTAAAATGTTTCACTCAGCTGTATAGATGTTTTCTATAATCATAACCAAATGTGTGTGTGTGTGTGTGTGTGTGTGTGTGTGTGTGTTTGTTTATGTGTGTGTATGCGTGTGTGTTACCCCCTGATGGCACACAGTAATCCTTTCACTCTATAACCAACAGGCTTGAGGGTTCACTGGTCTCCGCCAAGGACAAATGCTAATCAGATATTAGAGCAGATTAGCTGACAAGCATCAGAAAAATCTGTTTTCACATATTTTTTGTTTTCAGAAAATAACACTGTGAGAAAAGTCAGCAAGTGAAGTTAGTGTAGTCAGTTTCACTTTTTTCATTTTTTCTATAAATACCATGGACTGGCATGTGCATGTATAAATTATATGTGAAAAAAGACTAAATGTTAAGGTAGAATCAGTTTATTGATGCCCAAGTACTATATTAATCAGATATACAGTCAGTGGTGGAATGTAACTAAGTACATTTTCTCAAGTACTGTACTTAAGTACAATTTTGAGGTACTTTTACTTTACTTGAATATTTTCATTTTATGTAACTTTATACTTCTACTCCACTAGATTTTGCTGCCATCTTTAGTTACTTTAAAGGGTCAAGATTTAACATAAAAACAAGATAAATTGAACCTTATAAAGTATATTAAGTAGTTAGAATGAGCTCTATCTTTACAAAATTAAAATGCTGCTTACATACATGCATCAATACAAATAATCTAAATATATATATAGAATATATTCTGCATAACGAGCACTTTTACTTTTGATACTTTAAGTACATTTTAAGGGTGATACTTTTGTACTTTTACTGAAGTAAGTTTTGAATTCAGGACTTTTACTTGTAGTGGAGTAACCCATCCACCACTGTATACAATATTAAAAACATGCAATTTAACCATAGACTGTATAAATGATTGGACGTCACCCATTGGTTTGTGGACTGCCTGTTTGAAGCATTGAGTTCATCGTTCACTTGTTGCCATCTTGCGTCGCCATCTTTTTTCTGGAAACGGGGAGCAGACCATATTTGGACTGTGGAGGAGCGAGAGGGATCTGACGATACTGACTAAAAGCCTCTCTACACCGGCAACCCGACTGAGTGAAGTCGCTGCTAATTCATGTTACATTTCTGAAGTAATAAATCAAGTGAGAAGTTTTCTCATTTTGTATTGAAATAAATGGACTGAAAAGCTTTTGCAGCTGCCGTCAGCGCCCCCTGTTGGAATTTTTGGTAGAATGCAGCTTAAGACACTTGCTGGTTTGCCTCACTGCTCAGACCTGGAGGTTGCCGCCTGAATTTAACACACTAAATCCAATCATAAGTAATGACAATATCAATTTTTGCTCAAACATTAATATCAGACAAACTAGAAGTTAAAGTTTAATGCGCCTTCTGTAATTCTGAAAAGTTGTCGCCCCTTTTATCTATAATTTATCTAACAAATCTATTGCAAATACATTTATTGCATGAGATTCAAAAGCAACAACAAAAAACCATCTACAGCGCCTCCTCATGATGAATATCTTTCTATTGTTGTTTTGCTTCCCAAGAAATTGGGGGTGTGATTTACTGGAGAGTGTTAAACCTACAACGTATGGGACTGAATTAATATCACAAATCTCCACAGCACCTGCCATCTGTTACTGTGTGTGTGTGTCTGTGTGTGTGTTGAGGTTGAGGACGTGTTGTGATTTTACACCCTCACAGACACTTGTTTACATGTCAGCGCTAAGTTTCTGCCTCCTCCAGTGATTATTTCGACAAGTTCCCCACCTCCAGTCATCACTCTCAACAAGTTCCCCAGGAGAAAGCAGACGTGTTTTCTCCATAATCATCTGCACTATCACCTCTCTCTCTCTTTCCCTCTGTCGCTCTCCACTTACTGTAAATGTGTTTGTGCAAGTGTGTGTTTGTGTGTGGGTGTGTGTGTGTGTGTGTGTGTGTGTGTACTCATTATTTCTGTATGTGTATGTTCTTTGTTTATGAAAACTGAGACTCATAACAAGGACATAAGGGTGAAGAAGTTGACTCTCATTTAGGGGTAAGTTAAGTTTGCTTGCACTGAGTTTATTGCTGAGTTGTTCTTGAAACTTCTTGACAATAACAAATATGTTCATATGCTTTTAACATAATCCATGTGTCACCCAATGTAATTGAGGAAACAATTTAGGAACATATAAACAATATTTGTTGCAGACATGGTTGGAAAGTTTCAATAAAGCTTGCTTCCACACATTTCTGTGAGATTTCTGGAACAGAACTATTGATCATCAGGGTGTTTTCAGTCTTTTTGCCTTGTAGAAAGTAAAAAACACAACAAATATGAAAATACTGAATATTGCCTGCAGAGAAAGAGGTAATCAGTCTGTTTTCTTTTCTTTTCGAAGTAAAGACATGTATTCTCCGTGCTCCCCTGTTCTAATCTGTGCTCAGATGAAGTCCCTGCCAACAGGACCTGGCAATCTCAGCCACCAGAACCAGTCTGGGAAATCACAGAGCAGTCAATCAACAGCAGCAATCACAGGCAAGGTGAGATTAATCAGGCCGGAAAAATCAATTTGCTCCATGTAAGGCATGTTAACGGCTTCGAGGATAGGCAGCGCTGCTTAAGTGAAGCTATTTCAGAGCAGATTAGTTTAGGACTGATTAGCTGGTTCTGCTTTACCACACTGCTGCTGCCAAGCAGAGAGCTTCTGGCTGCCTGTGATGGGTTGGATCCTGTGTGTGTTTGTGTGTATTTTAGGTAAAGCTCATTTAATTTTTTCCCCCTGCAAAATTTATTTTTGTACAATGAAAGAAGAATAAAGGAAGAACAACACATGTAGGGGAAAGTCAGGTTACATGAATACACGTTGCAACATCTACATGAGCATTCAGTGTTACTTTAAGGGACTGATAAGGTGCATTTTCAGCAACTCTCGTGGGGTTTCAGCATGACAGCAGCAGGAACAACAGCAATAAAGCTTTTGGATGTGTGAGAAAATGTAACTACTTCAGAAGTACTTTTGATTTGAGGATTTGAATGAAAATGAAAATTAGGCAGAATATGAATATGGGTGTGGTCTGAGAATAGAGAAAGAGCCACTTCAGGCCCCTGGTCCCTAGAGAGGGACCAGGAGTAGAAAACTAAACACCCTGATGACCTACACAACTACCAATCTCTTCTTGCTGCCTTCTCATCTTTAATCTCAGCCGAAAAAAGCTCTTTCTATCAGACCAAAATCCAATCCTCATTCTCCAACCCCAAGAAGCTCTACTCCATCTTTACAAACCTCCTGGTCCCTCCAACTCCCCCTCCTACCTCCTCCCTCCTACCAACCCACTTTGTCAACCATTTCCTGAAGAAGATTGAGGACATACGCTCGTCATATACCCATCCAGTCTCACAACCTGCCTCTCCTCCCTCCCCATCAGTGTCTCCCTCCCTCCCAGCATTCACTCCACTGTCTCCTCCTCAAATGCTCAGCCTTGTAACCTCTGCCCGTCCTACCACTTGTCAGCTGGATCCTATTCCCTCCCACCTGTTTCAGTCTATTGCTCCTGATCTCCTCCCGTTCCTCTCCCATCTTGTCAACACTTCCTTGACTACTGGCTGCTTTCCTAACTCTCTGAAGGAAGCAAGGGTGAATCCTCTCCTAAAGAGATCCACCCTCGACCCATCCTTAGTGGACAGTTACAGACCCGTCTCTCTCCTGCCGTTCCTCTCCAAAACTCTGGAACGGGCTATCTTCAATCAGCTGTCCTCCTATCTGCATGGGAACAACCTCCTTGACCCTCACCAGTCTGGTTTCAAGAAGGGCCACTCAACAGAGACTGCCCTTCTCGCTGTGACTGAACAGCTTCACAAGGCGAAGGCGGCCTCTCTCTCATCTGTTGTGGTTCTACTGGACCTTTCTGCAGCTTTTGACACTGTGGATCACCAGATCCTCATCTCCACCCTTCACCACCTGGGAGTATCTGGCTCCGCCCTCTCTCTGCTCAAATCCTATCTCAAGGACCGCACCTTCCGTGTAACTTGGAGGGGTTCTGTTTCAGAACCCTGTCTACTCACCACCGGGGTCCCTCAAGGCTCAGTCCTTGGTCCGCTCCTCTTCTCGATTTACACCAACTCCCTTGGCTCCCTCATCCACTCGCATGGCTTCTCCTATCATAGCTATGCCGACAACACCCAGCTAATCTTCTCATTTCCCCAGTCTGAAACACGTGCAGCAGCACGTATCTCTGCATGTCTGGCCGACATCTCCCAGTGGATGTCCTCGCACCACCTCAAACTCAACCTGGGAAAGACTGAGCTACTTTACCTCCCAGGGAAAGGCTCTCCCACCACTGACTTCCACATCACTGTCCAGGACACAGTGGTTGCCTCCACAGAAACCGCCAAAAACCTTGGCGTAACTCTTGACAACCAACTGTCCCTCTCAACAAACATCACCGCCACCACCAGATCTTGCAGATTCTTGCTGCATAACATCAGGAGAATCCGCCCGTTTCTCACCCAGAAGGCAGCTCAGGTCCTGGTCCAGGCACTGGTCATCTCACGCCTGGACTACTGCAACTCCCTCATGGCAGGTCTGCCTGCCAAGGCCATCCGACCTCTACAACTCATCCAGAATGCAGCTGCTCGATTGGTCTTCAATCTTCCCAAATTTTCACACACAACACCTCTCCTCCGCTCCCTCCACTGGCTACCAGTGGCTGCGCGGATACGCTTCAAGACTCTAGCTCTGGCGTACTCTGCTGCTAACGGTTCAGGTCCTACTTACATCCAGGACCTTGTCAAACTCTACACCCCTGCCCGTCCTCTCCGCTCTGCATCAGCCAAACAGCTGGCGACTCCCACCTTGCGTGGGTCAACTCGCCTCAAAACCACTTCCAGACTTTTCTCTGTCTTGGCTCCCAAATGGTGGAACGAGCTCCCCACCGACATCAGGACCTCAGACAGCCTGTACATCTTCCGCCGCAGGCTGAAGACCTATCTCTTCCAACAATACCTCGGTTAAGTCATGGTCACCTAACAGATATATATATATTAAAAAAAAAAAAAAAAAAAAAAATTCTTCTTCTTTTCTCTTCTTTTCTTCTTTAACATATAGCACTCCTTAGCAATGACAGTTAGCTCTTAAAGTTATGTACTTCCTCGATTCCTATGGTCTATGTCTAGTACCATCAGGTTGAATGCACTTATTGTAAGTCGCTTTGGACAAAAGCGTCTGCTAAATGACATGTAATGTCTGCTAAATGACATGTAATGTAATGGTCCCCATTTGTTCATAGTTGTGAATCACTGTGTGCCAGTTTCAATCATTCCCCAGCACTGACTAAATATCTTGTAAACAAGCTCCATGTTTGATCTCAGTTCAAACCTGATTTCTTTTTAGTTTATATTTCAATTTGGTTTGATATATATTCTTATTATCTACCCAAGATCTTCCTTCTTGTCAGTGTTTCAATTATTCTAGGTAGAAATGAAACACAAAGTATAGTTTACATTTTGTACTGCCATGTCATTTGCAAGTGCCTTTATCTTTTCAAGTGTTAGTTGTAAAAAAAAAATGATGTTAAGTAATGAGGTACATTTCACCTTTGTTTGTCTGTCTGTGTGTGTGTTCATTCCTATAATTCCTACATAGTGAGGACCATGTTTCTAACCATCCAAGTGAGGACATTTCGACCAGTCATGAGAAAATTCATGATATTCATGTATCATGAGATTTTTCAATAGCCTTTTTAGTCTAAGAACACAAAGTTGTTTTTTTTTAGCGTGTATTGTTTGCAGCACTATGATCACCCTGTTAGCTCCTCCCAGTGGTCGGCCAGTTATACAGAATAAAATAAATTTAAATTTGAGTAAGCTTTAAAATAACTCAAACATTGACATAACCATTTTGTATTTATGAGACATGTTCAGAATTTCAGAAGCCCCACCTCCACCCTAACATCTCGCCGTAGGCTTACAGCCTACCTTTCCCTCTGTCAGAGGTTGTCATTACTCTCTTATTCTTTCAATTCACCAACACTTTACCACACTTCACCACACTTTACCACAATTTCACGACAGGGTCCTCCTGACTGTTTCCTCTGCTCCTTGTTGGCTTTAAATCCTTTTTAATAAAATGCGCCTTCATCAGTGGGATTTAAGTAGAAACATCGTTGGCACTGAATAGCGTCCATTCAGACCGTTCAGGCTTATACAGAGAACAGAGCTGCTTCATGCCTTTGTGACTTTAAGCTGCTCAGAATAAAGAATTCATAATTACTTCTAACGGCCCTGTGAAAGGTTTTCAATGACCTGAAGCACAATAACCTTTTATAGAGTAACTGTTCTGGCTGAGGGCGAGATGATTAGATAAAACCTGGCAGTTCTGCAAAACACAGGGTGCAGTAATGGAGGGCCTGTTACAGCTATAATTTGGGAAATTAATGGCAGCTAATGAAGCCACAGTGGCACTTAAATGCTGACTAATACACACAGTGTGTTAAAGGTACAGCAAACAGGAGTGTGTGGAGTTCCCAGGGTGCAACAGCAAGGTCCTCCATTAAATTTTAGCACTTTAAACAGCAACTGCTATTTCATGGAGAGAAATCCAACATGTAATTTAAGATTCAGTCAACTGCCTCCGATGTTCAGGAGGATATGAAATTTTTGAAGGTTATGTTGCTCCAGCATGAACTAAATAGCATCGATTTTACAGGCTGAGTCTTCTCATGGGAGTCAGATTTAGATTTTGATCCTGCGAATTGATTGCACTTCTCCCCTAATGCTGGTTTAATGTAGTCAAATTATTTAAATATGAAAAGAAAAACAAAATACCAATATTTCAGCAGAATGTTTTGCCAAAATGCTGCAGCTCTAAGTAGGAACTATTTCAGTAAAACTTTCTCTTTCTGCACCCTATCTAGACATTATACAGCACAGAATGGGCATTTAAACAACAATTATCATCCCATGAATAAGTGTTAGTGTGATCAAGTATGGGCCTATTTTACCTTTTAGTAGGTTTCTATTTGATATTCAATGGCCGATTGCTATTTCATTACTTTTCACTTTTTTGATAAGTTTAGGCACCGAAAAAAGCTGCAGTTTTGTTAATTTTAGGCTATAACTTCTCTGGATTAGGGCCTTAAAGTTACTCATTAGACGATATAAAAGAGTTTAAAAAATGCACATGAATGAAATAGTTACAGTGACAATGTTAATACTAGAAGTGACATAGATTCGTTGGTTACGTGGAAACCTGGCGCACTGAAGTTAAGAGACATTACTTTAAATAAGATTGATTATTTTTGGTTTCACATAGGATACGAATGCTGGTCTCCTTGGTTTACATTCTCTTCCTTCCCTCTGTCATTTCACACTCCATAACAGAATTTCTGCCTTGGCGACCTCTACCAACAACACACTAAGCAGCCCATTGAATGAGCTGATAACAACCTACTGTGCCTACTAGGAGGTAGAGTAGGCCCCTGCTCACCCATATTTATGGACTGATATATGCCCATTCAATAGTCTGATAATGGCTTAACCGACTAGTTTCTTGGTATGCACAAGTTAAAAGTTTTTCGTTTCATACTTGCCTTTACTTGCTGGATACTCTAACATCTTGTTCTTGGACATTAATTAGGGACATCAAAAACACAGAAACCCCAAAAAAGTTTGTGGTCAGTTTGCTTTGATTAGACAGACGTGACAGCCTGTCCCCATCTTTATATGCAAGTAATTTGTTTTTAAGTTGATGTGCTTTCAAAACACCTTAATGCAAGTTTTTGTTTAAAGCGTCGAGATGACAGCAAAGATGCCAAAATGTGCTCATGCAGGACACAGCAGGCGGAGCGATGTCAAGCTGCTGTTTCTGTAAACAAACTCACTGATGCTTCATTCAGGTCAACCTTCCCCCTGTAACTTTATGCACACATTTTTGAAAATAATTAGAAGATTTAGCAGAAATCAAGGTGTGCTGGGTCTTTTCATACCAATCGTGACCTTACACTGTTATTGTCAGAGCATCTTCCTAATGAGGTAAGATTGGATAATTATTTTGCATATAAGCATCCTAATTTCCTTCTGAGCCTCAGAGATGGAGACCCTCCTGTGGAAGGTGGCTCAGCAGATCTGAAGTGTATCTTGGCCACTCGTCAAACAGATTAAGAGTATTGCCGTGGGTGATAAACATCAAAATGTTGCTAAAGTTTCTAAATTTGCCACTTTTAGCAGAATCATTTTCAAATGAGTCGTGATTAATTTACTGTAAACAAATAAAACCATGGTTTAGTGCATTTGCATTCATATCACGTTTCCCTTCTGAAAAGAGGGTTGAACCTCTGCTTTGTTACTGCAGCTCTCTTGTTGTTCTGTTAAACAGTGCAACTCAATTTATGAGACTGAATATTCCCCTCATGACATAGAAGAGTGGAAACCTTAAAAATCTGGAGAGGCCAGTTTAACCTGTAGACTTGAGTTAAATTGCCTTGCCCCAACCAAACCTCAACCATAGTTTGTTTACCTAAAATAAAAAATGTTATCATGAAAAAATAACCAACAAGTATATCTCAGGATATCCTTCATGTTTTTTTTTATTTATTTCCCCGGTAACACTTTACAATAACCAACTAAGTGATGTTTATAGATGGTTGATAGACCAATTATTAACCATTTACAAAGTGCTATACATAATTAATCTCTAAATGTTTTCAACCAATTTCTTAAAGGTATATGAATCATTTCAAAAGCATTAACATACTTAATATGGTGTTAAAAATGTCCAAATGAGTGCAACTAAAACTATTAATAAACTATTTTGTGAATGGTAAAGTAACTATAAACGTACATTAATATACCATCTATTAGCCATTTATAAATGATTTAGTTAGTTAAACATTAAACAAATTATGTATTTACTATTCTAAATGGCCTAAATGTGGTTTATAAATGATTATTAAACATTAATAAACTATCTGTTAACCATTTATAAACGATGGTTATTGTAAAGTGTTCCTATTCTTATCCAAACTTTCTCTTACTTTATAATTTGTACTATTTGGATTTCCAAACTCAAAGAAGAAGAAGATGTCACGTCTCGAAAATGCACAGGACACAGAAGCGGAGGCAGAGATAATGTGTAGATTTTAAAATTTTCTTTTCTGGCCAAAAAAATCTAAACGTTTGAAAGGTTAGTGGAGGAACACGGGGGGTGGGGGGTGGGGGGGAGCAGTGTTCTGAGGGATTACGTCCAAAGGCAGGAGGAGTGGTGGTGAGTCATCCGGTTTGTGAGTCCGCAGGGAAAAACTGACAGAAGGAGAACAAAACACAGGATGAAATCGGGGAGAAAGGACACAAGACAAATACTACGAGGGGAAATAGTTTGATAGAATAGAGTCTTTGTATCCAATTTTCATGCATGGATATAATAAGCATTGAATAGCAATGGTGGCCATTTTGAAAATTGGCCACCATATTTAATTTTTGAGTGCCCAACACCTTTTTCCAAAATAGTGGCCCTTGGAGAGTATCTGTGCCAAATTTAATTCTCGTCTATCAAAGTGATGATTTTTTAACAATTTTTTTTTACTAATCTGCTGCACTACAAACAGAATCGAAGAGTTGTGGACGGACCAGACTTCTTATCGTGCAGGTAGATGAGGTGAGAGACAGGTGCGGCTCAGAATTGGTAGTGAAACACACACCCACCAGGGCCGTGACAGAAGAACTGCACAAGTCCTGCAGCAGGTCTAGACAACTCATGTGTTTGTGCTGGAGTTGGTTTTGAAGAAAATTCAAAATAAAAGAAGGCCAAGTTCTCCTAAACCACTCATTCATGCTAGAACAATGTTTTTGTATGAGCATTTCTTGCATTAGGCCCATTTTTAGATAGAGAGAAGAATGACATGATACAACAGTCTTCATCTGGACTCTGGTAGTCATAGTTTAAAGTTATATACCTTAGATCAGTGGTTCCCAAACTGGGGGGGGGTTATAAAAGGGGGCTTTGGCAAGGCTAAATATAATTCATGCATAGTTCTGCACTGCTAGCAAAATTGTAATTTGTGAAATGCCTGAAAGATAAACCTAAAGTCAATAATGAATCTAAACCAAAAATCACAACAGGGATTAGTGTGGGAGTCTGGAAAATATGTTTATGTACAAAAGGTTGTCTCTGCAGAAAAAGTTTGGGAATCTCTGCCTGAGATCATTGAATGCTCCAAGTCAGGAGTTCTTATTATGCTGAACAAAAACATGCATAATGTGGATATTTTGTCTCTTTTGATGACATTTCTATGCTTGGTATTCTGAAACAAAAGGATAAAAACAAAGCTTATTTTATTTCTAACAACAAAGAGGCAGCTAAAGGACAACCTCTCCTCACAAACAGATGGCTTCTCTTCACACACTGCCAGCCCAACACACAGTGACAGACAAGGGCAAAGTGTCCAGCAACCAGGCGGACACTTGTGGGATTAGGATGGTTTTAGGTGTGTGTGTGTGTGTGTGTGTGTGTGTGTCATCCTCTTAATCCATACTGTCTGAAATGTAAACCTAACACCTGGCACATAGCCACTAAAAATGCTAAGCTGGAAACAGTGCATATATAATTTAATATAATATAAAATATTGAATGTAATGAGGAAACCAAGGCGGCACTGAAAGGAGAGGCTCTCTGTGGACAGTCTGCCTAGTTCAAGGATGAGGGGTGCACATTTACATGCTGCAAATTCAAGAATTTGAATAACTTGACCCGGAGAGTTATGTTTTTCTTTCCCTCTTGTTGTGGTTTCTTACAGCTGGCAGCGCTGCCATCGCTGGTTTGTCCCTCTCTTCCACTCAGCTGCACACCTGGCTGTTTACAGTTTCACCGCTTCTTGCAGCCGGTATTTGTTATGAATATTTCAGTGCATTTACTTTGGCTTCAAACTGTAGTCAAACATGTAGTGTTCTAATTTACTCGTCTTCTTTCAGTGAAGTTAATGATCGCAGGGGGTGAGAGACTCAGAGAATCAAAGATCAATGAAATGTGAAATATTTTCTATAAAACATATACAAAATATTATCTTAACCAACATTCACAACACAATCATGGACCGTTCATACTCACTTATTCTTGCTTTCAGATTCATGTTTGTTATCAAAAAAATAAAAAATTAGCTTATATTGTAGCTTTTTTCCTTGCTTTTTGTCATTTGAGGAAAAAGTATTCAATTTTTCATTAACTATGTCAGCTCCAACCTTACAGCCATACATTCCAAATTGTTTTCAGTTATTAATGTCACAAATTTTCTTGTATAGACAGTAGGTGTGTAGCAATATGAGACTGGTCTCCCCCCTTAAAAACAATCCCATTTGTGCAGGCAGCAAAATATGACCCATATTTACGCTTTAGACTTTCCTCCACCGCCCTCTAGTGGCTGTTATAATATATTGGACTTCGCTCAGGAGAACAGGGTTTCGTATCCCATGGGAAAACAGAAAGTACATGATGTGATTTAAACATCACAGAACTTCAGTGTGTCACGTTTTGTGCATCATGTTTTCATGAAACTATGTCACTTCTGTCAGGTGATCCGCGTTACCACTTCACCTCCAGCATTTACGTGAATGTATTTACAGTTTAAACTGTCTTTTATAGAGATTATTTGTCCTAAAACTAGGTTGGTGGTTTTGTAGCCTAAATTGAACAAAACTGAAGCCTTTTTTTCATCTGCAAACCGTACCTGTAAGTATAATGACGTGGGTGCTATTTTTAGAACAATCCGATTCACTCTATACCGAGAATCGTGAAACGCTCCAATGACTTGTTATGGGGAACATGTTTCAGGTCTCAATTAAGGTTTTTTGTCCTGCTGTCTTCCCCATTTTCCAAGAACACCCAACACATTTAATATACAGAGTAACCAGTCATCTGTTTTCCTCTTTATGTAGTTAATATAGAAGCGATTTTGCCATCTTAAGAGTGAAAAGAGCAACTTCATTCACGCCTCGGCCTCGGTGAGACACTGTTATCACCTCCAGCAGTGAAAGCCACACATTCCTCCTCTTTAAAACTCCTCACCTGCACACTGATAAGGCCCCACAGTTGGTAATCATCTGTTACTCTGACTCTGCAGTGCAGTTTATTCATTCAAGTTGACTCACAGATACTATCGCTGACACTCTGTTGACACTGTCCTGATACAAGTGGAACTACTGCTGTTTTTTAATGAGACAAAATAACACACTCTTCTCCCCACATCCCTTTTAGCTCCTACAGTAAAGTGTCTGCAAAGCTCTTAACACATTTCCTACGCATTTTCATGCCTCCCGCTGCTTAAAGTGTGTATGTGTGCGTGTGTGTGACAAAGTGAGGGAGCAGGAGGTACACTGAGTGAAACAGTGAGACAGATGGAAAACAGAGAAAGCAGCACAGAGACAGAGAGAGGAAACATAACAAGACACAGAGCATATGGAGAGCCAGGTGGAAAGAAATCCTGCGTAGCTCATAGTCGTATTTCATGCCTGCACTCCTCTTAACACCTCAACAGTTATCAAATCATTAATTAAACTGCATCAGATCTTCAGGGCTCAGTGAGGAAGACAGGCAGCAGCCATCAAACACTCAGCCAGCTGCTCTCAGTGTGCTCAGAGTAGAATAAGGAAAATAATAATGTGGACACTGAGAATAAATTTGTTTTTGTTTTTTTATGCCTTCTTGTAAATCAATTTGTAATTTTTTTTTGAATGTCCTCAAATGGTAATTTCATAACAGCAGCTTAACCACCAATTATCACCAACTCTTCACAGTTCATCTGTGAGCCAATTTAGACAAGAGGGGGAAGAGTGGCAGGTCAAAGTTATATGAAAACAACAACAAAGACGATAAAAGTATAATTATATCTTGATTACTCTGCAGCAGATTTAGATTCTGTGGCGTTACCTCTACCAATAATTTACAATGGAAATGAAACATATGTTCTCAGCAGTGTTTCGTCAAATGTATGAACCTGCTCTGCGTGATAGTAAAGCTCATTCAGTAATCAAGTACAAATGAAAGACTTAATGGATTTCCATGGAGTAAAAGCAGCAGTCACTTGTGGAAAGTTTTAGTTGCTGGTGGTCGGTCTAAAAAGACAGAATGACAGAATTGCATTGAGACTTAAAGAACAGCCTCCAGGGACTGATTCACTCAATGAAAGATGTCAAATATGTTCATGTGGTAATTGTAAATCTAGAAATTTCTACAGCATGGAATGACGGATGAGGAATAAAAGAAATTTTCAAATTAAGTTAAAGTTTGACAAATCTGACTTCACGTGCACACTTGCTCCACGTGAAAAAGATTTCCTTCTCAAGAAATGACCCCATGTGGTGTTTGTCTAGCAGGTAATTATGATGTTGAAAGGTTTGCAGGTGTGATGTATAAAACCAAGGGGGAAGCGAGGAAACAAAGTATTAAGAACAGAAATGTCCACTTCAGGCCACACGGTGGTGTAGTGGTTAGCACTCTCTCCTCACAGCAAGAGGGTTGCTGGCTTAACTCCAGCCTGCAGCTCTTCTGTGTGGAGTTTGCTTGTTGTTAGTGTGGGTTCTCACCAGGTACTCTGGCTTCCTCCCACAGTCCAAAAACATGCACTCAGGTGCATTGATGACTCCAAATTGAATAAGATCGTGATTGTCTGTCCCCGTGGTAGTCTGGCGACCTGTCCAGGGTGTACACCGTCTCTCGACCAATGTTAGCTGGGATTGGCTCCAGCCCCCTGCGACCCAAGTGCGGATAAGAGGTTAAGGATAATGACTGAATGAATGTCCACTTCAGGAAGGTAGAACACATCAAGGACTTTTACCCAGGAGACTTACGTTTGTTTCCCGCGTGACAGTAACAATGTTATTTGAGGTAAGCATCATTGTTAACGCTAACAACATAAACACATAATTTCCTGCAGTTACAGGCATTAATTTTTCTTTTGTAACGCCTGACCATGTTTTTTCGCCCTTACCTTAGTGAAGTAGTTTTCTCGCCTTCACCTCACAAAACTGCAACCATTTCACAACGTTCACCATGTGTGTGTGGCTGACTGTTACATTAAGTTTTGAGGACGTAATGATGTTCTGCAGCCGGAAAGGGAAACGCTCCTATGGGTCGTATTTGAGGGGTAGGAACAAACGACATGTGGTTTAATGGTTTGGAGGACGTGCTGGATCTAAAGGATGATGAAACATCATCAATATGCAAAATGCACCATTATGTCAGACGTCAAAGCCCCTTGGGGGAAGCAGGGAGGTTTGAGCACAGAGCCCCACACTTTGGAAAGCACACACTCTGCTGTAGTGTCTTTGAGCAAGACACCTGCTCCCCAGTGATGCTGCTGACAATGACCTTTGGACATCCTGTTGGAGGACGAGTGCAAAGAGAAATTGTCCGCAGGGAGGACTAAAGTACATTATTATGATTAAAGCCACTTTATGCAACTCTTTGCCTTGAACCACTGAATGCGTGACTTCAGCTATACTTGACCTCAGTCGCTAACATCCCTCCTGTCACTCATCTTGATGAGCTGTCTGCCTTGAAACAGCATCAAACTTGAAGCTGAAGTGACACACGTCACGTAAAGGCAGCAGAGGAGCAGAAGAAAGCGAAGCTCTGTAGTTTTAACAGAGGATATCGGATGCAAATAGTGTTATTACCAGCTCCTCCTAATGAACATATGTATGTATGACATAACCATCTGTATGTACACACAAATCACCACAGGCAATGTGCAGAATAAATTATTATCTTAATGTAAAACAGTTTCTCAGTTTAGCTTGGCGGCCCTGCTGCAGCTGTTTCATGATTGCGCTGCTATTAAATTATTCTATTTTTTTTGTCACTGATTAAAACATGCACAGAAGGACGGAGTGAATTAGTGCAGATAGAGAGCACATATGGCAGCACGACAGGCAAAGTTTTGACACAGTTCAGTTTGACTGAGTAGTTTTAGCAGCATTGTGATTCAGCACAGTCTTATCATAGTTGGCCTTTGCTGGCCATATTTCATGGTACGGACCTGTTAACTTCCATTTCATAGTCCACTAATGGAGCAGTACAGGCGGCTGCTCCGACTACTGATTGGTTTGAAGTGCAAGTGTGTGTGTGTGTGTGTGTGTGTGTGTGTGTGTGTGTGTGAGAGAGAGAGAGAGAGAGTGTGAGTGAGGAGCTGCTGACAGGTAAACCTCACAATCACAGATTCCTTTGAACGAACAAAAGAAGCTAAGTCACGATGAGGCAGGCAGACTCCTCCGCCGGTTTGACAAAAACTGTAATTTTTGTTTTTAAAATGTAATCAAAGCTCTTGGATCGGCTTTGATTGTGCAGAGCAGCCAAAATGACACAGTGTCTGTTTCCACAGTCATAAACAGAATACCAAATGGCAGCGTGGAGCAGCTGCACTCTGAAAGTAAAAAGGCTTTGAAGAACATTTAGAGGTTTTTTTTTTTCTTCATGCCCGGAGAAATCACAGAAACTTCCTTTCAGATGCTTCACTCTTCAGTGACTGTGATGGTGCGATAATACAAGAGTTGTTGAATATTCGGTGGTGTGCTACTTGCCGTTACTGCTGGTCATTTTCAAAATCAGCCTGCACTTAACACTTGCTTGGTTATCCAACAGATAAATACTGTTTTCATTTTGAATTGATATATTGTTTTGTTGCTGCATTTGCCAGAAGGGACCTTTTGGGTGAGGCTGTGGTCACACGTGAGTACTGAGGCGGTATTCATGTTGAACATGGCACCTGAAACACAGATATCATTTTGCTAAGTGGGGTCGACCACACACAATTCAAGGTTCACCATAGTTGAACCTGATGTGATGTGAATTTGAATTCATGCAAATTTGTTTTGCAACCAGAAGTAAATGTTTTGTTCGTCCCTTTACTTGCATAGAATGGGAGTTAATAGGAGGCGAATATTCGCCAGTGTTACATTTGTGTATTTGTGACCTTGTGTGGTGTGTTGAAGGACAGCCTGACATTGGAAATATGTCAACTTCCAAACAAGCACAATATGAAATACTAATAAAATGAAATGACTTTTATTCATGTGAATGATTTGCTATCTGAGTGAGGTTTCAGTCCCAGACGCAGAGCTTGTTTCCATTTCAAAGCAGTCCCTTGTCCCTCACTATAAAGGAATAAAAATACTAATAAAGTGTCAAGTTTGTGTAAAATACATTTTTTATTGAACCAAAATGAGCAAGAACCACTGGCTGCTGGTTGTATGGATGCATGCCTTTTTAGGCACGGTTTGTAATTTGTAAAGCAATTTGTAACTTTATGAATAGCGTTTATTATTATTATTATTATTATTATTGTTTTTGCTCTTAAGCATCTAAAAACAGCAGTATGGTGCCTGAAAGAACGTCTGATGAAGCTCCACATTTTCAGAGTGTGTGAGACCTTCCAAAATGAAGGACGACAAGAGAGGGAAAATCATTTTTAAAAACTTGGAGGAGATCCAAGCCTCCGTTTCCCATTTCCCTTATCAGTGCTTGCATGCGACAAACTGAAATGCAACAAATGACAAATTTACAAAGGGACAGGAATACATTAGACAGGCTGTGTGCTGAGTGGCCTGGACCAAATGACGTTCTTTCATGTGCCCGGGCTTTGTCACCACTTCTTGATTATCATTAAATGGACATGAAGGGCCCAATTTCAGCTGTTTGTTGATGATTTGATACTTTAATGTCGACACTGTTTGGGGCTAATTTTCACTAATTTTGTGTTTGTTTCTTCCAAAGTGTTTCAA
Source organism: Centropristis striata (assembly GCF_030273125.1). NCBI lineage: Eukaryota > Metazoa > Chordata > Actinopteri > Perciformes > Serranidae > Centropristis > Centropristis striata. The sequence goes on along the minus strand of NC_081536.1, from coordinate 22,840,087 downwards.
GCACATGTTGGTTCTGGACATAACCGTTGTGAGATGGAATTACTGTAAAAGTCCTGCTACAGCATACCAAATTGAAGGACACACACACGCACACGCAACCTGGAAGAGGCTAATCCTTAGAAGTAATGTGATCTAAAAAAAGCTTCCCAAGCTCCAATGTGAAAAAAACTTTACCATCAAAATCAAAATAAATATACATGCAAAGGCAAAAATTTCACACAATTCAGAGTTTCCTCGCAGAGCTTCCTGACTTATTTGAAATCATAAGCACCAAATCCAATTAACAAAACAATCCAACCACTCAAACTCTTCCACTGCAGAGGTCACAGACGGTGGCACTGCAATAAAATGTGTCACTGTCTCACTTCAGCAAAATAAAGTTTTTATTCTGACTTCTTTTCTGCAGAGCTCTTTGCCCCTGCAGACAAAAGGAAAAGTTACGTTATCTGATTTATCGTCCTCTTCCTCCAAACAGACAGAGAGAGACAGAGATAGAGGCAGGCAGCTAGAATTAATTTCAGCACAGATGAAAAATTGCCCACATGACGACCTTCAGTGCAACTGTGGGCAGAAACACAACAGAAAGACAGCGTGAAGTGCAACGCTGCTGTATGTGTGTATAAATTCAAGTCACGGTACAAAAATACTGAGCAGCTCAGTGGAGTCTAATGAAAAGGTAGAGGTAGCTGAAGGTTTGAATTTGGTCGAGTCTTGTACATATCTTTCCTGCAGGCAGATATAAAATCTCATTAATTAAGTTTGGCGATGCTGGATGTGTTCACTTGAAAAGCTCTGCTTGAACTGCTTCACTTCAAATTAACAGGTTTTTTATTTTTATTTTCTTTGGACTGGACAAAACAACCAATCAACAGCAACTGGTTGCACCACAATTTCAAACATAGTGTAGTTTGAACCTAATTTCTATTTTTCCTTATAGAAAGTTGACAGCTACTTTTTCTAGGTTTAAGCACCGAAAAAGGCAACACAATTTATTTTAGTTTAGTGCTAAAAAGTTCCCGGTTAGGCATTATAAAACATACTTTTAAGAGTAAAACTACTTCGTATCAATGCCAAAAAAAGACGAGTCTCCCCTCAAAAATGACAATGTAGGTCATTACAACAGGCAGAAAATTATTACTTATATTTACGTTTTAGACTGTCCGTTGTCGACATTTTGTGGTGCGTAGTTTCACAACTTTCCACCTTTGGGGTAGGTGGAATCGGTTGTGGATGGGTCGAACAAAAGTTGGACTCTCACTCAGGAGAACAGGGTTCATGTCCCATGTGAAAACAAAAGTAAACAAAATAGTCAGGTCAGGTAACTACTTCACTTACACGTATTTATTTACTGTTTAAACTGTCTTTTATAACGCCTAACCTGGAAGGAATTTCCCCTAAACCTAGCTCAGTGGTTTTGTAGCATAAATTCACAGAAACCACAGCCTTTTTTTTTTTACAACTTCAAACCGTACGTGTATGTATAATGATGTGTGTGTTATTTTGAGAACCCTTGCTCCACTCTGTACCATGAGCCGTGAACGACCTATTCTGTTGTTTAAGTTGGAGATCTTGTTGGCCAAAACATTAGGTAGTTACGAGGAAAATGGTAATACCAGAACTGATTTTCGCGCTGGTTACATAAAAACCCTATGTTTTATACCCCCTTTTCAACCACTCCTCTTCACTTTCATACTCCGTCACATCACTTCGATACTCACTCAGTAGAGGGGGAAACTAAACAACAGACATTAATATAACAGCATTCAATGGGCAGATGATGATCTACTGGCCTACCAGACGTAATCTTACACGTAGTCCTCTAATAGTTGTAAAATCCTCCGTGATGTCATGGTGTACGCCGGTTTTTTCAGTTCCAGTGAGTGCTTGGTGTGTTTTGGTTGTCTGTCTGTCCGCTTGTTTCTCCCCACCTTGTTCTCCCTCTCTGCTCAGCTCACCAATCAGTGCTCCTGCCTGTTATCAAGCACATTCATCTGCCAATCAAGACATTTTTACGGCGAGTCAATCGCAAACTGTTAAATCATACATAGTTTGTGTTATGTGCAACTTCCAGTGCTTGGAAGTTGAAGGTTGTTTTACTGTTTGTTTTTTCTGTCTGCCAGCAAGAATTCATAACTGCTCTCTTCTCCACAGGAAGTCCTGCCAGCCTTGCCTGTTTCCCTTGGCCGACCAGCCAGCACTCATTCCCGGATTCCCTCCACCAAGCCGTCAACCCTGGACCCCTTTTTCTCCTCACCTTAGCCATCACCAGCCAGCCTCCATCTCATCATTTGGAAAATAAAGACTCGTTTATCACCTGCCAGCGTGTCCATAGTCTGCCTCTGAGTTCTTCGTCAAATCCCTGACAGTAAAGGACTGCTCATAGTGATGACCCCACAGAGAATAATGATCGGACTCTGCAGTTCCTCGCTTCATATGGACCATATTAGTATCTTCATTCATTGTTTGGGTTTGCCGTCCTGCAGTTTCACTGTTTTCATCTGTAGTTTGCAACCAGCTGGAAAACATACAGTTGTGGAACATTTATTAAAGAACTGTTGAATATACTGTATTGGATGTAGTTGCCATGATGTCACCCATTGGTTTGTGGACTGGCTGTTTGAGGCATCGAGTTCAGCGTTTCACTTGTCATCATCTTGCTTCCGATACAGGGAGCAGACCATAGTAGTCCTGCATATTGCACCAGTCCTTGTAATTGTTCTTTCCAGTCCCCATATTTAAGTTCTCCATTTGGACCCCCAAATTTTGGCACCCATGGTGCACCCGGGAAAACAGGCATCTTCATAATTTTGTTTAAAATGAGAATCAGAAAACAATCCTTGGTCTTAAACTCTGCTCAAGAACCTGATCCTGCCGACAACGCCAGAAATTCGTCTGTGGCGAGGTTGGATTTACTCCTAGAATCTTTACACTACAATATTAAAATGTTGCCGACAACGCCAGCTAGAGGTTCTAAAAGGAGCCTAGCACTCCACTACATAAGATACATACAGGTTCTTTGGGTATCAGGTTGTTACTGAGCAGAGAATAAGACACAGAGGGCAATTGTAATGGTATCAAACTTTATATAAAAACTGTATATTAAAAAGTGTCCCAGCCCAAACTCCAGGACCATTGGCCAGTCTCTAGTCCTCCTTTGGTCCACTTAAGCTTCTCAAAGTCCTTTTCCAAAGGGATGAATTGGGGCCAACAAAAATATTACTCAAATGATCCAGGAAACGGGACCCAAAGTTCAAAAGGGTCTGCACTGCAATTCACACTCAAAAAAGGGGACTCATAGGTGGCCTGTGGATTATTCACCCCAGCTATAGACAGGACTTTGAGGCCTAGCCCAATCAGATATGTGTGACAGCTTAATAAATATAAAATGTCGCTATGAAGTAGGGCAACAGTTCGATCAAATACTAAAAACTAAAGTCAATAAAAATGGCAGACTAAATGGCTATTGGGTGCTCTCAGATAAACACAGAAGGACCAGTGGGGGAGCGGTACTTATCTCAGAGAGGGGGTGATCGCGACCACACCCCTCTGCCATCCGCTGTCGTCTTCCCCCTTCCTGGTCGCAGCAGTGTGGGTTGCTGCTGCCCACTGCTTCGGCCCTCTTTGTGTTCCAAACTGCTCTCTGGCTCTCCACGGCTGCCTGCTCCTCACGGCTGCCTGCTCTCTCCTTGAGCAGTCTCCCAACACTCTTTTATCCCTTCCCAGGTGTCAATTCCCATGTCAATCAACCCCAGGTGTCTCTCCTTGGCCTGATGAGCTCTGCTTCCATCTAGTCCCTCCCACCTCTAGATTTCAGAGTGACAGTCTGTTTCATGGGAGGGCCCAGGGAGACATACAGAGGAAAACACAGCAAAGCAACACAAAAACACACTAAAAACTGACCCCGTCACATTTGGACTGGAAGTCACTGCTAATTCATGTTGGCATTAACTGGAGCATTAACTAGGATGTTCATTTTGGCAAAAAACAAAAACAAAATGTATGTTACTTACCTGAATGAACAGCGACTCCTTGGAGTGTCTTTTAGTCCAACCAAACGCTGAACAAGACATTTTAATGAACAAAACGTTCAAATTATCATTCATCATCATTAATTGTCATTAAGTGAAAATACAGTGTGAAAGGGTCAAAGTTATGAGGTCAAACCATAAACGTCTTTTTTTATATCTATATAACGTTATATATAACTTTATTGACACGTTGCCGTGGATACGCATTGCTCTGCTTCTCTCCTGATGACGGCTCGCCTTGTTAGTGACCTGTCAGTCAAAGGTAGCCACGCCCCAAATCATACGATACTTTATCTTCTATTTTCTTCTAAATGGGGCCATTATTTACACTATTAACATCAGATTGTCTTGAAGAACATTTTTAACTAGTGATTGAGACTATAGTGTTGTCCTAAAAAATATTCTGAGGTAATAAATCAAGTGAGAAGTTTTTCATTTTGTATTGAAGTAATGGAACGAAATGCTTTTGCAGCCGCCGTCAGTGCCCCCTGCTGGAATTTTTGTTGGAATGCAGCTTAAGGCACTTCCTGGTTTGCCTCACTGCTCAGACCTGGAGGTTGCCGCCTGGTGGAGACCAAAACAGAGCTAAATTGTGAATGAATATTGTAACCATTTTATCATGTGGGCAGATCACATCTATGATTGCAAATATTGCTGGTGGACATGTTAATGTTTTACACATATTTAAAGAGATCATCATGATATCATCTTTGTATGTTTTAGCTCTTGTTAAATTGTCTGTATGACGTTTGTATGAAGTCCATTCATTAGCTGTGTTATTTTCCAGTGGAGTTGTTTTTTTAAGTATTCTTTTAATCTGAAAAACAGAAACACATCATTATCTCACTGCCTTCAGGCACAGCAACAGATGATCAACAGCATTAACAATGAACAGTCAAAACATCAGCTCTGCTAACGGGTCTGCTGATACAGTCAGTGGTGGTTGTGATTATACACAAACTGTATCTGTATTCTAAGTTAAATTACTAAATATCCTTTAGTTTTTGGAGAAATATATTTGACCCTAATAAAATAACACCTTGATTTTTTTTAGGTAATAATACCATTAATTGTACTATTAATATATTGACTTCAATTAATCACAAAATATACCATCAATATATTTTGTAAATTTGGAAGGTCGATGCTGAATAACAGAAAAGTGAGATGGGTTTTAGCAAGTAGGGGAGATAAATGGGTAAAAATAATAAAGAGAAACATTAAAGTAAAACCTTACGGCTCATTCCTGTCCAGGTTTGTGGCCCACTTCACTAACAGAACAACTTTTATTACGTGATCACAAAGAAAAAAAGTCCTTCTTATTTCTGCTCTTTTCATGTCTTCTTCTCTCCTCTCCAGTCCTCCACACTCCTTCCTCTCTACAGCAGATTACGTGCCATCACGGTTTTAATCGAGTAATACCCCATTAACCCTGTGAACCTGAAGCCACCGATGCACAAAGAGCTCCATTACCATCCTGTACAGTCGTTAGGCTCGCCATTAATTCGTCACCTCCATACTCCGCCGGTTTACCACAATAAACTGCCAGCATTTCAAACAGCCGAGTGATTAAATGTGCACATCTTCAAGTGATTGAGATGGATCCTGTTGCAGAGGACGGGATTCAGAGCTGCGTAACACCGGGCTCGCAGGCAGACGTGTGCTTTCAGAAGCCGCGCAGCTTTCAGAGGATCAAAACGCAGAATTAACCACTGAAAGCTTGAAATGTGTTGACTGAGAGGAAGCAATTTAAGGTGTTTAATCTCGTGCTTCATTTAAGAGTTCAGCTAAGCATCAATTTGACACTCTTACGTGGGTTTTACATTTTAAATGGGAATGAGATGTGGGGAAAAATGCCAGGAGGTGTGAATACACCAGATTGTGATAACTAGCTTCCATATAGAGCTTCCTGAGCCATTTGTGTTTTTCTTACACATTTTTGTCAGTGTAAATGATCTTTCCTGTCGCAGATTTTAATGTACTGTGATTTTCTGTGAAGAGAACCTGTTGGTGGCATTCTTCTACAACCAAATTTTAGGCTACATTTACAAGATTTTCTGAGACTTTATGGCTGAAACAATATGTTGATTAAGTTCACTGATAAGTTGCGATTTTGATATAAGTCATATTTCAAGGAACAAGGACAAATTTGCAATTGCTGCACCTACATACATGCATGCAAGGGTTAGTTGATCCAAACTCTTGGTGAAAGGGAGAGAACTTTGTCGACTGACTGACTAACCGACTGGCCAACCAACAGAGTGAGTTATATAGCTGCTGGTTGCAACTGTAATGTTATTTATGACTGATTTATATAGATATACAGATACAATGATATACTGCATGTATCACTGATAATAATTCATTTGCTTCAAATATAAGCATTTATGTTTGTTTTTCATTATTTGTGAGATTAAACTATTTGGTTTAAGTTGATTGGTTGGACCAAGTATGCAATATGTAACCTTTGGAGCTAAGAAGTTATGATGGATATGATTTTAAATGAAAAATAAATCAACTGGGGAAAAATAATCAAAGATTCATTGATTGGTTGCAGCCCTACTAGTTTTGTATGTATTTACTTTCTCATAAAATGAACTATAAAACCTTAGAGAAAATCTGATGTTGTTTGTTTTACACTTCTTGTACAACAGATTAATTGCAATTAATCATCACAACCTAAAAACAAAGGTTACAAATGGATAACGTTGCTATATTTGAGCTTCCATTCAGGAAGAACCAGCCTGCTCAGAGTAACGTTGCTCTTGTCAGCGGATTGTCTGAGAGGAAACAGGTGCTGGCAGTGACAGACCGAGAAGGACATAGAAGGAAGAACAAAGAAGAAGAGGGACCCAGAGAGACAGAGAGAGAGAATCGTTAGCCTGGATATGGATGGTGAGTGGGTTGGAGAGCAGAGGTTATCTTTGTCTCCGTTATAAATTCGCCTGTTCCCAATCACAGCGTCCTGAGCCAGGCAGCACAGATATGTGCTGTAGGGAGATATCTGCAGAGCAACGGCAGAGAGATTTTTACCGCCTTCATAAATTTAGTGCGGCAACTGACAGAGAAATGAAATAACAGTCAGAGATGTGGGATATTTATGGTGCTGCTGCATCAGACAATGAGAAGGAAAGGGAAAGAAATCTGTGGGGTCAGATTCATCGAATGATTACACACAGAACAAACCCACTGCAGAGGTCAGAGGTCATCGCTGTGACTGATTTACTGACTGGATGTTAACAGAGATACAGGTCAGCACAGAGCCATATCAATCTTTAAACCACTCTCTCTGGTGTTTGTGGGAAATGATCACATCTCTTCGACATGTTAACAAGAATGTAACACAGACACACTGCAGCAGAGTTCAGAAAATGGAGCAGTTTGTTATCACTTCAGCTCAGCTGGACTTCAAGAGTGTGAGAATATTTGAAGCATTTCTGCCACAAAAGGCAGTCTGGGTCAACCTGGTCTCACAGGAATCCGTGATATAGCCACGGTCGTGCTTAACTCGAAATCCGTGAAATAGCCACGGAATCACTCAAATTTCTGTGAAATACACACAGATTTCGCTACAATGCAGAGTTCCTACGGCTTTGTGTCCATGTTACGACCCAGACACGGCAGAACTTAATCTAGGGAATTTAGGGAGGCAACAATTAAAGCAAAGACAAAAAACTAAGGACCGTCTGCAATCGCAGGGTTTTTATTCAACAAAACACAGGTATTATAAACAAAAGGCTTTCTAAGTACTCGAACGACACGACGCCGGCCACCAACGTCCACACAGCACACACAGTGCACACCACGACCCACCAGCTGCAGGAGCACACTCCTCACTCAAATAGCCGGCCGCTGTCAATCGGCTAATCAGCTGATTGAAGCAGAGAGGTAAGGGGCGGTACCTGCAATGACAGAGAAAAAGAGAAACAAAAAGGAACAGGCCATACACACAGGCCCGTAACACCCCCACCAATAAGAAAGAAGCCCAACAACATTCTAACACCATCACACTACACACTATGTAGCCCAACAAGAAAATACTGACCATACATTAATACACTAAATGTTTTCTAATGCAAACAGACTCATGTGTCCCGCTAAGGGATGGCCTTACCCACGGGACAGCATGTCGGCCACCAGATTATCTGCACACATAATCAACCCCATCTTGCAACAGCACCGTAGGCACTAGCATCCACTGCCAGCTTGAAGGGCCTGTGGAAATCAGGAGCAGCCAGTACTGGGGCACTACAGAGAAGGGACTTAGCAATAAACACATTATTACAGTCATCATCCCAGACAAAAGGAATGGCTGGGCTACACAGTTCCGTCAACGGCGCGACCACCACACAGAAGTTTCAACAGAAACACAGATAGTAGCCTATCTTGCCATGCCCAGGAAACGCCGGAGTTCACGCCGGGTCGAAGTCTGATGCCACCGTTCACGCGCACCTTGAGACTCTGAATGATAATAAGCACTTGACACAGAGTGCGAAATACCAAGAGACCGCAGGGTCTCTTTAAAGACCTTGGAAAAGAAATTAGTCCCCTGGTCAGTTTGCACCACCCTCGGCAAACCATACGTTGTGAAGAACCTAAGCAGCGCCTTCGTCACCGCTGGTGCTGTAATTCTTCGCAACGGGACAGCTTCAGAAACACAATTGGAGACACACATTATCATTAACAAGAACCGGTTACCAGCCTTGGTTCTAGGCAACGGACCCACACAGTCAACCATAACATGTTCAAAAGGCTTACACACAGCTGGTACAGGACGAAGAGGAGCGGGGGGCACAGGCCGGTTCGGTTTCCCTACCACCTGGCAAGTGACACAACACTTACAAAACCTCCCTACATCATTCTTCATACCAGGCCAAAAAAAATGCCTGCGAACACGATGATATGTTTTACACACACCCAAATGACCTGACCACAAATGTTCATGAGCCAGCTTCAACACATTCTGGCGACCATCAACAGGAAGGACTATCTGATGGACCACACCACCATCCTCACCGATCTTCACTGCTGCACTGTCTGGCTGTGAAACCCACCTGCGCATCAGAACACCATTGTCAAGAAAATACGGCTGCTTAGATGTACACTCACTGGGTTCCTTCACAGCAGCGGCCATACATTTAACCAAAGTCTGATCTGTTTGCTGGGCAGCAATTAGGGCCTCACGATGCAGTGGCAAGGGAGCCGCCAGAGCAACAGGAGCAACAGGCTCCTCACCCTGTTCAGGATTTCTAAAACCACCGTCTGCAGAACCACCAGCAGAGGGCAGCTCATCCGGAGAGAGAACACATACGAACCGAGAATCTGCCAAACTAACCTCCTGGTCCTGGACCTGCTCACGGGCCTCAGCTCTTGTTAACACGCCAACTGTAACATCAGGAAGTTTTTTAGCTAAATCATCATGATCAGATTCTGGAATGGGTTCAGCAACAACCTTGGGGACAGGATAAACCTTACCGCCAGCTATATCGTTACCCATGATGAAATCAACGCCACCGATGGGAAAAGAAGAACGTACACCCACATGAAAGTAACCAGTTGCCAGGCCCGATTGCACATGGATTCGGTGCAGGGGTGCGGGAATGCAACCCATCTCAATTCCCCTAACCACAGCACTGGAGTCAGACTCGGTACCAGATGGCAGCACACTGGACAGAATGAGGGACTGCGAGCAGGCAGTGTCACGCAGCACGGTCACACGGCGCTGGTCCCTGGCCTGTCCAGTAAGAGACACAAAACAGTTAAATATGAAAGGCCTAAAACAGTCATCAGGCACCCCTGACACTATGACCTCCTCACCGATGGAGGTTGTAATAAGCCCCACGGCTTTTGGCGGCCTCACAACAGGCCCCTGCTTACGCTTCCAGGCAACACAATCCGCAATCAAATGACCCGACTGATGGCAATAGAAACACTGCCGATCAGCTTTGGAAGCAGAAGATATAGCAGTACCTGACACCGGCGAACCAGACCTCTGAAAACCCTCCCGAGGGGACTCACATTTCGCAAACACACTTTTGTGTGTGAGCACAAACTAATCTGCCAAGACGGCAGCCTGCTGCAAGGTGGACACCTTCTATTCATTTAGATACACAGCAGTACGCTCAGAGACACAGTTTTTAAACTCCTCCAGTAACATCAGCTCACGCACCGAGGCAAAATCGTCAGCCTTACAAAATCAATGTGAGTCTGATTGGACACCTTACGAAGATGCGAAAACGCTGTCTATAAGCCTCAGGTACCAGCTCATATGCCCGCAGAATAGCACTCTTAACTTTATCATAATTAAGACCATCCTCCACGGACAAAGAAGAGCAGGCCTCCTGAGCTCTGCCTGTCAACTTACACTGCAGTAAGATAGCCCACACATCCTGTGGCCATCGCAACGCAGCGGCAATACGCTCAAATGCGCCGAAATAATTCTCTACCTCTGCCTCGCGAAATACAGGGACCAAAGAAATGTGTTTACTTACATCAAAAGTGACAGATGGACATGACACAGGTTGAGCCTCACCTGCCTGAGTTGCACGTGCCTGCAGCTCCACCTGATGCAGCCTAACAGCTGTGTCAGCCTCCAATTTTTTTAATTCAAACTCCCTGCGAAACTGAAACTCACGCTCGCGCTCCTCTCTCTCTAACTGAAAACGAGCCAAACGGACTTTCAGCCTGGTTTCCGCTTTCGAGCCAGGAGATGACTCCACAGAGAATGGGACGAAATGAGGCATTGTGACCGGCTTCCCTGCCGTCTCCACCTCTTTCACAACAGGAGTAATCGGCTGCCCGGCCACTCCCGCCGCGCTACCCTCACCTGGAGAGGCTGCTGCCTCCGTCTGAGCATCCACAGACACCGGTAAACTAAACACCCCTTTACTGACCAACTCATCCAAAAGCACCGCTTTTAGCTCAGCCTTGACAAGAGAGTAAGAAACAGAAACACCATAATAATCCGCGATCTCACGTAGATCACTTTTCTTACATTTATCAAACACAATTAATGATGGATCAGCCACAAATGATTCAACGTCAAACGCTGCCATCATCAAACACACCGTAGCCAATATCAGCAGACCGCAAACCTAATTGCCGCTGCCTCACACACACAATAAACTGAGAACTACCAGGGACACACGCGGCGCGTATGATATCCGAGGCCGCACACACAGACAGCCGTCACGAGAACAAACTTCCCCAGATCCTACCTAACATTAACTTCACCTACCTATCTTCTGGAGCGTGCCGGGCTCGAGGCGTCTTACAGGCAACACATGAAACCCTGAGCCCTGAAACGCCAGCCCCCGTCGGAGATCAAAGTCCCCACCCGGAATTAACCCCGAAAATAAAAAGGCAAAATAACAAAAGAGCACCCGATGGAAAGGAAGAGTACAACTCAACCCAGCTGGACACTCACCTGTACAGTCTGGAGAAGCTGCCACTGACGTCACCGCTGCTGCGGGCACCAACACGCGTAGCAGAACAAAACTGATACTAAACAACACAAACTCCCCGGTACAACTGGGATAACTATCCCGGACAAGCCCCCAAAATTGTTACGACCCAGACACGGCAGAACTTAATCTAGGGAATTTAGGGAGGCAACAATTAAAGCAAAGACAAAAAACTAAGGACCGTCTGCAATCGCAGGGTTTTTATTCAACAAAACACAGGTATTATAAACAAAAGGCTTTCTAAGTACTCGAACGACACGACGCCGGCCACCAACGTCCACACAGCACACACAGTGCACACCACGACCCACCAGCTGCAGGAGCACACTCCTCACTCAAATAGCCGGCCGCTGTCAATCAGCTAATCAGCTGATTGAAGCAGAGAGGTAAGGGGCGGTACCTGCAATGACAGAGAAAAAGAGAAACAAAAAGGAACAGGCCATACACACAGGCCCGTAACAGTCCAAGTCACGTGACTTTCAAGATTCCGGAAGTCAGAACAAAAAAAATGGCGGGCAGTTCTCACATTTTTAGTTAAAAAAATCAATATTTTAACTTAGTTTCTGCATAAAAATGGATTTTGATTACATTTCTAGCGAGAAATATATGTTTTATTTTCTAAATATTCATTCAGTGAATGTACATAATCTCGTTTTCACGGAGATCTTGCCAGAAAAACACGATCTGCTGTATTTTATTTTGAAATCTCCCTGATCCTCTGTGTATTAAACGGATCAAACCTTCGCCCATTACATGCCTTGTGTCTGAGGTTGATTTGCTGATCAACATATTATTCTGTTGCAGCGGGAGACACTAATGTTGACAAAGTGACGTTATGATCTATGAGTTACGATCTACGTTTGTCCGCTGTTTTATTTTGTAATCTACCGGATGTGTGGTGCGATCTCATTGATCGCACTGTAAATGCAGCGGGCTCCTGCTCTCCTCTTTTAGTTAAAATATCTTCATTAAACAAACATTGTTGTCTTTTTTAGCATAAGCCTTCAAATATGCCCCAAGGTTAAGGTTCAAAGGTCAATATCTCAAAGCAAGAATATAATAGAACTTGATATATGTTACTCTCAAGGCCAAGATCTTTCTGGTGATGTATTGGTTTAGCTCTATGACAAAGTTTTATTGTTTTCAAATCAATCAGAGCACTCAAAGTGCTGTCTGCCTGTTACGGCACATGTCCAAGATTTGGGTTGGGGGCTTTAGGATATGCTGAAAAAATTAAAAAATCCCCCATTGAACAAGACAATATTTAAAGTCTGATGCCAAAAATGTGATTGACATCCCCTCAAACCCCTGGAAAGCCACTAATTAAGTATTTCCAAACTCCAATTTAAGGGGAAACCCTGTTTTATTAAAAAAACTACAACTCCCTAGACCTCTATGTCGACATCAGCACCGTAGTTGTAGTTCTTCCGTTTTAGGGTTGTGCTAGGGTTGTGAAAACATATTTCTACCCAATATATCGAATATCACATACTGTGTAATAAATAATTATACTGCATGTATATTATCTATGCTAAAAAAAGACAACAATGTTTGTTTAATGAAGATATTTTAACTAAAACAGGAGAGCAGGAGCTGCGGATTTACAGTGGAGCGTGCCTCAATGAGATCGCACCACACATCCGGTAGATATATAAATAAAACAGCGGATAAAAGTAGGTCGTTACTCGTAGATCGTAACTCATAGATCGTAACGTCACTTTGTCAACATTAGTGTCTCCCGCTGCAACAGAATAATATGTAAATCAGCAAATCAACCTCAGACACAAGGCATGTAATGGGCCAAGGTTTGATCCGTTTAATACACAGAGGATCAGAGAGATTTCAAAATAAAACACAGCGGATCGTGTTTTTCTGGCGAGATCTTCGCGACAACGACATTATGTACATTCACTGAGTGAATGTTTAGAAAATAAAACAAATATTTCTCACTAGAAATGTAATCAAAATCCATTTTTATGCAGAAACTAAGTCAAAATATTGATTTTTTTTTCCAGTCCGCCATTTTTTTTTTTTTTCTGACTTCCGGAATCTTGAAAGTCACGTGACTTGGACACAAACCCATAGGAGCTCTGCATTGTAGCGAAATCCGTGTGTATTTCACAGAAATTTGAGTGATTCCGTGGCTATTTCACAGATTCCTGTCTGGGTTTCCATGGCAGCAGACTTCAAAATTGTTTTTTTAATGCAAAGTGAATCCATCACTGTGCTCGTAAAACAGCAAATCAGTGTCATATGTACCAAGCAGACTTTGATTATATTTTATATGAATGATTTTTGTCTAGGTTACAATTTGTGAAAACACAAAACAAAACAATGAAAAGATACAAAAAGTAACACCAGGCTTGTCGCCTTTAAACATTCTGTACTTGTTGAAAGAAAAATGGAACAACTGAAAAACTAATGCATTAAATTATCAGTCTCCACAAAAAGGAATCTAATGCACAGGCACACAAAATCTAAATGCAAGCCTAAATACTGCTATTATGTGGAAATCATGACCAGATTAGCGAAGTGACTGACTCTGAATGTGAGGCAAGCTGGTGTGGTAGGTTTAAAATCAAGTTTTATATACTTATATAATATGCTCTGTGTATTTTATTATGTGTATTTTTATTAAATGGCATGTATCTTATTCAGTGCAGGTGCATTTCATGTATGGCTGCAAAATGTACTTTCAATAATTTCAAAGGTAAAGGTGGGTCAAATAAACACAGGACTTTTATCCAGATGTCTGAGTTTGTGTCATGTGTTTAAAGATTAGTAAACAATGTTATCTGACTTATCTAACTTCCATGTGTCACCCTTTATGTCACAAACAGAAATACCTTGCTAGGTGCGCCATTAGATAGGTAATTTATTTGG